>NC_054595.1:10037745-10365745 GCF_004785595.1 Juglans microcarpa x Juglans regia | reverse complement strand
TCTATTTAAAAATAGTTATGTTTATTTTAAAATATTTTAGGATAATTATATATTCTAGTATTAAACTTTATAGTTTTTTTTCAATAATAAATAGATCAAACTTTTAAATGTGTTAATCATAGTGATTAAAGCAACAGTGATGATTTTAGAAAGTGATTATTTGAATTTTAGGTTTTTAGGATTTTAATAGGCTATTTTAGAAGTTTATGATTAAATATCGAAATGTGTGATTAATTGAAAATTTACAAGAACTACATGATTATTTTATCATGAAAGCATAGCCTCTCATCCTTTCATCAAAACCGAGTACACATGTAACAAGATAACAAGATTCAACCAATGATAAACAAACAAGAGCTCATGAAATATACACAAGTGTTATCTAAAGTAACTTGGAAGTTTACTTACAAAAATCCAACGTATAAAATAGTGTGATGACCAAGACTTTCTAGGTTTTTTGTATAAATATTTGTTTCCTTTATAACATAAGCCAATGAGAGTTTTGGCCTTAATAAGAAATCAGGGTTTTGAAGCCCAATGGAACTAGGGCTCACTCCCAACTCAAGTTCTAGCATGCCAATTGTCATCCAATAGAGCTTGTGTTTAGAACTTGATGAATCTAGATGGAAATAAGAGAAGTAAGAAGGATCTAGGGTTTGGCTTACACACCTACCATTGGGGGGAGGGGGGGGGGAGAGGGATCAATTATTTTCTTGCCATGTATCACACATGCTCGGAGGTTTTGCTTGTACGAAGAAGCTTTGTGACACTTGTCACTATGGGAAAGAGATTCTAGAAGGGAATGATTAGGTTATACAAAAGTGGAGCCTTAGGCAACCATGGAGAAAGAAGGTTTTTTTTTTTTTTTTTTTTTCTTTGCCATGTGTCATAATGCAAAATGGTAGGTAAAAAGTTTGTCTTGGGAAATGGTAAAATCAAGTTTGGGAAGAAAGGCCTTACACGCCTAGGGTTTCTTGAAAGAAAATCTTGTGAAAGAACACCTTGAGGCGGATAGCTAAGGCAAGGATTTTTGTGCAAAATTGGACCAATCACATGCTTGTCCAAAGGTGTGGTGAAAGAAGATCTTCTTGGAAGAACAAAGAGGGTTTGACAATGTAACGCCCCAATGGAAGGCCCAAACCACATGGCCTATACTCTAAAAGGACTAGTCAATGATACAATTGGAGTCTCATTGGAACCTTATAAAGAGCAAGAACTTCTCCTTCCCAAGCAATGTGGAATCTCATACACCACCTACCTTTATCCATATCATATGGGGGTATCACAATCTACCCCCTTAAATTCCTGACATCCTCGTCGAGACTGTCCATTGTAGGTGGCACGGCTTAAGTCCTACATTTTTGGTTGGGATAAGCTCTGATACCATTTGTAACATCCCAATGGAAGACCTAAACCACATGGCCTACACTCTAAAAGGACTAATCAATGATACAATTAGAGCCCCATTGGAACCTTATAAAGTGTAAGAACTTCTCCTTCCCAAACAATGTGGGATCCCATACACCACCTATCCTTATCCATATCATATGGGGGTATCACAGACAGCACATGCACACACACACACACACTCCTCACATGCCACTTGGCACTCATGCACACATGAAAGAGATTGAGGAAGATTTGAGCTTGATAAAAGACCATATAGCCACAAGATTCATTGAACCAAGACAAGTAAAGGAGGGCAAAAGAGGAATGAGGCTTAGGTTTTGAGGATGGAGGCGCCACATGTCCAAAAGGTGCATTGTGTTTCCAACATAATCAAATGATGGGTAGAGGAAAAGGTCATAGGGTGACATGCCACTTGGCATCCATTAATGAGTTTGGCTCATGCAAGAAGCTTTTTGTGTCTATAAAAGGGAGAGGAGCCGCAAACCCTAGGACTTTTACTCACCTTGTGAATTGCTTTTGAAGTATTCAACCATCACTTTCTCTCTAACTTTCTATCACTTTCTCACCATCGAAACACTCTCCACAATACTTTCTTCTCACCCAAACATTCTTTCAATGATAAGCAAAGTGAGAAGATACTTCCAAGAGGAGAATGATAGAAGGTATGAAGCCAACCTCACCCTTCCAATACACACACACGCATGAGTTCAAGGGAGTGGAGTTTCAATTTCTAGCAAGTTCATATAGAACTCATGCTTAAACACACACACATTTGAGCTAGAAAGAGTTAGCTCATGTTTTGAAGGGTTTTTCCATATGAATATACGTTTTTATGCACATGGTTAGATTATGATTTTTCTTCAAGGAAGATAGAAGTAACAAGCATGGTGTTTTTTAGGTTAAAGGCCACGACTCTAGTGTTTTTATGAGTTAGGGTTTTTGTTGAAGTTAAGTTTCGGATTTAAGGAAGAAGGGTCCGAATGTTTGGAGTCTTTTTCTTGGAAAAAGATGTCTAGAGCACAACACTTAAACACACAGGTTAGAGTTTTCTTGAATGATGAACCTAACAAGTATGATATGTAATTATCAGCTCGCTTGCTATATATATATTTCAGATTTTTGTTAGTACACTTCTAACTTGTACTTGGATATTTTATGTATATGTCATGAGAACTTGTTGGTTGATTTAGGGCTCGTTTATTTTCGGAGATGAGATGAGATGAGTTGAGATTAAGGTTAAAAAGTTAAATAAAATATTGTTAGAATATATCTTTTAATATTATTTTTGTTTTGGGATTTGAAAAAGTTGAATTGTTTATTTTATTTTGTATTAGAAGTTGGGAAAGTTGTAATGATTAGGTGAGATGAGATGAGATGAGATGTTTTCTGAAAACAAACGTGGCCTTAGTTTTTGTGATTATTTGTGATATTGATGTTTCTTCCATGTGATATAATCTCTTCTTAACATGATTATCTAATGTATGAATAGAAGGGTCTATGGAAGGTCTGCATGTTATAAAAATGGAATAAGAAACCATATTAGGGTTCGGATTGCACTATCTTTGTTTTGCATGTGAATGTTTGTTTCTTGACCGAATTCTTGTATTGGACTAAGTTCATGAAAATGTTGTCTATGACCACTAGAATGTTTCGGCCACCCATGAGTATTCATTATTAAAGGTTTTGCTCAATACATTAGATGATTCTAAGTTCATGAAAATTGGTTGAAATGCATATTTTAAAAAATAAGAGGTTCCGGCCAATACTGTGGATGAAGTATGATTGTTGGAGTTTTAAGTTTAATGAGCAAAGAATGATTCTTGGAATATGCTAGGGTTTGTATGTTTCAGCCTTTACATGGAAAGTATTGAATGTTTCTTTTTGGTTGATGTTGAATGCCCTAGAATTGTTATAAAAGAACATGTTCGAATGTTCTAATATTTCCAAGCCGTAACCCGAAATGTATTGGGATTGCATGTTTGAATGTTATAGGATCATGATTGAATGTTATAGGATCATGATGAAGCATTCGACATTTGCATGTGTCTCATGAAGGTTCTAAGTTTCATTGTCATGTCACATGCATTGGGATTGCGAAAATCTTTTGAAAAAGGAAAAGAGTCTTTTTGTTAAAAAGTCTTTATCAAGACCCCAAAGGCTGGGATGAGGGAATGTCCTAGTGGAACTACTCTGTCCTCTCAAAAGTGTTTAAAATGTAGGGATAACCACTGGGTCGGCGAAATATTGTCTACGGATCTTGAATGGTTCCTAAAAGAAAATGACACCGGAGCAGGATCGCACCTAAAGCTAGTGGGTACACCTACGGTGAAGGCAAAAAGTGAACTGTCATAATATGAAAGATAAGATGTAGTCACCTTGGTCAAAGTGACCAATGGTTAATGTGGTAACTAGCGAGGAACACACGATGCATAGGGGTGCCATGAGGTATCCAATTATATGTTTTAAGACAAAAAAGGTATCGAGCTCAAAGCTATGTTATGAGATCATAAGTATGTTTAATGAACAATTATGAAATGAAGAAAGAATGTTTATGAAAGAAAAGGTTATGAAAGTCATGTTTTATACGATGTATTTTTGGAAGGTCAATGCATAAGTAAAGTCTCATGTCCATGCATTCACTGTTAATTTTGCTTTCATATGCTTACGATATCTGTTACATATTATTTGTTTACTTACTGAGATTTCTTGAAATCTCACTATTGTATTTTCCTACTATCATTTCCCTACTCGTTATTGATATGAGTAATGCTATATACAATTGTCAAATAGATGAGCTCTATATAAGTTCTTTGTAAAAAAGTGAGTCCCACTAATAAAAAATAGTTGTTTTCCATTACAAAAGCTTTGAAACCTGAAAATGATGGGATGAAACATTCCTAGAAGCAATATAGCAAGCTAAAGGCTGAAAGAGAAAACAAATAAGAGAACGAGAACATGCCATCTTGTTCCAACGACTTACCACCACCCTTTGACTGCAAACCCCACTACCACCTCCAGCACGATATTTCACAAAAGAGCAATGCTCTAAACGGGTATGACATCAATTTTTGATGTGTCTTCAAATCTCAAAACAATACCCTCTAGGCTAGCTAGAAAGATACACTGGGCCCATTGGCATCCAGTTGTTAATGGCTCAGGTGGAGGGACAATCATAAGCACCTTGTCATTTCGCTGAACAACTCCCATCACACTAACTGTGCTACCTTCTTCGAAGTACCTACAAAACATCAATTACAGTTTCATAAGATTTAATCACACTAGGCTACTGTTACACGCTTCTCTCAATCCTGATTATTAAAAAAAAAGGCCATTTGGTTATCAGTTATGAGAGCCAAGAGTTGAATTTATGCATTTATGCATTGGACTACACTTCATGCCAACCAAGGGGCCCCCCTCCCACCAATGAGACGGGAAGAAAAAAGACACATGAAATTGAACCTTTGGTGGATATTTTCAAACAAATGAATGAACCAAGGGGTACTAAATTTAATAGTCGTTAACCTACCCTTCTTTCAACTGCATTACACGATCATCACTGGAAAGGTTCCTCTCTCTAAGCCATCGGACAAACTCTGGAGAAAAGTCTTTGTTTTCTGGGTTAACATCAATAACGACAGAGTTATCAACATACAGAGTCAACCTAGCACCATAGCCAGTCTTGACCAATGCTCTTAATCCAGACTGGAAATCAGAGATGTAGAAGTCGACCACATGCCTTTATCAAATAAAAAAAACATAAAAATCAATATAAAAAACTAACATATGTTGCAAATGCCACTGCACATTCCTAATGAACACAATGTTTCCATTAAAACTGACAAGTCCAATCTACATGAATCAATAATGAGATGGAAACAGAACTTAGAAGGAAAAAAAAAATGTGGAAAACGAGTTGAGTCAAGACAATTTGATAGAACACTCGAGTTTTGATCAAGTCTTGAGCACAATATCAGGCAACCACAACTTGCTTGAACTCAACTTGATTACAATCCTAATCCCCAGTTTATGTCTAAGCATCATATTTGTTTCGAGAAGTGCTAGATCTACACAAATAGCTTACAAAAACAAACATACACAATTATGTGATTTGATGTGATATGTTGGATCTATCTTACAGAAAAAAGTGATTTACAATCTAATGTATCACGTCAAAACGTGTTGGTTTGTTGTAAGTTTGCTTTTGTAAAATCTCTTAGTAAACCAAGCATTTCTCATTTGTTTCCACTACAAATTTGCAAACAATGAAAATATAAGATTTATGGGTCGAAAAAGGTGACCAATCGTCCAACCAGAAAGATCAGTAAACCTTTAGGGTTATGAACCATGTCACCATATTCAAATAAAAATCATTTATATATCCACCTAAAAATATAGAAAATGTCTCTAGAAATCCCATGGAAAGGTGATGAAAAGACTCAACTCTTTATGAACTCCTGATGGCACCTATGAAGGTAAATACTTCAATTACTCACCTCAGATGATCTTAGCCCCCATGTAAAACGACAGTGTGTAGACTTGGCTAGCTTAGAGTCCCATCCTCGATACTCGTATAAACTGGTTGATGTATGTACACATCTAGGAACTTTCTGAAATGATGACTCAAGGGGCACATTACCGCAAGTAACCACCTTCAAGGACGAACAAGACAACACAAACTTTCTTGAACTTCCTCATGGGGAAAACATAACAAGCCGTAAAGTTATGCACCTTGTGA
The DNA here is from genome assembly GCF_004785595.1 of Juglans microcarpa x Juglans regia. NCBI lineage: Eukaryota > Viridiplantae > Streptophyta > Magnoliopsida > Fagales > Juglandaceae > Juglans > Juglans microcarpa x Juglans regia. Next base: position 10,359,600 of record NC_054595.1, on the reverse strand, counting down.
TATCCATTCACAAAAATCATATTTCTGCTATCATTAATGCCAGTAGATAACTAGTGTTCAAAATCTCTCTCTCTCTCTCTCTCTCTTCACATTTTGTAACGCCCGTCCTTGTGATGAGACTTTTTATAAAATGATTCTAGAAAAGACGACGGGAATTACCATTCGTTTTAAAACTTTTTATTTCCATACCCAGGGTGCAAGACTTTACGTTATAAAATAAATGTGTTTTGAGAATAAAAGAGGTTTACAGCGGAAAACATTAATTTTAACAATAAAAATACCTTTTATAAATTTAAACACTCATGCCTAGACTTCCATGCTCTTCCCCATAGGCTGTGTCCGTCCTGACGCGTACTACTCATTCAATCCCTATGGGGTGGGGGGTGGGGGGAGGGGCATACATAAAAACTAAAATGAGTTGATGACTCATAAGCATTACTTCACACAGTTAAAATATAATAACATAGGTTTTCATTTATGAATTCATCATAACATACCTACTATACGTACATGCGTTCATTTGAAAACATCACTGGACGGAGTTTTTCTTTTAAAAGAGGCTTTATCTTCGTAAAACGTTTCTCCCATCAATGCCTTCATTTCTTAAAGAAAGCCATGCATTCATACATTTATACATTCTTTTTTATCACTTTCATATGCCGATACACACTATTATGCCCCGTGTGTTGAGGTTAGCGGTCTTCCTTTGGACCCAGACTCCACCTGTGGCCACGGGTTGGGAATCCCTTTCATGGGGGGTAGCACTGGGTGCACTGCTAGTACTACTCACTCGGCATTGCAATCTACCCAGTCGTTGGTACCCTTTCCATTCATTCATATGGTCGTTTCGTATTTTCATACATTAAACGTTCATTCCTTTCTTTCAGTTTAGTCATTTCCTTTTCAATACTTTTCATTTAGCAGTTCATTCATGGAAAAATATCATTTAAGAGCATGGGCTTAAACATCATATTTCATGGCATCCGTAAAACATCAATTCATGGCATCCATAAAAGCATCAGTTGGTAGGGACCTTTTAAAACAACATACTTTCTTCGCGTCGTTTAAAGTATCAATTAAAGCATCAGGCACAAGTATTGACATTTCTTTTCATAGAAAATACATAAAATAGATACAACGTATAGTCATCCATTCACATGGGCACAATTAATACTTTTGGGTGCGTAAAAAGGGACTACCAAGGAGGGGCCTTTACATACTTATGCCTTTGAACACTTAACATGCTTTCGCAAAAACATCGTTTTGTAAGGCATCGTAAAGGAAAAGCGTTTCGTTTTCATTTTCTTGTATTTTAGAAAACTCTAGAAGAGTATGAATGCAATACTTACCTGAACTTCATGCTACTTTCATATCATGCAGGTCATTCATGTGCGTGTCAGATGGCAACCTACATGCATACATATAACCTTAACGTCATTCTCTATATAGTACATAAGCAACTTAAACTACAAATAGAGCTACATATCACTTGGAACACTCTTCTTCTATCCTGTGTTCTTACGTGCCATTTACTATACTAAAACCTTCAGGATCTACTTACGGTCACTACATCTTCGAAACTCAAGGTTTTGCCTCGAGTGCTCATCCACTAAAGTGAACCCATGATTCACTTTACGCTCGACACTTCACCACACAGAATGCCCAACACTTCATTACACAACACATCACAATACAACGAACTCCACAATACTAACAGTACAGTCCACAACCTAACCAACCAACCAACCAACTAACAGATAACATAAATAACAAGGAAGAGAGGGTTATACCATCGTTGGGGTTAACCCATGCGTTGTTCGCTGACCGTCACCGTTGATGACGTCGGAAGGGTCGTACGTGGTAGCTAAACTGCGTACGATGGCTATCCACCATGTATGATGGCTATCCACCACATAAAGTGGTGGTTTGGGTTTAGGGTTAGGTAAGGAAAGGTCAAGGGAGGCAGAGGGTGGTCTCATGGTGGCTGGGGTGGCGAAGCACGGCGGAGCCGTGGGTTTCCAAGGGAAACCCATGTGCCTCAAGGCATGGAAATGGAAGGGGAAGGCTTGGTTGGTCGTGGCTGGCCATGGAGGGGCTTAGGGGGTTGCTAGTAGAGCTATGGTGGCGAGGTGGAGGCCTATGGCGGCGGATCAAAGCCAATGGGTGGAGGGAGAGTCCGTGAGAGTGTGAAAGAGAGGGGGCATGCTTGAGGGGTAGATCGGGGCTATAGGTGGTTGGGGTAGGCAAACGATGGCCAGAGGAAGCTCCGGTGGTGGTGTAGCGGCCTGGGTAGCTGTGCAAGGGTGATAAACCCGTGTGTGTGAGGGAGAGTGCCCGTGCGTGTGAGGGAGGCTATGGGCCTCGGGTCAAGGGGAGGAGGAAGGGGAAAGGAAGGGGGAGCTCGTGGTGGTGTTCAGTGGTCGTGGATGGCCGCGTAAGGCAATGGAAAGGGTTGCGCACGGTGAAACCGTGTTTGAGAGGCTGCGTGCGTGCGTGGGGGAGAATAGCTGCGAGGTGGGAGATAGGTTTGCCGGTGAGAGCTCGCTGGCAGGAGAGGACGTCGGTGGTGGTGGCGGTGAGACCAGGCGTCGCCGAGCTGGACTGTGGAAGAATCGGGTAAAAGGGGGGAGACTTACGGCACACGCTGGGGGAGAGGGAGGAGAGAGAGAGAGGGGAGGGAAAAGTGAGGGAGAAAGAGAGAGGGTATGGGTTTTAATCCTAATCCCTTTATCTTGGGATCTTCAAAACGATCTAATGGTAAATAATTCAAACACTGATTTGAAAATGCGTAAATATTAACTTAATTAAAAGCCCTGAGAGAAATTAAGGTAGAATATTATTTAAACTAAACTTTAGTTTATAAAATAATATTCCTTCATCATTAATAAAATGATGAAGTCTTATTTAATATCTTTAAAAGAATAAACCATTTAATTAATTAAAGCTTTCAACATAATTTAAATCTCATAATATTTTAAATAACTGAAATCATTTAATAATAATATTAAAATGATTTCTGACAATTATAATATTTTTGTAGCTCTTCAAAAATATTATAATTGTCTTATTAAAAATCAAGTTTAGCTTAGTAATACTGAAAATACCTCATATAAATATTTCCAGTGCATTTAAAACACTGGGCATACTTTAGAAATCACATAGTATCTTTGAAAACACGTCATCTGGGTTCGGCACGCATAATGAAGCTCATAGTCGCTAGAGAGAAGGGGCGGACTGTAGCATAATTTCTGTACTCGGAATTTACTTACGTCAGAAAGAGAGAGCGTACATAAGAAGGAAGGAGTAGGGTGTTACACATTTGATGTTAAAAAGATTGATTTTACCATTGCAACAATAGATTTTTTTAAGTTCTATTTTTTTTTTTTTTTTTGGATCTTTGTAAATGCAGGATTAACTTATAAATTCTTCAATTGATTCTATTTATAAGAAAACTTGCCACCACGTATGTCAACATAAAATTGCTAGATTTTGTGTAAGAATTTTGTGCTCCCATGTCTAAGAACTCTAATCATGCCTAAAATGTTAAGCCTTATTTTCTAGCATGAACTTTCACATGTACAAGTCAAGTACTCTGACCTTTCTAGTAATTCCCTTTATCATTCATATAAGCATATATATCCCAAACAAGGGGAAGAGCAAGGATAGCAAATAAAGATATAAAAATGAGATCAGGTTCTTGAGTTTTTGTACCCCAGAAACCTTCACGTATTGCCCACCTTTTGCAGTTCTCAGTTCAACGGATAATGCAAAAACTGTGATGAAAAGAATTGTTACAACAATGAGCAGAATTGAATTGTGTACCGCTCCAAGAATAAAACCACCAGCAAGGAAACCCATCACAAATATCAGAATCACAGACCACAATATTGGCTTTGGGAAGTTTCTTCTAAAGGAATATTCATCATCTTGGCCAATGGTAGTCATGGCTGGGTTGTGAGCAACAGAGGAACCGAGTATTTTGACTGATCCCATAGACTCTAAAGGGCCAGAAGAAATGGGCCCAGATGTAATAAGACCTGTTGCAGGAAGAACTGGTGGGATAGGGCCAGTTTTGGCATGTCACTCCTAGATTGGGCACCAGATGTCTTCTTTATACGATTACCATGCTTATTAAGTGGCCCAAAATTTGATTGTTTCAACGAAGCTGAACTGGACAAACCTGAAGATACTGGACCTAAGGTGTACCTAGCCCAAGCTACTGCATTAGCCATGATGGTCCTGAATGCATTGGCACCTCCAAAAGATCCCGTCCTTGAAGCAGCATTATTCAACTACCCGGATTTCCTAGACATAGAGCCATCCATGGGGATATCAAACATTTTACCCAGTTCTCCAGACTTCTTGACATTGCCACCAGTATAGGGCATGGCAGTTGAAGTCATTGTTGGAGTCCTTTCTCTTGGCTGCTCAGGTCGGCCAGAGACGTAGAGGCCACTGCTGAGCTGATGAGATGGGAATCTGGAACCCATCAAGCTCTTTTAAGAGAATCCAAAAGAAGCCACACAACAAATGACTACAAGTATGTTGAAGTGATATTCAAAGTCCTACTACTACAAATAAGGAAATTTGAAGACTAAGAGGTGTTAGAAAGAAAAAATTAAAAATTGTGGGAACCAAGCATCAGGAGTAAAAGTTCGACTCTATACAACAAAGTATAAATTTATGAGGCTGGCGAGACCGGTAGACCGATAGGGAGGTAGGAAACTAGCTAGCGTAGGCAGCAAGTGGAGGCTTAAAGTTTAGGTCTCAAAGAGCAAGGCGTCAAGTTGTTCTTGCCCCCTTTAAAGTAAAGAGGCCAAAGTGCACTATTTTCCAATCACAATCAAAATTTCCCAATCAAACAAGAACATAAGTCTTAACAAAATTTCAAGATATCATAGTACGAAAATAAAGAATGTAACATAAACGATTACACATTCATAAATTAAAACCCAGAAGCCAAATTTGAATGAAAGGCCATTGAATAGTAACAGATCTATCTTCTTCTCAAACAAATTAGTAAAACCACCATGTGTACTTTGTAATTCCCTGGATTGTATATAGGCAGGTTGTAAATGGGATCCTACATTGCTTGGGAGGAACAAAGGGGCTCCAATCGTAAAATTGACTAATTCTTTTCGCATATAGGCTCATATGTAGCTTGGACCTTCCTTAGGTCATTTACAAATGGTATCAGAGCCAAAGAAACCATAATTACAGGACTTGAGCCGTAAACCTATATCATGGAATGGCCTAACGAGGACACTGGGGATTTAATGGAAGGAGATTGTAATACTCTAGATTGTGTATGAGAAGGTAATGAATGGAATCCCACATTGTTTGGGGGGAGAAGTTCAAGCTTTTTATATTAAATCCAAGGGGCTCAATTGTAAGATTGAGTCTGTCTGGAGTATAGGCCCATATATAGCTTAGGCCTTCCTTTGGTCATTACAACCTTTGTCGCTTACGCGCTTTATTGTTATGCTTCGAAGAAATTTCTAGATTAAATGTCAATTTGGTAACAATTTTCTCTGAATGGCTAACCAAAGTATAAATGAATGCCAAGAAATAGACATGTTGTGCCACACTAGATGATAATGATATACAACAAGGCTACAAAACTAAGTTGGTGGAAGTGTGTTAAAGTCACCAATGTAGATAGTCTAGCTGGCATTCTAGGGTGCAAGGTGTCATCCTTGCCTATGAACCTAGGACTTCCATTGGGGGCCACTTTCAAGGCCAAGACAATTTGGGATGGGTTATCGAGAAAATTAAGCAGTGGTTGGTTGGTTGGCTGGAAGGGAAGATTAAACAGGGGTTATTTGTCCAAAGATGGTAAGATTACTCTAATCAAGAGAACTCTTTCTAACCAACCTACATATTTCATGTCTCTATTTCCGTTTCCTCCTAGTATGGCTGATTGTAGAGAAGCTGTAGCAAGACTTCCTTTGGGGTGGGTTATGTTAAGAGGCACAAATCACCGAGGAAGTTGGGCCAAAGTAGGCGGTACTAAGATCTTTGAGAGTGGATTGGGTGCTAGGAACTTGCTCTTATTTGAACGTAAGACTTAGGTACCGAATCACAGAAATGGGCAAGAAGGTAACCAAGGAGATGGTGCTCAGTCATGCCAGTGCTTGTTGGCTGGCCAGTACAGTGGAAGAATGTGTTTTATCAGAGGGAAGGAAAGACTTCTTCAAGACATATAGGGATGGAATCAAAGCTCTGTTTGCTCATAGGAGGTCTAACGCTTATGGGCACTTTTTGGAAGTAACTGACTATGGTGGTGGTAGGGGGTCATAGTCTCTTAGCCATCTCAGAAGGAGTGGAAGGAAAGGGTTGGAAGAGCTTTTCAATGGAGTTAAAACAGAGTTTGGCTAAGAAGGCTCTAGTCCTCGCACCACAAATGGACAAAGAGGGTAGAGAAAGGGAAGGAGATTGTGAGGCAGTCTAAGTCATACGCAGAGGTGGTGGTGGGTGGTGCAGGGAAAAGGGAGACAGCGCATGCAGTTTCGAGTCATCCTTTAGCGTTTGAACAAAAACACAAAAAAGGAGGCATGACAGGGGAACTTTTGGTGGGATTTGGTTTGAAGAGGGAAGGGACAAGACACGAATTACCTAAAATGGATAGTTGGACTCTGTTCCATGGCTGTCCAGGAGAAAGAAAGTTGCAGAGGTATCTGCATAGTTTGAAAAAGGAGGTAATGGGCATGAATGAGGATTTGAAAATGTTTTAAGATAATCAAAGGTTTGGGGCTAGGCTTGGGCCAAAGTATGCGGCCCCTAAAAATAGGAAAAAGGAAGTCTGTTGGGTCTAATAGTTTGAGACCAGACAAAGGTAAGGCCAAACTTGGGCTGGGCCACATAAGCCCTTTTCGCCTCCCAAACCCAAAATGGAGGCCGAAGCTCCATGGGCCCGTGTTTGAGAAGAGCTCCACTTCTGGGCCAATTTCATAGTTCAACAGAAGTCCTGGGCCCATGGATCCACTTCCGTTACACCAGCCAGAGGAGACCCTTATCTCGGCGTCGATAACCTCCATCGTCGATCCCAGCAACCCCTACATCGGCATTCCTTCGTCGGTGACAACAACTCCTGCGTAGAAATGCATGCAAGCTTTTACAGAACACTCGGGGGAGGCTTCTGACCTTGGGGGGCCACAGATTCAGTCACTAGCACTACCTAACCTGTCCCCAGTCATTATGGCGGAGAAGGCGATAGGTTTGGTATCTAAGAAGTCCATAGTAGTAGCGGAGTGAGCAGATTCATCGAATGAGGACTTGGCAGAGTTTGTGGAAGGCTTGAAGCACTGTGGGAAGACACAGATAACAACGATGGGACCCTTGGCTCTGGTTGTTAGGCAGTCCACAGTTCCGTCACGTGATCATGGTGTAACACCGAGGTCTAAAATAGGGTTCATCGAAGTTGCACTTACAAGGTCGCCATAGGTGAAGGGACTTGCTACCAACCCAAAATCTCCAATGGAGTTGTTGAGGAGGCACAAGATTTGAATAAGGGTTTATCGTTAGTGCCATTTGGAACTACATCGGGAACTATGTAGGGGGAAGATGTTGTCCCCTTGGTATCTCTTCCTCCATTAAACAATATAGATGGATCATCTTTGGATTGGGTTTTGCAAAAGGTTAATGAGATTCAACATATTGTGAGAATCTCACATGGAGGATGTGTAGACCAATTTAAAGCACTACTCACTGCGATTGGAGGCGAGCCACTCGCGTGATACCAAATCAAGTTTTAAGAAAAGCAGGAAGCTGAAGTATCTTTCTTGTGCAATCAACTATGATGCTAAAGGCGGTAGCTCAAGTTGCTTTGAGGGTGTTTTATTCCATAGAGCATCTTTCTCATAAAGGGTGTTTCGGGTGGAGGTTGGGCTACGGGAAACATTGGGTTGGGATTGGTGAGGTGTGTCTTATTCTAACTCGGGCTTAATGTATTTTGAGTAGTTTTTTGTGGGCTTTTTGGGGCAGTAGGAGCTCTCTAGTATGGATTAAGGATTTTCTTGTATACATGTAGTGTACTTAGTTACTCCTATTGAAATATATATATATATATATAATACTTTTACTTATAAAAAAAAGTGTCGTTTGAATAGTGAGTTGAGATGAGATGAGTTGAGATCAAAGTTGAAAGTTAAATAAAATATTGCTAGAATATTATTTTTTTAATATTATTATTATTATTTTGGGAATTAGAAAAGTTGAATTGTTTATTATATTTTGTGTGAGAATTTGAGAAAGTTATAATGATGAGATGAGATTAGATGAAACACTTTCACTATCCAAATGGGGCCTTAATCCTTTAAAATAGAGCCAAAGCCCAAAAGCCATAGAACCATTTCGAACAAAATTTAAGGCAAGTAAATTCCAAAAGACTCAGAAGGTAAATAACCCAAGGAACTTCATGCTAACAAAAAGCACCAGAATCATCCACTTACATGAAGGTTCCTAAAATCAATCCCATATTTTGGAAAAGAAAATAACTAATGGCCCCTCTAGGACATTAAATTACTTGTCAGAAGTAACTAATAGCCTAATTCCATATAAATTGCATCTCCGTATGTTGGATCTAAACCAGATTTGGAACTAAAGATCATAAGAATTATATAGTTTTCAGATATGTACCATCTAGAACAAAAGTTCAAGCTAGACAAAAGCATATCACATCACCAAATTAAGGAAATTGCTAATAAGAAGAAACTTCAAGCTGATAGAGTTTAATGACATAGATGTTATAACTTTATTGGTTCCCAACCAAGAACCCAAATCATTCACAACGTCCTATATATCCTTCTTCTACATTTTAACCAACCAAGGACACTAACCTAGAATAAAGGTGACCCAGGTCCCAAACTTCAACATGATTAAATATGAAAGTAGATCTCCTATATTTGGAAAGGTGTCAACCATAGCAGCAACAGACCTCTATATATTAACCAAGAAATAAAACAAAGCACTCCCTTAACATCATTCTGAGAGAGGACAAAGGTGTTATTATATCACTACAAGGGGAAATGGAGATGAAGTCGTGTTATTAACAAAGCACTCCCTTGGTGGAATATGCTTGCCCTCCGATACTTGATCCCAGAAGAAGTCACTCCAAAAATTACGACCCTCACTTGCCCAGGGAAGGAAAATGATGTGGAGGTCAGAGTAGAAGCTTTGGGGCGTATTCGAAAATGGAGATGAAGTCGTGTGTATGAAGTGGGTGGATTTAATTGCAGGTAGCTGAATTGGGGAAGAACGTGGAAGTACTGGGGAAGAACGAAGATGATTTTAGAAATGGGTAAGGCTCGGGAGGGGAGGGAAAGGGGGAAATAAATTAGTTTTGGCACCCAGACCTTTCCCGTCGATTTCATGTTGCTGCAACATGTGATTTTATATCCCGTCGATTGTTTTCGCCGTTAAAAGCCATTTAATCACTGCAAATATATAATTTGGACCGTCCCGGTGTTTTTATGAGGATTAGATTTTAAAATGTGCGACGAATATTTAATCGCTGGCAATAATATATTATTGCGGCGATTTCTTTTGCAGCAGACATACAATTGCTGGGATAGGGCCTATTTCTTGTAGTGTATATAACATTTGATTTGAGAAACATAAACAATGAGAATTGAATACTGACCAAAAAAATAAAATAGATTCTTTACTTTCCATTTTCGTCAACAACAAAACATACTTAAAGGAAAATAGTATTGATGACCCATATTGTAATCCACATTAATTTTCAAGAACAAAAAATATATATTTTCACAACCCTAATAATAGAAGCGAGGCATACCAGATCAGCATTTCGACCTAAAAGCAAGGCAATGGGGATGATTTGGAGAGCAAAGGAATATAATGTAGTTATATATATATATTTGATAAGTAATAATGTAGTTATATATATAGGTGCAAAGCAATGTATTAAGTGGTCTGTTAGAGTTGAATGTATATGGGGAGAGGCTGAATGCTAATAAAGACGGATGGAATACTGAAATAGAAGAAGTGAAATAGATGGGGAAACGAAAATATTGATTTTTGAGAATACCTTCCAGCCGGTTCAACTGTCTATCCCCAAATAATAGCCCCCCAATAATAACCCTTCACGTAAGTGGTTCAATTTATGTATCCTGCATCCACCCTATAGAAGATCACAAACTCCACAAAAGCTTCTGTGCCCTCATCTTCCACCCTGACCAGAGAGACAAACCCAGAGAAAACCAAGTGTAATGCCCCTTCATCTTCCACCCTGACCAAATCCAGAGAACACCTTGCTGAGTCGAGACAAGCTCCTTCCTGCAGAGCCAAGAAGGATGGAGATCGTCCCCCCCCAGTCGCGAAGAACTGATCTCGCGACCCCCAAGCACCCATCCCAAACTCAAGAGTCTTGAATTGTCCCATTCAAGAATACTGTCCCATTCACGAGCTGAGTTTTTTCTTTTCTTTTTGGTTCGTTTGGCCTTCGACAGAGACGGAGACCGAGAGAGCAACTTGAGGTGGAGTCGAAGGCGGTGAGAAAATGGTAGCGAGCTGAGCATTGCAAATCTAAAAAAATGGCGGTGTGGTTTTCATAGGGTGATCGACACTCAACACTCTGTTTTCCTTTTTTCTTTTATAAGAAAATGAGATTTGTGTGTTACGGTGGTGCTAGGTGCTGTCGGCGGTTGTGGAATAAATTGTGCTTTGTTTTTGCTCCTCAAAAATAGAGGTTTGTTGGGCGGCATCTGGGCTATTTTCATGGTGACGATGGACTGATTTTGAGATACTGCCCAAATGGCGGTGTGGTTTTCATAAGGTGATCAACACTCAACACTCTGTATTTTCTTTTTCTTTTTTTTTTGTATAAAAAAATAAGATTTGTGTGTTACGGTGGTGCTAGGTGCTATTGGCGGTGGTGGAAGAAATTGTGCTCTGTTTTTGCTCCTAAAAAACAGAGGTTTGTTGGGCGGCATCTGGGCTATTTTCATGGTGACGACGGATTGATTTTGAGATACTGCCCCATTCACCACTCTTTTTTTTTATGGTAGTGCTGGGTACTATCGGTGGTGGTGTTAGGAAGAAATTGTGCTATATTTTTTTAGGTTTGTTGGGCGGCGTCTAGGCTATTTTCATGGTTGTTCAAAGCTTGCTATGGAGGTTAGACGTGGGACTTCGCGGTGCACTTTTCTTGCAATGCCATGCAATGCTCGGTTGTCTCATGGTGGATTGATTTTTTTTTTTTTTTTTTTTTTTATTGTGGCAAGGGTGGTGGCGCACGATGGTGGAACTAAGATGGTGTCAGACTGGTGGCGGTGGAACTCTGCTTTTTTATCGTGCGGTGGTGAAACTGGAAGTAATTTCCTATAGTGAATGAGTCTCTTTTCTTTCCCATGTGAACGAGTGTATTGTAAATTTGATGTAATTTGTGATGTGGCAGTATATGTATGGAAGGCTGTTAAACAAAGAAAAACAGCCCGACCGGCTAGAAGGCCCTCCCTTGATTTTGTAGTAGTAATGGTGGAAGTTGTACTTCTGCTTTTGACACTGAGATCCCATCTCCATAGCTGTCACCATCCCTTTCTCTCTAATGTTTTGTTTCCTCTCTATTTCTCCAAAGAGCTGCAACAACTGGTTGGTTGTCACGTCACACAGAAAGCCACCAAACTCAGGAAAAGGATCTTAAAGCAAGAATTATGTTAAAAATTATAATTACCCCGAGGTAGACACCTTCCCCTCTCTTTATTTTTCTCTCTGTTTACTGAGTTTTATTTGTTTTAAGGCTTTACTGAGTTTTATTTTATATTTTTTTAAATTTCTTTTCATATTTTTTAAAAAAAATTAGAAACTCGTTAAAAATACTTCCTTAATAAGTAAAAAAATATAAAAAAATAAAATAAAATGAGAATCGGCAGCTTTTGTGGGGATCATTTTCCTTACTATGAACTATGAAGAATGATGTTTATTGCTAAAAATGACCAAAGTGGTTCGAAGGGGAGAAAGATTCATTCTTGACCTGCTGAGACTATTCAAGTCTCGATCGGTGTAATGTGGAGTCCCCGGCACTGATCTGGTGCGGTTGTACGGCATTAGTTCAACTATATAGCGTCGGTGCGTACATACATGGCGGTGAGCAATAAATAAATGCAAAAGAAATAAGAGACGGAGACACACAGATTTATATGGTTTAGCACAGGGCCTATGTCAACGAGTCGTTTGAAGGAAAAATCCACTGTAATATCCATATTTACAATCTCTCATAGTCTCTCCTCCTCATTGTATAATGAAGATCCTCGCTATATCTTCTAGTGGAGATCCCAACGTTGGAGTCCCTCTCGTGAGATTGAAAAAGTTGAAGTCGAAGAAAGTCCCCCTAATAGTCATCTAGAAGCCCTGTTTATCCTTTACTCCATTGTTTTATTTCTCATCTTCTCTTTTTTATGTCATATCTCAACTTTTCATCCTGACACCATTTTTTGTACTCAACTCTTTGTCCCCCCTTCCTTCTCTCTTTCCTCCTTCCTGATGAGTTCCCTCACATTGGACTGGGCTTGGAAACCCAGTATGGGCCTGAGATATTTTATCCCCTCTAGTTGCCCGCGATTCTTAAGGACAATTCACTCTAAAAGAAGTTGTTGGAAATCTTCAAGATAACATATGTGACTAGGGTAGTTCATAGAAATCTGTAACAAAATAAATTTCGGGAGTAGATCCCTTGCCTTCCACTTGCGTTAGGCGATAAATATTTCTCCACGCAAGGCTAGGCGGAAGATAGGCTCGTGCAGGCATGGAGCTTGGCTTCAACTGGAGATGTACTCGACTGCAAAAAGTTCAAGGGCGAAACTCGGTGGGAGATGTACTTGACTGCATAAGGTGCAAGCAAGTGTAGTCAAGCAATCAATTTACTTGCCTGCCTATTCGAGCACTTGGGAGGCTAGGCTATCCCTGACCTTGCCCTCTTATTGACTCGTTACGAAAATGGTGATAAGCCGGGCAGCCGAAAGACTGGACTCACTTATCATGAGGGAGGTCAAGCAATGCATAAGACTGGACTCGCCTGTTGTTGTCGCAAAGCATATATTCATTTGACGTTTTTGTTTATGAAGGTGTTGGTGGATTTTTCCTCTCCGATGTGAATTGCTACTAACGTTAGAGTTTGTGTGTTGTAACCCATGCAGAGTGGTCAAGGAGCTCTTTGACCACCTGGGTCCACCTTAAACAGTTGTCGAGCCAGTCAACTTGTTCCAGAAGCTAACCCGCACATGACAATTTTGGAGCTCGGAGGCATGCTAACTCCGAAGGTAACCCGCTGGCAGTGGTTATGGACGAGTGTGGGCACCCGAAATTTGTTGATGGAGATGTCGCCTTGGAAGTAATGTCAAGTAGTGCGTAAGACTGAACTCGCACTTCGCTGTGAGAGGGGCCGCGTAACTTGGAGATTAGATTCGCCTCTTTAGCCTCATCGGGAAGGTGAGTAGTTGAGCAGTTCATAAGACTGGACCTGACTTGTCGTCTTGGATGGAGGTCGAGCAGTACATCAGACTAGACTCACCTTGTTGACCCCTTGCAAGTGCGAGAAGGGGGTCTAGTAGACTGGACTCCCCATTGATTGAATGGAGTTCAAGTAGTACAACAAACTGAACTCGCCTCGTTGACTGGATGGAGGTGGGGCAGGACATCTGTCACACCCCTAACCTCCGCTTGGGATGGAACAAAAACTTAGAGCATTGGGACATGTAACACAAGGTTACATACACCCGTTCGTGACAGTTAATAGACAATGCCTCATATAAAATGCATCTAACAGTATGTAATAACCGTAGCGGAATAAGGTTGACTAAATAAAACTTATACCAGAATAAACTAAAACATTTCAATTTCATTCATAACCATCGTTAGTTTAAATCATAATGTAGCATAATCATAGTACAGTTATTCTTGCTAAGAAATCTCCATGGCTAAATCAACTGCTTCAAGCGTTCTAAAGTACGAAGGGTTAGAACTATAAACATCAAGATGAGGTCATCCAATCTTTTGTCTAGGTCCAGCTCCTCTTGAATCAATCAGATTGTAACCAACCACTATTTTCTCTCTCGATTGGTCACAAGTCTTGCCTTTACATTTTAAATCTTGAATTTGTGTTTTAAATTTAGCAGATGATTTTTAAAGTAAGTCGAGTATTTTAAAATTCTCGAAATATTTTAAATTTTAAAAATTATTTTAAATGGGGTATTTGCAAAGCCTATTTTTAAAGTAAGCCTCTTTATATTTTTGAACCCCCGAAAATAATATAGTTTTACAAAAGCATTTTATTTAAATGATTTTATTTCTTTAGGAATATTATTTAACATTCATTAATTTATTCTAAGTTAAAAACTCTATTTATTTAGATGTTTTTATTTTTCTTAGAAATATTTACTAAAACCCATCATTTTATTTTAAGTTGAAGACTCTTATTTTCATATCAAGAATAAAAGTTGGTTTAAAACTCCGCGTATTTCCCTTGCAACTATTTCAATTTATCTTTTATTTTAGTTGGATTTATCTCTACCATTGAATCCAAATTAGGAACCCCTGGATGTAGGACTAGGATTAAAACCCTGACCATTTTCTTTCCTCTTTTATCCCTCTCCCCCTTCCCCACGCCATCCCCCCCCTCTCAAGCCGGAACCCCAACCATGACTCTCTCTTCTCCCTCGCCTCCACCGTGCCACCACCATCGACAATGCCACGTCCACCCACAGGCCGTCGCCAGCCGACTGTCTCTTCCTCCCTCTCTTCAGCTCTGCTTCTCACCCTGTGGACCTCTCTCTCAATATCTCCCTCTCCTCCTCATGATTTCGCAACCCCCCCCCACCCCCATGGCCATTGTCACCGCCAACAACCGAGCTCATCGCCACTCCTTACCGATTGACCACCCCTTCTCACCCTTCTTGGTTCCTTTCTCTCCATCTCCCGATCTCCCTCTCCCCGTTTCTTTATTTCTTTGTTTCTCCCCTCCTGCCGCCATGCGCCGCCACAACCCCCAGCCATCAGAGTCCTCTCCACCATGGCCCACTACTCCACGCCGTGGTGGCACCACACACCTAGCTATCCTCCTCCCTGAATCTCACTCCCTCTTTGTTTCACTTGTCCTAGCCGCTATCCGCCACCCACAACCGCTTGCGGCTCCTCTAGCCACCACCCATGGCAACACCATTGCTAGACATAAATCCCAAGCCCCTGCTACCACCTAGCTCCTCCACCTTATGTTATGTGCCTTCTTCCTCCCAGCACCCAGTGAAAGTGCAGAACATATAAACGAGAATGAAACAAGAACAAGAAGAAAGAATGGAAAGAGCAGAAAGAAAAGAATGAATAGAATGAACAGAAAGAACCAAGAATCTACTTCAATTCCTGGAAGAGATTTTCGAGTAATCTCCAAGCTCCTTACAATTCAGACTCAGTAAGTTCTTCGATGCCTTTCTGCATACCCAAACCTTCCTTTTATAGAACAAGTTCATGATCTAACTAACTAACAGATTCTAACTTGACTAACTAACTTTTGTTACAACAAAGAAAGGAAACGACGTTGCCCTATTAACTAGAACGCACCGTTTAACTAAAGCCGTATTCTTTAACATGAATTCAAAACGCATTGTTCCATTAATTCCTTAAATGCCCAGTTTGATCTGGTAGTTAATTTCGTTGCTCGCACACTTTGATCCTCAGACATCTACTTCTCATTTCTTCCACAATCATTTCTTCACCAGAACACACTTCACATTCTCCCCCTCTTAAAGGACTTGACCACAAGGCCTTCAACCAGAACAAACTTCACAGCACAGTTCCCACAAGGTGTGGGTAAAGTTGTCTCAACTTCCACAAGCTTTCCCAAGAAGAATCCTCCATTGCATCCCCCACCCAACTTACAAGCACTTCTGTCGCAGCATGATTACCCTTCTTTGAAACTCGTCTGTCCAGAATCCTTTGAGGCTCAGGTTGTATTTGACCACTCGAAGCAGTGGGAGGTAATGTTGGCAAAGGTACAATAGTCTGGCCAATTTTCCTTTTTAAATAAAAAAAACATGGAAAACTGGGTGTATTTTAGATGAGCTAGGCAAGTTAAGTTTATAAGCAATAGATCCCAACTTCTTCACAATCTAGAAGGGCCCATAAAATCTTGGAGCTAGCTTCATGTTATGCCTCATTGCCACTGACTTCTGTCTATAAGGTTGGAGTCTTAAGAAGACCCAATCACCCTCTTCAAAAGATCTTTCACTTCTATTTTTGTCAGCATAGAATTTCATCCTATGCTATGCCTTCTTCATATTATCTCTCGATAAGCTCCATAATTCTTCCCTTGATTTAAGCTGCGTATCAACAACATCATTAGAACAAGTACCCGATACATAAGCCATCAGTTTTGGGGGTGCATACCCTTAAAGAGCTTCAAATGGGGACATTTTGATGGAAGAATGCATAGTAGTGTTGTAACACCATTTAGCAAATGGTAACCATGAAGTCCATTCCTTTGGCTTTTGACTGCAATAACACCTTAAGTACCCTTCCAAGCATTTATTCAAGACTTCTGTTTGACCATCTGACTGAGGATGGTAAGAAGAACTGAAATCCAAAGAAACTCCTTGTATCTGAAATAATTTTTTCCAAAATGAACTAGTGAAAACTGCATCTCGAACAAAGACAATTGATCTTGGTAACCCATGCAATTTGAAGACCCCAGAAAAGAAAACTTGAGTAACTTTAACAGCTATGTAAGGATGTGAAAGGGGAAAGAAATGGGCAGATTTGGTTAATCTGTCCACCACAGAGAAGCCATTAGAATTGGGCAAGCCATCAATGAAGTCCATGGAAATATCCAACCATGGAGATTGAGGTATAGAAAGTGGTTGTAAAAGACCAGGGTACTACACAGTTTCATACTTGCTGACTTGACAAGCCTCACATTCTTTCACCAATCTTCTTACATCTTTCCTCATGCCTTTCCACCAAAAATCTCTACTTGCCCTTTGTAGAGTCTTATGATACCCCACATGACCTGCCTATGGGTTGTTATGAATGAACTGTAGAACCTTGGAATGGAATGAAGAAGAAGGAATGACAACCAACTTCCCTTTCCTTAGCAACAAACCTTGCTGAATAGAAAAATGTTTAGGTGCCTCCTCACCTTGCTGCAACTTAGTCACAATTTCAGAAAATTTAGAACATGAGGAATAACTTCCTTTCAACTCTTCAATCCACAAGGGAGCTGGGAAAGAAATCATTGCAAACACTGCTTGTTCTTCCTTATTTCTTCTCGAGAAAGCATTAGCCACCAAGTTCTCTTTGCCTTTCTTGTAATCAACTGAAAAGTCATAACCAATCAGTTTAGACACCCACTTGTGCTGTGATTCAGTGCCAATCTTCTGCTCCACCAAAAACTTTAATGCCTGTTGATCAGTTTTGATTTTAAAGGAATGGCCCAATACGTAAGGTCTCCATCTCTGGACAGCAGACACTAGAGCTAAAAGCTATTTCTCATATGTAGACAAAAGTAGTGCTTTTCCCTTCAAGGCTTTGCTATAAAAGGCAATGGGCTAAGAATCTTGCATCAAAACTGCCCCAAGGCCCACACCAAAAGCATCACACTCAATGGTGAATACTTTGGTGAAATCTGGTAACCTCAACATAGGAGGATTGCTCACACCTGTTTTCAACAACTCGAAGGCAGCAGCAGCTTTATCATTCCAACAAAAGGAATTTTTCTTCAATAAATCTGTTAAAGGTGCTGTTATGGATCCATAACTTCGTATGAATTTTCTATAATAACCTGTTAATCCTAAAAGCCCTCTTAAAGACTTCAAGGTTTTAGGAACAGGCCATTGAACCATGGTTGCTGCCTTGGCGGCATCAGTTTGTACCCCTTTCCCATAAATAATGTGGCCCAAGTACTCTATTTCATGCACACCAAACTTACATTTAGACATCTTTGCATAGAGTGTGTGCTGCCTCAGAATGCCCAACACAGTTTCTACATGCAACAAATGATCAACAACATTTTGCTATACACCAAAATGTCATCGAAAAAGACCAAAACAAACCTTCTCAAAAAAGGTTTGAAAATGCAGTTCATCAATCCTTGAAAGGTGGCAGGAGTATTGGTAAGCCCAAATGGCATTACCAAGAACTCATAATAGCCTTCATGAGTTCTAAATGTTGTCTTCTGAATATCCCCTCCCTTACTCAAATTTAATGATATCCAGCCCTTAAATCCAACTTGGAAAAAATCTGAGCTCCAAATAATTCATCAAGAAGTTCATCAATGACAGGTATTGGGAATTTATCTTTGGCGGTTTCTTGGCTAAGGGCTCTATAATCTATACACATAAGCCAAGTCCCATCAGCTTTCTTAACCAATAACATTTGTGAAGAAAATGGACTTTGGCTTGGTCTTATTACACTAGTTTCCAACAATTCATTGACAGTTTTCTCTAACTCATATTTCTGATAATGAGGATACCTGTAAGGTCGAACTGAAACAGGAGAAGCTCCATCCTTCAGGTTGATTGGGTGATCAAAATCTCTTCTTGGTGGCAATCCAACAGGTTCAGCAAAAACATCATTAAATTCTTTAAGCAACTCAGCCATTGGTCCTTCAGAACAAACTTCAGTCTTCTGTTGCTCCACAGGCATTAACTGCAACAACCATGCTTGCTAGCTTATAAAATCTGATTTAATTGCCATAGTTCCTGACATCATGTGAACTCTGGTAGAATTCAACCCTTGCAACTTAATCATCTGACCACCCCACTCAAAACTCATTGACATATCAATAAAGTTCCATGTAATGGAGCCTAAGGTTCTCAACGACTGAACTCCAAGAACTATATCACATCTCCCCAAGGTTAACACATGAAAAGGCACAGAAAATTTTGAACCTTGAATCTTGATTAATTCTTCACCCCTTCCCTAGCTCAAAATTTTATCACCATTGGCCACCCTCACTTGCAAACTGTAGTCTTTTCTGACATTCAACTTAGCTTCTTGGACCACCAAAGGATCCAGGAAGTTATGTGTGCTTCCAGAATCAATAAGAATTTCGACAAAACAAGGGCCAATATTACCATGCAGCCTCATAGCATTGCCATTACTGCACCCAGAAATGGCATTAATAGAAACTTCTAAAGTCCCATCACCATCACCACAAGCCTCCACCTCCTCAATGATCACAGATTCTTCAAGAACAGGCTGGGAACCTTCATCATCAGCTTGGATCAAATAAACATGAGATTCTTGCACACATGACTAGGATTCCATTTTTCTTCACAATGATAACAAAGGCCTTTCTTCCTCTTCTCATCCATTTGTGAAGAAAAAACTCTCTTTGTTGGCATTCCATTCTTCTGAAACTTGGAACTATCCTCCCAGTTTCCCCATGACTCTTAACAGGCAATGCTGTATTTTTTCTCCAAGATCTCCTTGATGCCAAAATATATTCCTCCTGGATCTTAGCAAGACCAAAAGCATCATTAAGATTTATTGGATTTAGCATTCTTACAGGAAGTCTAACCTCATGGTTAAGACCACTCATAAAACAGCTCAGTTTATGCTTTTCTGACAACCCTTTCAGTCTATTGGACAAGGCTTCAAACTGTGCTTTGTAGACAGCCACAGAAGACACTTGTTTCAATCGTGTTAAAGCCTCCATAGGATCATCATAGGCTGTAGTACCAAACCTGACTAGCAAAGCTTTGACAAAAGATTCCCATGTTGTCAATATACCCCCATCCACAGCATCTTGGTACCATACGAGGGCCTCACCCTCCATATGATATGAAGCCATTAAAAGTCTTTGATTCATCAAAACTTGATGATATTCAAAGTATTGTGTTGTTTTAAAGATCCATGCTCCTGGATTAGAGCCATCAAAATGCAGAAATTCGAGTCTAATTCCCCTTGGAAACCTTTCCTTTGGATTCACATGTCTCCCAAAAGAACTTTCTTCATGATTCTCCTCCCTATGAGAATTTACTTGCTAAAACTCAACCAACGACTTCAACATATCAGATAGTTGATCAAGCCTTCCGTGAATGCTATTAATAGCATGATTGTGGTCCTCTAACTGCTTCAAAACTCCTTCCTGTTGTCTTAAGGCTCCTTCCTGCTAAGCCTTCAAAGCAGCTATGCGCGTGCCTTCATGGATCGCCAAACTAATACGAATTGTTATGTGCCTTCTTCATCCCAGCACCCAATGAAAGTGCAGAACGTATAAACGAGAATGAAACAAGAACAAGAAGAAAGAATAGAATGAACAGAAAGAACCAAGAATCTACTTCAATTCCTAGAAGAGATTTTCGAGCAATCTCCAAGCTCCTTACAATTCAGACTCAATAAGTTCTTCGATGCCCTTTTGCATACCGAAACCTTCCTTTTATAGAACAAGTTCATGATCTAACTAACTAACAGATTCTAACTTGACTAACTAACTTCTGTTACAACAAAGAAAGGAAACGACGTCGCCCTATTAACTAGAACACACCGTTTAACTAAAGCCGTATTCTTTAACATGAATTCAAAATGCATCGTTCCATTAATTCCTTAAACGCCCCGTTTGATCTGGTAGTTAATTATGTTGCTCCCAAACTTTGATCCTCATACATCTGCTTCTCATTTCTTCCACAATCATTTCTTCACCCAGAACACACTTCACTCCTTATCACTCTCTATTCCCCCACGCGAAACAGAGAAAGTTTCCTTGCTGCTCCGCCAAGCTCCGTGCAAATAGCCACATCCCCACCACTGGACTCTCCTCAATCACGGCAGCTCCACCCATCCTTTACTCTCATCTACTCCACACACAGTCAGATCACCAAACACACGAAACTCTCCACTGTGCACCTCCACAAGTCCCAGACGCTGTTTTAAGATCACGAAAGTGACCACCATGCCTCAACCTAGCCCCTCCTTGCAAGTACATAACCACCACCACGAGACCTTGCCGGACAGCAAGCGGCACATAACAATTTCAACCCCTAACCATGGTAGAATTTCTATCTCTTTCCCTTGATAATTTATTATGTTTGTGAAGCTTAATTGATGTTGTGAATGGTGCGTTGATGTTGGTAATTGTGAATTGTGAACTGTAGGTTGTGAATGGAGTAGTTGTGAATTGGCGGTGGAGTGTGAATTGTGAAGTGATGGGGATCATTGTGTAGTTGTGTTGTGGCTGCAAGTAGTGTGAAGTGACAGGGTTATTGTGCAGTATGTGAGGTAGTTGTTGATATGGCGGTATGTTGTGAAATGATTGGATTAAATGTGAAGCTTGTGATGTATACTTTGTGAAGTGATGGGATGTTTAGGCAGTTGTGTTATGACTGTGTGTAGTGTGAAGTGATGGGATTGTTGTGCAGTGTGTTGTAGTTGGTTATATGGTAGTATGTTATGAAGTGACGGGATTAGATATGGCACTGTGCAGTTTGGAAGGTGGTTGTGAACCATTTGACATGATGGGATGGGATGTGGTATGTTGTGTGAAAGTGTCGAGATAAGCTATGTAGTTAGATGTGTTGTGTGAAATGTTATGTTGGTTTGGATTGGCTAGTAGGAAGTTTGTAAAAGCAAGTGGGTGTTTGGGTAGGCTATATGTTGATCTTATGTGATAACAAGGATAACGTACATGTAAATTGGTTGGACGCATGTGCCGAATAGATTTATCATATATAATAGATAATCTGTCTTAAGTATGAGTACATGATATTTAAGCCTCAGAGTTGGCTTAAAGTTTTGTATTATGCTTGGTTTGGATTACAATAAAGTGTTGACTATTGTATATGAACGAATGAAGAGATATATGTATTGTTTAGGGTTGAGATGTATAACTTGGTTGGTTCAAGTTATGCATCGGAATGGAGGGTTTGGTAGGAAGAGCGTGATGAAGCTGATAGTGTGTCCTAACCTTTAAAGTGAATCGAGGAGGTTCACTTTAAAGGATAAGAAATTGAAGTAGAATACTATGTGTTGAAAGGTGACCTCGAGTGATCATAAAGGATGGACTTGGATAAAAGAGGTGAATGCTTTATGTAAAGTATGTAGATGAATGTCAAATACATGAATGAAAACCTATATTAGTATATTTTTACAGTATAAAGTAATTCTTATTGAGTATTCAACTCATTTTATTTTTATGTATGCCCCCTCTTAGGAACAAAATGTGTAAGAAGCGTCAGAATAGACATAGCCCAAGGGAAGAGTGATAGAAGTCCAATCACGTTTTATGTAATATATGAAAGTAAATTTTTGTAGAAAGACTTTTAGTTTAATTTAATGATTTTCATTGTAAACTCTCTTTTAATTTATGGAGCATGTTTTAATTTTAAAACATAGAATCTTTTATATCCTGGGAAGGAAGAAGAAAAAGTTTTAAAAGGTTTAGTAATTCTCGTCTCATTTTTTTAAAATTATTTTCTAAAGTCCCACCATAAGGATGGGCGCTACAGGGATCCATTAGTCCATCTGGTCCATCTTCGTTAAGTCCTGACACAATTTCTACCATTCTGAGTAGAGCAATAGTGGGTTCACAAGGGGTGAGATTTACTTGAAATCTTAGTAAGTTAGACAACCAATGTGGACAAAGATAAATTATGGCCTCGTTTATATTCAAAACCCAGCTCAACTTATCTCAACTCATCTCATCTCATCATTACAACTTTCTCAAATTCTCACGCAAAATATAATAAATAATTTAACTTTTTCAAATTCCAAAATAACTTTTTCAAATTCCCACACAAAATATAATAAATAATTCAAGTTTTATTCTATTATTCACAAATCATCTCAACCCATCTCAACTCATCTCTGAATCCAAACCACTCCTATATGTCTCCCATCCAAATTCCTCAACATTTTCAGAAAATTGAGACACAATTTCTTACAGAGAGCATTTTTCACTTCAACTGTCAAAAATATAATTTCATCATAACATTTCATCATTTTTAGCAATTCTTATTTAATCATAACATTAACATCAAAATGTGTGGTATCGTCACAGTTCCCTATATGCCCTATGAGGATTTGCTGGTGACCGTAGTACAACTCATGTTGAAACTACGTCGTCTGCAGACTGGTGCTCAATGCATTGGTAACATAACATAATATCATCATAACATGTACACCCACCTGTCTTAGGTGTCATAACATTTTGACTTCACTTCAGCATTCTTTTAAAAGAACTCATTCAAAGACCGTTGACTGTTTTTCGTCAACTTAGGGTTTACCACTTCATTTTTTCTCACTCCAGAGTGGATAGAGGAGTTCCACTAGGATAATTTCTCATTTTGTAGTCGTGACAAAAATTCTTTTCACGCTATGATTGATAAAAAAAAATGTAATTCATGTCATGTGCATATGTAGCAAGCTTTCATGTGAAAATGACATTTATATGCAATATGTTTAAAATGGTGAAAATGTCGCATGTCATGTAGGCAAGTAGTCATGTACTCAATGTATCATATAACATAATGTTTGATGCCCAAGATGACAAATATAACATGAATGTGACATTTATCAATAAATCATAAATAACTTATTAAGGTGTAAGTTAGAGGTTAACTTACAAACTGCATGAGTCTGAAAAAACATAGCGACTGTAATCAAAGTTGTACTAAATTAGGATTTGGTCTACTATGGAAGATGTTCATAACCAAAAGGTTTTAAAAATGGATATTTACAAAAATATCCCTAAACTTTCAAAAATTGCTATTAAGGTTTTAATTTTTCACTATTTGCAAATAAGTCCCAAATTTAACCAAACTTCATAGACCTCATGTTTTACATATTCTAAAACCATATATGCCCTTATAATTTCAAAAATCAAAGTGGAACTACTCCAAATGCACTCAACCTGTGGCATGCTATTAGGGGCCTCGGTCTAGTCCCTAAACACTAAGGTCCACGAGCTTGCCTTGTCCTTGTGATGACTGAGTGTGCCTTGCCAACTTACTTGGACTTGAACGTGCATGGCAATGGAGGGTCCCTATGTTGATGAAGGTTTAGCGTTTAGTGATGGAGTCACTACAAGGAATTTAGTCTTTTCCAGAGCTACAAATGCACAGCTAAAACCCCAAAAAATGCTGTAAAAAGTTATTTGTAATGAATTTATAATTGCTACACGTTGGTTGCCAAAAACCGGTTGCTATATCATTTTACCAGCAATTTACAAAAAATGCTGGAATTAAACGTATTTACAGCGAAATTAAAGCGTCGCAAACAGTGGATACAAATGCCACAAGAAATCCCTCTGGTTGCTAATATAATCGTTGCAAAACAATATTTCCGACGATTATTTTTCGCTGAAAAAGACATAAATGGTGTTGATGAATACGGTGCTAATGATGTTGATGAATTAGGGTTGATCTAAATGGTGTTTTGATGAATATGGTTCAATGTGGCACGGCTTGTGCTTGTCCTTGTCCTTGAGGGTGGCGCCGAATGGATGTGGGCTAGGGTTGGAAGAGTGAAGTGAGGTTAGGGTTTCGGATGCTAAGGCAACACGTGTGTGGGGATGATGGCAATTAGGGTTTTCGTGATTTAGGGTAATGGAATTGGAGTTGGCATGATTTAGGGTTTGGATAGGGTTTGGCTTGAATGGAAGATGGGAATCAAGATCCATAAGATGTAGGATCTATTTTAGGAAGTTATGTGTTTAGGTTTTGGCAATGTGGAAGAAAGCTTGGTTGACTTGAGGGATTTTAGGAATAGAGGGATTTAAGGAATTGTAGATGAAATGACAATTCCTTAAATCAAGGGATTGGATTGGAGATGAGGTAAGTAATTCCTAAATTAGAGGAATAGAAGAAGACCGATTTTGGTAAGTGGGAGTATTGAATATTGGCTTTGGCATGTAGGAGGTTTAATGAGTGTTTGTTTGGTGGGAAAGCTCAAGAAAATATAAGAACGATGCAAGTAAAATAAAAAGAACAATAGAAGATAAGAGAATGAATGAATAATACTCAGATTGGATAACTTGAATCACACCTATTCACAAATTGTAAGGTGTAATTCTCTCTTTGGGATTCACGGATTGCACCCAAAAAAGCCCAAGTGCATTGGCACCGAAATGACCTCAAGAACAATAATAAGTCTCCACAAAGCAAATTGTCGAAAGGTAAAAATGAAATGGCTAAGTGCCTTATTTATAGTAAAAACATAAAAGGAAACCCTAGAGTGATTCCATGCAAACAAGGCCTTGGATGGGCCCCACGTGGCCCTTGGCATGACTTGGCCCATGGTGGCCTAGATTGGCCCACGACATGGGCCATGGCCTAGTTGGCCCATTTATAAGCCTTTATGAAAAAGTGATGTTCCTCCAAAATTCTCATCACAACCCTCAAATGCTCCTTATGTTCTTCAATGGTCTTGGAATAAACCAAGATGTCATCAAAGAAAACAAAAACAAATCTTCTCAATAGTGGCTTGAAGATAGTGTTCATGGCGGCTTGGAAAGTGGAAGGAGCATTGCACAACCCAAATGCCATTACTAGGTACTCCAAGTGCCCGGAATGAGTCCTAAATGCAGTCTTGTGAACAGCTTCTTCCCTCATCCTAATTTGATGATACCCGACCCTCAAATCAAGCATGGGAAAAACCCTTACCCCATGCAACTCATCAAGCATTTCATCAACCGTGGGGATAGAAAACCTATCATTGACCGTGGCCTCGTTCAAGGCCCTATAGTCTGTGCAAAATCTCCATGACCCATCCTTCTTCCTCACAAGCAACGCCGGTGAAGAGAATGAACTAGTGCTTGTATTATCAAACTATTTTTCAATATCTCATCAACTTGCCTTTCAATCTCCCCCTTTTAGAACCAAGCATAACGATAGGGGGAACATTTACTAGTTTATTCTTATCCACTAGCACAATGCGATGATCGAAGAGCCTAAAAGGTGGCAATGTAGTGGGCACCTCTAGGACCCCTCTATGGTCCTCCAAGACCTCTTTAAACTCCATGGGTAGCCCTTTCAATTCATCTTTGTTGCCTTCTTTTTCAATCTTCTCCATCTTGCAAACTAGTTCATCTTCAGCTACAACAATGGCAATGCAATGAGCTCCACCTTTGCACAACTTGTCAAATGTTATGGCCTTGCAGGACTTCACCTCTTTTGATGCCAAAGCTGTCCACACTCTTTTCTTGGACCCTAGCTTGAGTTCCATGGTCATGTTGTGGTAGTCATGTATCGCTCTACCAAGGCCCTTGAGCCATGCATTGCCCAAGACCACATCAAGACCCAGCAGTGACAAAACCTGAAGATAGGCCACAATCCTCACACCTTGTATGTTCATTCTTACTTCTTTCACAAGTCCTTCACATCTCAACTTCTCCCCATTCACTACCTTCACCTCAAATGACTCTATGGCACTCAGTTTCAATCCAACCTTGGTGACAATGTTGGCATTGATGAAATTATGAGTAGAGCCACTATCCACCAACAAAGTGACTTTGAATTTCCCAATCCATGCCATCACCCTCATGGAAGTAGGTCTTTGGATCCCTGACATAGCATTCAAGGACAATTCGGCCTTCTCTAGTGGATTACTAGATTCGGCCCTCTCATGTTCGGACTGCTCGTGCAGTTCCCTTCATCATGGATTCATCTCTCAACAACCACTCGATCATTCTCAACCCGTCCTCCTCTTCTATACTCAGGTTGTGGTAGTTCATGCATAGAACCTGTGACACTAGTCTCAACACCATCAATAAAGACCTCATGCCTTTTCCCATTTGGATTGGGATGTGACCCATGGCCATTTCCCTCAACAAATCTTCTTTCGAGCCTCTCAATGCTCGCATTAGTTTCTCTTTTCATGGCTTCCACGGAACGACAGTTTTCTTCACTTTCTTGGCAAGTGGCATTCAAGGTCATCCTTAACTCGACCATTGTAGTGGTGACCTCATCAAGGACATTAGTAAGTCTTATGGTATGCCCTTTCAAGACCTCAAGGCGTTCCCAGTTGGAACCACCTTGTCCATCGGCTTCTAGCATGGTTCTTCAACTCTTGCAACTGTTTGCAAACTAAAATTCGGTCCAATCAACTTGCAAACTGAGCATGCAACTTCACACAACACTTGGACATCAACTTGGGTTGCTTGGATGCTTGTTTGAGGCTTCACAAGTCCAACCTTGGGTCCCCCCACCTTCAAGGGTGGTCGACCCTTCTTGCACAAACTTCCAACCATGGATCCCCCACCTTCAAAGGTGGTCGATCTCTTCAAGTCACACTACTCCATCCTCTACCTCAACCCCCAAACTTCGAGTTTCACAACACAATATACAAAATAAATGGAATCCAAGAGGGATTCCCCAATCCAATCATAAGATTGAGTTAACGCATTATTTACCTCGAAGTGAAATGAGCACTTTTCTAGAACACCAAGCAAGAAGGCTTTCAATGAAAGCACCAATTAATGTTAGGGATATCGGTCTAGTCCATAAACACTAAAGTCCACGAGCTTGCCTTGTCCTTGTGATGACCGAGTGTACCTTGCCAACTTGCTTGGCCTTGAACTTGCGTGGCAATGAAGGGTCCCTAGGTTGATGAAGGTTTAATGTTTAGTGATGGAGTGATGATGATGTTGATGAATTAGGGTTTATCTAAATGGTGTTTTGATGAATATGGTGCAATGTGGCACAACTTGTGCTTGTCCTTAAGGGTGGCGCCGAATGGATGTGGGTTAGGGTTGGAAGAGTGAAGTGAGGTTAGGGTTTCGGATGCTAAGGCAACACGTGTGTGGGGAGGAAGGCAATTAGGGTTACGTGATTTAGGGTTTGGATAGGGTTTGGCTTGAATGGAAGATGGAAGTCAAGATCCCTAAAATGTAGGATCTATTTTAGGAAGTTATTTGTTTCGGTTTTGGCAATGTGGAAGAAGGCTTGGTTGACTTGAGGGATTTTAGGAATGGAGGGATTTAAGGGATTGGAGATGAAATGACAATTCCTTAAATTAAGGGATTAGATTAGAGATGAGTCAAGGATTCGTAAATTAGAGGATTACCTTATTGGACTCTTGGTGATTTCGGCTAGGGTTTATGGAAATGGAAGAAGGCTAATTTTGGTAAGTGGGAGTATGGAATATTGGCTTTGGCGTGTTGGAGGTTTAATGAGTTTTTGTTTGGTGGGAAAGCTCAAGAAAATATAAGAACAATGCAAGTAAAATAAGAGGAACAATGGAAGATAAGAGAATGAATGAATAATACTCAAAGATTGGATAACTTAAATCACACCTATTCATGAATTGCAAGGTGTAATTCTTTCTTTGAGATTCACAGATTGCACCTAAAAGAGCCCAAGTGCATTGGCACTGAAATGACCTTAAGAACAATAACAAGTCTCCACAAAGCAAATTGTCAAAATGTACAAATGAAATGGCTAAGTGCCTTATTTATAGTAACAACATAAAAGGAAACCCTGGAGTGATTCATGCAAATAAGGCCTTGGATGGGCCCCATGTGGGCCTTGGCATGACTTGGCCCATGGTGGTCTAGGTTGGCCCACAGCATGGGCCATGGCCTGGTTGGCATGGTTGGAGTGGGTTTGCCATGGCACGGCCCAAGCTGGTGGCCTGGACGTTGGCCTACTGCGGCTGGTGTTGGCATGGCATTGCCCAAGCAAGGGCGTGGGCGTGGGCGTGGGCTTGCTACTGCAGTTGCTGTTGATGGCACTGCATGGCCCAGGCAAAGGCTTTGGCATTAACACAGTCTGCGTGCTGTGCGGCATGGCCCAGGCATGGGCCTGGGTGCTAGCATGGTGTGCGCATGGGCGTGAGGTGCAAGGTCGTGCGCATGGGCGTGCGCATGTTGGGCCGCACGCGGTCACTAACCTAGTTGGGCATGCGCATTCTGGGCTACGCGTTGGGCTGTGCACGACCAGTAGCCTCGCTGGGCACCTCGTGTGTGTCAAGGTATCAGCCACGACATGCATGTGGGCTAGTTATGGGGCTGTCCAAGTATGTCAGTGGCAATGTCAGGGACTTGTCCTGGCATGTCATTGACATGGGCTACTCGGTCATGGGCCACTTTTCTTGGAGTTCTGACACATGCACCCTAGTTGATGCATAAGTGTAATTTCAACTATTGATCCCTATGAATGTATACATATTCAGTTTTATTTAATTAAAAATAATCACTATAGTCCCTAAAGACATGTTAAAAGTAAGTGGGTGAACAAGTTCATCCCAACACTTAATCTTGGCTAAAAACCTTAATCTCTATTAAACTAGTCCTTAAGTATGATATCTTTTAATCTTTTTCATCAAAAAATAAAGTTTCAAAAATTGGAATTGAATCATGCATTTCTCTTCTTATCCAAATCACAAGGTTTTATAAATGCTCATATTTCAAACCTAGGTGAAATAAATCAAAACTCTATAAGTTAAGCATGATTTAATCAAACCGTGCATGCTTTGATGATTATCACAATATAGCATTAAAACCTACCATGTCATGCTTCTAACTCAAAATCAAACATTCAATGATAATTCTAAGACATCATATCAAAATATGCTAAGACATGCCATAGCTAAAATTACAACTTAAAATAATTTAAACACTTAATCCATCCTTAATGAACTTGGTTTTGATCTAAGCATGTTAACCTTTTTCTAAACTCATCCAAAAATCACTTCAACACTTAAAAGAAACATATAACATGCAAACTAAGATGTAGGGCAAGAAAACTTACAATTTTCGTGGCCCTCTAAAGCTTCCAACACAAGAACTCTCAACAATCTTCCCAAGAACACTCGGTTTCCACTCACTTTCACTTTAAGGGAAAAGAGCTCTCAAGAACTCAAGAGGAGCTTGAAGAAGAGGTGTGGATGAAATGAGGGAGTGGAGGGGTTTTTATAGTGCTTAAGAGGGGAGGGGATGCCAGCCATGGTTCATGATGATTGGGTGAAGTGGGCAGTGTGTAATGAGTGCCACCAAGCTGAATGTGTGTGTCATCCTTGTGCAGTGAATAGTGCCCTAGAAACCACCAAGATCTCATCAAGTCAGGTGCTACAAGAAGGCTAGGGGTGCAGGGCTGCCGTGATGCAGAAAGGAGAGAAGGAAAAAAAAAGGCATGATGCCATGTCATGATGTTGCCGGGTAGGGGTTTCCAAAGCTGGCAAATTTTACTATTACCTTGTCTCATCTTCTTGAATTTGTTTTGCAAGTCAAAATTCTATAGTTTGATGGCCTTTCAGTTGAAGGAGTGATGCTTAGTTGGCTGCCAAGTGATCATACATGAGCAGGAAGTGGAAGAGAAACAAAGTGAGGGTGGTTCAGTTGTGGCATGTGCAACCTTCATTCTTTGGCAATCGGTTTGTGGCCTTTTTGGGGAATAAAATGACAAACTAGTTCATGAGTGCTTTAAGGGTTCACTAGGGATTGGTGGGAAAGGGAGGTGGCGTGTAGTGGTGGTCTAATTCTAAAGGGATGAGATGAGGTGTGATTGGAACTAAAAAAGTAAGATGGAACTAGCGTGGGCTATGGGGCTGATTTTGTGCAATGCACATGAAGGTGCATATGTGAGCCGATTGGCGGTTTTGGGTAATGACATGTCTTTGCTCTTAATGACATGTGTGGAGATTTACCTAGGGTTCTAATATGATCTAAAAATGATGAAATTAAATAATAAAACAAGAAAATTTCAAATAAAAAAGGTGAGAAATAATTAAAAAGGAAATTAATCTTAAAACATGGTTTTAGAGATCACTAATCATGTAGAGTTTGATCAATGTTCTTAACCCAAGTTCAAAACTTAATTTTGGATCCAAATAATTCCCGAGGGGCGTGGGGCACAATGTGGGCTTGAGGAAACTAATGGTATGGTGTATATGGGCTTCAAATAGAAGTGTGAAAAATGCAAGACAAGGCTTTGGGCCTTGTTGGGCTTAAAAAGGCCATGAGAGTGAGTTGCATGATTCATGGGTTTTGGGTGTGGGTTGATGGAAAGCTTTGGGTCCAGATTTTAAGAGGTCGTGAGAGGCCTCAATATCCACAAGAATGGGGCTTGAAAGGCTTGTCTTATCATAAATGGGCCATGGGTAAATGCTAACACCAAGCAAGATGCAAAAGGCTTTATACCTTCCTCACATTTGGGCCAAGTCTTTCTAAGACCTAACACACCAAGACTACTCTTATAAGACTTCTAAGTCTTGGTCCATAACATTTCTAAAGGTTTAAGGGCCTTAAGTGAAGCACTAATGGGCTTGCTTACTAAACCACTAGTGACGCCCCCAACCTCCGCTTCGGATGTAACAGAGACTTAGAGTGTTGGGACATGCAATATAAGGTTACATACCCTCGTACATGACAATTAATATGCAATGCATCCTATAAGTGCAGCTAGCAGAATGCAATATTCGCAACGGATTAAGGATGAAAATAAAACTTATACCAGAATAACTAAAAACATCACAATGCATTAATAACCATCATAAGTTCAAGCAAATAGTAGCATAATCTTAGTACAACTAATCATCATAAAAAGTCTCCAAAGCTAGATCAACTGCTTCATACCTTAATCACAAACTTACTTAAAACCCATGCATGTTTTGATGATCAACATAAGATAGAATTAAAACCTATCATGGCATGCTTCTAATGAAAATTAAACCTTTCATGATCATTCTAAAACATTAATAAATCATATCAAAATATGCCAAGACATGTCATAACTAAAATTTCCACTTAAAACAATTTAAACACAAACCATTCTTAATGAACCCGATTTTGAATTAAGCATGGTAATCTCTTCTAAATTTAACCAAGATTCAATCTAACACTTGAAAACAAGACTTGACATATAAACTGAGATCCAGGGCAAGAAAACTTACAAATTTCATAGCTCACTCAAGCTTCCAGCACAAGAACTCACAAGAACTTCAAGAACACTCAAGCACACACACACACCTTTCGGTTTCTGTTAAAACTAAGCGGGAAGATGGTTCTCAATGCTCAAGTGGAGCTAGCGATGAGGTGTGGAGGAAATAAGAGGGTGGTGGGGCTTTTCTTAGGTAGCCAAGGGGAAAGAGACGTTGGCCCATCCATGGGGATTGGGTCATATGGGCGGTGGTGTAATGAGCTAAACTTTTCAGCTTGCACTTCATCATCTTGTGTCACTTGTGCAGAGTGAATAGTGCCCTAAATCACCATGACTTCATCAATTCAAGTGCTACATTGCTTCTAAGGGTGCTGGTCAAGTTATGGTGCAGAAGGAAGAGAAGAAAAACAATAAAAAACCAAACATGGAGCTGACGGGTTCAAGGTGATTTTCCTTAGGCAGGTTTGATCATGGCCTTGACTCACCCTCAAGTCTCATCTTCCAGGCTACTTTGTGCAGGTCATAAGCCTTTCATGGAAGGCTTTCCAAGTGAGGGAAGGGTTCATGGTTGGTTGCCAAGTGATCATTAAGTGGCAGCTCAAATGAAAGGGGTGAATGGAAGTGGGTTGTCGAAATGATGGTGGCTTGGATGCCTTTAGTTTGGTGCCTTCTTTGGGTGGGAAAAATTGGTCAAAAGCTCATGATGACCATGAGGGCCTCTTGGTAATTGGGTGGTGATGGAGGTGGCGTGGGGTGGTGGCTCAACCATGGGTAGAAGGGAGGTTGAAACTCAACCAATTCGGTTCTCATCCAACTAGTGTCCAAGGTGAATCGGTTTTGGTGGTTTGGTTTGGTTTTTGTAACCAAATTCATCCAAGACTTAGTCTGGGTCTAAATAGATCATATGAGGTGTTTAAATATCATAGTGCCCTTGAGAAAAAGGCACAAAAAGATTGGGCTTAAGGGCAAAACAGTTCATGCACACAAAGGGCACAAATGTGTGCCAATTGGTGTAATTTGGGGTTTTGATATGTCATTTCTTCTAATGACATGTGTCGAGATTTACCTAGAGTCCTAATATGATCTAAGAATGATGTAATGGAATAATGAAACAAGAAAATTTCTAATAAAAAAGGCTAAAAATATTAAGAAAGAAAATTAAACTCCAAAACATGGTTTAAAGATCACTAATCATGGGTAAGTTGATTATTGGTCTTAATCCAATTTCAAAACTTAATTTGGATACTTAGAGTATGACATGGGCTTGAGGAAACCTATGGTATGGTGTTTTGGGCTTCAATTTGAAGAGTGAATAGAAGCAAAACAAGGCTTTGGGCCTTATGGGTCTTAAAAGGGCCATGAGTGTGGGTTAATGGTCCATGGGCTTTGGGTTTGAGTGGATGGGAGACCTTGTTTTCAGATTTTGATGGATTAAGAGAGGCCTAAAGATCTACGAAGATGGGATTTGAAAGATTTACCTTGACATAATTGGGTCATTGGTCAAACCTATACCATGCTTGGCCCAAAAAGCCTTATGCCTTCCTCATACTTAGGCCAAGACTATCCTACCAAGACTTGTACTCCTATGATGCTTGGTTTAAGGTTTCTAAGGTTTGGTCCATAAATGTCCTAAAGTTCTAAAGGCCTTAATAGGATTACTAATGGGATTGCTCCTCTAATCCTTCATGCTTAATAATTAATGACACTAAGTGTCATGGTCTAAATAAATCTAACTATCTCCAATAAATAAAATAAACAAACAAAATAATATAATAATAATAGTAAATAAAAATAAAAATAAATATTAAAGCCCAAAATCATAAGATTAATCTAAGGGCGTTTAAATATTAATCCTAATGGTTAATTAGGCGGGGTGTTACATTCGTCCCCCCTTAAAACAAGATTTCATCCTTGAAATCGGAGTCAAAGTAAGACATGCAATAAACAAAAGTTAAGTGTGACTCACCCACTATGCTATAACTCAGGGCTTGATGGGGGTCTCTCATCGCCATCCTTTGACATCTCATCCTGAGTGTGGTAATAAAACTCATCCTCCTCTAAATCATAGAAAGTGTTAACTCTCTCCTCATTAAGTCTCCACTGCCTAAATCCCTCATCCTCAAGCCAGGGGTTTCCCTCCTCACGGAAACGAATGCAACTTGAGGAAGAGTCAGAAAGATCTTATGTGTCGAGGGGAGTGGGGTCAGGAATAAGTGACTCCTGCTCGACCTGACGCTGCTCGACTACCTGGCTTGACTCAGGCTGATCTGGTGTAACTGAGAGAGTCGATCCCATATGGCATCTGAGCCATCTAATCCTAGTCTCTCACATCCATCAAACATAAGGTTGATTCTCCTCATGTGGCAGTGCTCTCCTCAAACGGATGTTACCTCTCCTATCATGGTTGAGGATGTGAGTCCTATGGTACTCCAACCTTTCTTGCTGAGTCCAAAATGTGTGGACCATATGGTCTAGCCATCTCCATCGCTACTTAGCTCTCAGTCTCCGAAGTCGACTAGGGGTCATATAAGTCCGACGGGCGATCCCACTATTATCGGCCATAGTGCAACTGAAAATGATGAGAAAGAATGCGGGTCACACGACCAAATAACAATGGATGCCTATGCATGCATGAATGAAAGCGAATGCCATGATGTGATGTCAAACAATTCACAGGCCAAACAAATAGGGGTATTTGTTTCTCATATCAACTTCATTTTCACACGTAGCTTCCTCAATATCATGATTCCGCCACATAACCTTATCCTTCCAATCTATGATCTAAACCATATTTCCTTCATTAGTTAGGTCGGGTTGGAGCGAAATATCCCTTGTAGCTACAATTGTTGGTATCTGCTTTTCAAAGCTCTTCTTGAGGGAAGATACATGGAAGACATTGTGAATTCCTTGGAAGTCAGTCAGAAGATCCAATCCATAAGCGACTGCTCCTACTCTTTCCAGTATCTCATAAGGTCTTACGTATCTTAGACTTAACTTTCCCTTCTTTCCAAACTAAAAGACCCCTTTCATGTGTGATACTTTAAGGTAGACCCAATCGCCAACTTTGACTCAAGGTTCCTTCTTCAATGTTCGGCATAACTCTTCTGTCTATCTTGGGGAGCCTTCATCCTTTCCCTTATTAACTGGATTTGATCCTTTATTTCTTGAAGAATCTCTGCACCATAAATCTTTCCCTCTTTTACTTCATCCCAGTATAAAGGAGACCAGTATTTCGTTCTGTATAAAGCTTCGTATGGTGCCATCTAAACGGTGCTCTGGTAGCTATTCTTGTAAGCAAACTCAATTAATCGAAAGAGCCTCTCTCAATCTTCTTTTTCTTGCAAAACACATGCCCTCAGCATGTTTTCTAAAGATTGAATTGTCCTCTCAGTTTGCCCATCAGTCTGAGGGTGATAGACACTACTAAATTTCAACTTGGTGCCTAGAACATTTTGAAGGCCTTGCCAGAAATGAGAGGTGAAACGTGTATCCCTATCTAATAAATTGTTTTTGGAACTCTATGTAGTCGCACTACTTCTGATATAAAAAGTCGAGTTAACTTCTCCATAGGGTCGGGATTTTTCACTGACAAAAAGTGAGCACTTTTCGTTATTCGATTGACCATGACCCAAATAGAGTTCTTACCCTTCAAAGTTCTTGGTAGTCCAACTAAGTCCATGGATATATCCTCCCATTTCCATTCTGAGATTAGAAGTGGTTGTAATTCACCAGCAGGTCTTTGATGCTCTGCCTTAACTGTTCTACAAATAGAGCATTTATTAACATACTCTGCTACATCTTTCTTTAAGCCTTCCCACCAAAACTGTTGCTTTAAATCCTGATACATCCTTGTGCTTCCTGGGTGAGCCATGTATGGAGTCTGATGCGCTTCTCTAATATCTTATCCCTGATCCCCTAATCCGCTAGAATCACCTTTCGGTTTTGGTAGCATAACAACCCATCATCTCTGAGGGTGAATCATTTTGGTCCTTCCTTCTTTTCTACCTTCCGTCTGATATCTACCCATTTGGGATCCTCCATCTGTCGCCTTTTCACGTCTTCCCATTCCAAAGCCACAATTTCTTGTACTACGATCAGGATGTCTCAGCAGGAAGATCCTTGATCAATAAACTTCTCATACTGTGTAAAAAGGACTCTACTTCCAAGGCAGGGCTCGTGGGATCATCATTTTGGGTCTTCCAACTAAGCGCATCCGCCACTATGTTAACCCAACCAGGGTGATACTTGATTTCACACTGGTAGTCGCTAATAGTTTCCAACCACCTCCTTTGCCTCATATTTAAATTCTGCTGACTGAATAAGTACTTGAGGCTCTTGTGATCAATGTAGATTTTGCATTTTACACCATACAAGTAATGCTTCCAAATCCTTGAAGCAAAAACTACAACGGCTAGCTCCAAGTCATGGGTGGGGTAATTCTGCACATGGTTTTTTAGTTGTCGTGAAGTGTAGGCAACAACCTGCTCTTCTTGCATGAGCACACATCGAAAGGTAACCAGCTAGCAGTGGTTAAGATTCAAGTGTGGACACCCAGTATTTGTTGGTGGAGATGCCGCCTTGGAAGTGATGTCGGGCAGTGCGTAAGAGTGAACTTTCACTCCGCCGTGAGAGGGGTCGAGCAGCTTGGAGACTATATTCGCCTCTTTAGCCTCACGGGGGAGGTGAGTAGTCGGGCAGATCATAAGACTGGACTCACCTTGTCTTCCTGGATGGAGGTTGAGCAGTACGTCAGACTGAACTTGCCCCACTAATTGGGTGGAGGTCAAGCAGTACATCATACTAGACTCGCCTCGTTGACCCCTCACAAATGCAAGAAGGGGGTCTAGCAGACTGGTCTCCCCATTCACTGAATGGAATTCGAGTAGTATGTCAAACTGAACTCACCTTATTGACTGGATGGAGGTCAAGCAAGACGTTTGTGACACTCCCAACCTCCACTTGGGATGGAACGAAGACTTAGAGTGTCGGGACATGTAACACAAGGTTACATACACCCATTCATAACAATTAATATACAATGCCTCCTATAAATGCATCTAACAGTATGTAATAACCGTAGCGGAATAAAGGTGACTAAATAAAACTTATTTCAGAATAAACTAAAACATCTCAATTTCATTCATAACCATCGTTAGTTTAAATCATAACGTAGCATAATCATAGTACAATTATTCTTGTTAGGAAATCTTCATGGCTAACTCAACTGCTTCATGTGTTATAAAGCACGGAGGGTTAGGGATATAAACATCATGATGAGGTCCAATCTTTTGTCGAGGTCCAGCTCCTCTTCAATCAATCAGATTGTGAACAACCACTCATTTTTCTCTCGATTGGTCACGAGTCTCGCCTTTGCATTTTAAATCTCGAATTTGTGTTTTAAATTTAGCAGATAATTTTTAAAGTGAGTCGAGTATTTTAAAATCCTCGAAATATTTTAAATGTCCAAAACTATTTTAAATGGGGAATTTTTAATATTATTGAACCATGCCTATTTTTAAAGTAAGTCTCTTTATATTTTTGGAGCCCCGAAAATAATATAGTTTTACAAAAGCATTTTATTTAAATGATTTTATTTCTTTAGGAATATTATTTAATATTCATTATTTTATTCTATGTTAAAAACTCTATTTATTTAGATGCTTTTATTTCTCTTAGAAATATTTACTAAAACTCATCATCTTAATTTATGATAAAGACTCTTATTTTCAGATCAAGAATAAAAGTTGGCTTAAAAGTCAGTGTATTTCCCTTGCAACTATTCCTATCTATCTTTTATTTTAGTTAGATTTATCTCTACCGTTGGATCTAGGTTAGGAACCCCTAAATGTAGGGCTAGGATTAAAACCCTGACCCATTTTCTTTCCTCTCTTCTCCCTCGCCTCCACCGCCCCGCCACCATCGATAGTGCCACATCCACCCACAAGCCATCGCCTACCAACTAGCTCTTCCTCCCTCTCTTCCACTCTGCTCCTCACCCCGTGGACCTCTCTCTCGATTTCTCCCTCCCTCATGATTTCTTCCCCCCCCCCCCCCCCCGACCATTGTCATCGCCAACAACCGAGCTCACTACCACTCCTCACCGGTCGACCACCCCTTCTCACCTTTCACGGTTCCATTCTCTCCATCTCCTGATCGCCGCCACAACCCCCAGTCATCGGCGTCTTTTCACCGTGGACCACTACTCCACGCTGTGGAGCCACCACACACCCAGCTCTCCTCCTCCCCAAATCTCACTCCCTCTGTGTTTCTCTTGTCCCAGCAGTTGTCCGCCACCCACAGCCATTGTCCGCCACCCACGGCCGCTTGTGGCACCGCTAGGACACCACCGATGGCAACACCACCGCAGGACACAAATCCCAAGCCCTGCTACCACGTAGCTCTTCCACCTTATCACCCTTTATTTCCTAGATGAAACAGAGCAAGCTTCCTTGCTCCTCCGCCAAGCTCCACCTAAAACAGCCACCACCCCACCACTGTTCTCCTCAATCATGGCTGTTGTGATAACCCGAGTTTGTCTAAACATGGCCCAAAGAATTCATTCTTGGTTGCCATGGCATTTTAAAAGCCTTAGTTACTTTGGAAGGCCTTAGAGTCTTTGATTTAGTGATTTGAGCCCATCAGAGGAGTGACCCTAGATTGCCTTGTAATTTTCGGCCCTATTTAGAAACGCATGCCCAATGGCTTTAGATCCATGGCCCAAACCTTATTCACTAGTGCCATGTGTCATGCATGTGTTGCACTATGAATCTGGTCTTGATAGTGGGCTAAGGGGGAGAGAGAAGTGTAGGGAAGCACCAAAAGGTGGCTTGCACACCTACCCTAGAGGATTTGCCACTTGTAAACATGCTAGAAACCTTCTAGAAGAATTAAGGGACAAAAGGAACCTAGGTAGACTAAAGGATTTTCAGCCAACCCATTTTCCCACACGCCTAGAACCTTGTTTTGGCCTTATTTCGAGTTCCAAGGTAGATTTCTTGGAAAGGGAAGCTTAGGGAAGAGAAATGAAGTTTCTCTAGAAAATATGCATGGGAAACCGAAAATGGGCACATGGAATTTCATATTTTTGTCAGAATTTGCCAAGTGTCAAGCATGCGTTAAACTTCTAGAAGATTAGATGAAGGAACTCTTGTATCAAGGGCAAATATACCCCTAGGATTTCGGCTACCACATTCCCAATGCACCTCTTCACTTACCACTTGTCACTTAGGTTATTTTTAGACTAATGGCACAATAGGAGCCATCTTGGGAAGGAGCAATAGAAAATGAAGCATCAACTTGGGAAATGGAAGAAAGAGTGGACGGCTAGGGCAAGGCAAATGCCCATGCCACTTGTCATCCATGCCAAAAGTTGTTTGTTGGGAAAAGGAAGAGGCATAGGATGTTTCACAAAGATACCCTTGAAGAGATATTCACTTGCTTAAGGGAAGGAAGGGCATAAAGGGGAAAGAAGGGATTTTGGCCAAAGGAAAGGAAACCCTACACGCCACCCCAAGTAGTCACTTCCAATTGCAAATCCAATTGGGGATTATAAGATTCTTTTCGGCAAAAGAGAAAGAGAAAGGAGAAAACACTTGCCACTTGTCATCCATCTAAGGGTTTCGGAAGCAACCAAAGAGGGAAGGGAGGAGACTACTATAAAAAGGGGGAAGTACACACCTATGGGCTTTTCCCTTGCCATTTATTGGAATTTGCATGAACTCTCACTCTCTCCACACAATTCTCACATGTTCACTTGCACTTTCTCGCACTTTCTTTCCAACCAAATAGGGACATTCCTTTTCAAGAGATGATTTCCCCACCATCAAGAATAGATAAGGTAAGAATCGGTTTTTCTCTTAGTCTTACACACACAAGTCACTTTCTCAACTCCAAATGAGATTCAAATCTCATAGGATTTCGAGAATGGTGAAATACACGCACTTTCTACCCATTCTTATGGAAGAAGGTTTTAGGATTTTCAAGGAACCCTTGAAGCCGAATGGTAGGGATGTATACCCTCCATGTTTTTTTATCACCACATGTGTATTCATCTTGTTTCAAGTCTTGTTCTACTTCATGAGTGAAATGAATGAGTTTTGACCCAAAAACCCTAGAGGCCGAATGATTTGAGATCAAGGGATGCCTTAGAAATTCTCACACACTCGAGAACACGAAATAGGATTTTTTTTCTAGGCACTTTCTAATGAAGCACATTCGGATTTGCAACTTGCTAGTATTTCCTTACGTGGTTTTTTGTAAGTATACACTTAACTTACTCTAATAAATCCTTTCATTATTATGTTTGCTTTATTTGCTATTTCTTGTTTATTTATTTGAATATGCTTATGTGATCTAGGAAAATGAATATTACATGAATGGTATGTTTGGTTTAAGATGAAAATGGCAAGAATGTTCTATGCATGTTTCGGTTCTAAGGAAAAAATTGTTGTCAATTTGTGATACTTGATAATTCGGCTATACCATGACTTAGAAGTTTCGGATCTTACTCAAATACCATGATTTTATGTTTTGTTTCATTATGCTGTGAATTTCAAGCAATATGTGTGAAGTTAGAAGCATGTTCAAGTGATGATTTTTCATGTTTTGCGTCTATATGTTTCGGCCAAGACCCTTTTTCATGGGTCCATGTATGTGTTTTGATATCTCATATGGTTTATGTTATTATGCTATGAAATGAACATGTTATGCTTGGTTATTTCATGCATGGAATTTCATATGTCATATGTCAAGTGCATTTGGGGAAAAATGTTTTCAAAGAAAGTATTTTAAAAAAAATGGTTTAAAAGTTTTATCATGACCCCAGGTACTAGGGCGGGAGAATGTCCTAGTAGAACTCCTTTGTCCACTCTGGAGTGCTTAAGAATAGAGTGGTAGCCCCTGGGTCAACAAAGTATCGTCGACGAGCCTCGAATGGATTCTTTCCAAATAATGCCGGAGTGAGGAAGCACCTAACGCTAGTGGGTGCATAAGGCATGTAACCCAACGAAATAAGGTCTAATTAATATGAATCTCTATTTATGACGTATTCATCACAGTGCACGGATTGTGGAGGGTGCAGTAACTAGTAGGAGCACGCGGTGCTAAGGGGAACCGTGTTGTGTCCACCCTCTAAATAAGAATAAGAGCTTATGTGATAAGGATCACTGGATGCAAATCTTCTTATATGTTCTGATAAGGTAAATTCTGATTATGATCACACGAATAAGAAAAGTTAAGAAGTTTTTTCTGAAATGTTAAGTTTTGTTACAAGTCTTTTGAAAATGGTCAAGTCATACGTCAAGTACATGTCCATGCACGCATTTCATGATGTACCTCTTGTATGCTTGTGTTAACTGTGGTATATTGTGTGATTACTTGCTGAGATTTTTTGAAATCTCATTGTGGAAGTTTCCACTACCATTACCCAACCAGAATGATAGAAGTTGTTACAGGTACCCCGGAGACCCAAGAAACATGAACCCAGATGGTTCCTTGATAGAGGATGAGTACACTATTTAGGCTCGTCATGACTATACTGCTGACGCATTAAAACATATGACTAAGCTTCTCAGGGAGATTCTAACTAGTACTAGTGAGACCGAGATCGATGCTATGATCTATCAACCATCCAAGAACTTGAAGTTTTGGTGGAATATGGACCAGCTGTCTACTTATCTGGAGCGGGCCTCGAAGGCCTCGGCTGGCGTAATGGCAACGACAAAGGACTTAGGTTTGATACCGCCCGAGCCTCAGCAATCCCATGTGGTCTTCTGGTGTCTGTCTCCTGATGGGACAATAGTTATGAAGAAAATAGAAACCTAAGTTATTTTGTGGGGAAAAAAAAAAAAAAAAAGATAAGACTTACGGTTTTAGACCTCACCATTTTGTGTAGGACTGTTCACATAGCCCGACCCGACCCGAAATTCATTGTCCCGACCCAGCCCGATTCCAATGCACTTCCGTTTACCCAATTGGTCGATACCCAATTACCCGACCCGAACTGATTTCGGAATGCCTGATTACCCGATTTTTTTTTTAATTCTTTAAGATCTAGAAAAATAGAAAGTTATTTTGATTTTGAATCACTAGAAGTCTAGAAGGAAGATCTTTAAATACTTTTCAGTTTTCTATCCATTTTGATTTTGAACAGTAACATGAACATGGAATTTGTTAGGAGGTATATCCTGATCAATTTGTTTTTTTTTTTAGTGTTTCGAGATCGTGTAAGAATTCTGGGAAGGGCTTGTCAGTGATGGAGGTGAAAACCCTTATGGGTCATCTTGCATGTATAGTAATGTTGCTTGTTTTTCATGGCAGCTATATATTGATGGTGCTTAGTTAATTGCCATATATACATAGATATGCTAGTCTCTTATAAGACTCTGAGCCCAAGAATTTTCCAGTTTGCATCTATGGTATATCCACTACATTTCAATGAGAAAAAATCCATTTACAAAAAATCTGTTTGTTAAAGCATTTAACACACAATTAACAACTATTTACATCAAATAGAAAAATCCAACCAAAGGCAACTTCTTGATTATACCAAAAGGCAAAAAGAGCAATATCCTAGTTACATCAATCCCAAAAGATCCACAAGGAAAATCCATAACTAAGCCCTCTCCAATTGGAGCAGCAATCAATAGAAATCCAAACTAAGCATATGAGGATGCAAATTAAGGAATTACTGCCAAGACATCTTCTGGCTATTTATGGCAATGTGTCTATGCATATGAGGGAGCACAGGCGATGCAAGTAAGTAGGAGAATGGCCTAGGAGGCGCCATCCTCTTCAAGATTGGAGCTGCTTCTCATGAACTTGCTTGATTTTCCTTTGTTACACTGCATTATTTGCTTCAGCAACTGCTGCTTTGGAGGAGGCTGCGGCTGCTGCTTCCCTTTCATGGCTTCTTCTACTTTGGACACCATCTTCTTCTACTAATAGAACTTGTCAGAACAATAAACAATTGATTTATGCCAAACTACACTCATAAATTCATAATGACTAATTAGAATCATTTATGGCATTCTGACTGTATATTAATGCTATTTTCTCTCTGCAATAAGTGTTGAACTCAAAGCAATAACAATGAATAATAGTTGTAGTACTAAACAACTCCCTGACTGAAATACAAGTTCAAATGATTCAACTGTGTTTCTGTTGTTCAATTGGAGTTTGACCTTATGGAATCTCAAATTAAATTGTCTAATCAATGAGAGTCATGAGAGTGATGCCAAGTACTCTA
The DNA here is from genome assembly GCF_004785595.1 of Juglans microcarpa x Juglans regia. Classification (NCBI taxonomy): domain Eukaryota; kingdom Viridiplantae; phylum Streptophyta; class Magnoliopsida; order Fagales; family Juglandaceae; genus Juglans; species Juglans microcarpa x Juglans regia. The sequence continues at coordinate 10,316,538 of NC_054595.1, read as the reverse complement.
GTTGACATTTTTTTAATTAAAGATAAACTTCAAGAGTAACTTGGGCAAGGGATAAAACAGGAATAACAATCAAAATTAAAGGTGTGACTATTCAATTACATATTGATATAGCAGATGTACTTCAAGCAATACAGCAGTTACATTAGAAATCAATGACTTAACCAATCAACAAGCAAAAATGGTCTTACTCTTGGATTAACCAATCAACAAGCAAAAGTACTTCAAGTAATCTTCAATCGACCTCATTTAAAATATTCTTCAAAGTTATCTCTACATGAAAAAAAAATTATGTTAAATATATAATTAATTGAAAATAATATATGAAAATAATTTTCAAATGTGAATCTTACCGGTTTCTAACTTGTAGCTTTCAGCATCTTCCATTACATCTTGGGAGTCATAATTAATGCAGGGAGCCATTAACCAATTTTGTGTGCAGATAAGAGATTCAACTATTGTTGGGGCCAATGCGCTGCGAAATGAATCTAAGACACGACCTTCAATGCTAAATGCCGACTCAGAAGCAACAGTAGATATGGGAATAACTAACACATCTCGAGCCATATTGGCAAGGATCGGATATCTGATTGAGTTCACCTTCCACCATAGTAGAATATCAAAGTTGGGTGTCGATCCTTCAACACTTTCCATGAAATACTTATCCAATTCTAATTTAGACTCTACCACACCCTTTGATGCTTGATATTGTTCAAACATACTTAATATATCATCCACATTATTATAAGAAGTGTTACTTTGGGTCTCACCAACACTTGATTGGCCCCTACGTGAACCTACACTGGATTTTGAATATTGCTTATACATCCACTCAATCATCCTAATTAACCAATCAACAAGTTCAAACGCTCACTCATTCCCAAGAAAATTTCTAAAACAAAATTCCAAAACTTCCAACTTGAAGCGCGGATTAAGCATAGATGCAATAAACAACATTTTGTTCAATTTCTCAAAATCCCCCCAATACTTGTCATATTTCAACAACATCCTCTCCAACATGGTTTTCAGCATATTACTCTCACTCATAGAAAATTTGTTCAAATGATTATAGATTGTGAATATTTCTCTAATGAACAAATTTGAAGTTGCATAAACTGAGACTGAAACCCGCAAAGTCGTAACATAAAAAAGCTTCAAAAAGTGTACAAAAACCTTGATAGTTTCCCAATCATGTAAAGTTGGTATTCCTTGTCCAACCTCACATAAATATGGGCCAAACTCGTTGTCTTCATCTTGCATCACCTCAAATGCCACACTCAACATTAGATATGTTGAGTTTTACCTAGTTGGAACATCAAGACAAAGAAGCCCACCACCCAAAATATTTTGCTTCTCTGCACATGACCTGAACTTATTAAGTCTTGCAGGGGAACACTTCACATATTTAACTGCATTTCAAATCTTGATAATTGATTTATCAACTTCTTTCAATCCATCCTGGACAATGAGATTCAAACTATGTGCACAACATCTTATATGCATAAGTTCATTCTCTAATACCATACAATCTCTAAGTTTGGCAATTTGTCTCAAATAATCGATGGCCGTAGTATTAGAGGATGCATTGTCGACTGTGATCGTAAATATCTTCTTTATGCCCCATCCAAGTACAGATGACTCAATCGCTTTTCCTATTGTTATTCCTTTGTGATCAGGAACTTTCTTAAAATCTATAATCTTCTTATGCAAGATCCAATCATCATCAATAAAATGGGTTGTTATGCAAATATAGTTAAGATTTTGAATTCATTTCCACATGTCAGTAGTGATGCAAATCTTATAATTAGATGCCATGAACATGTTCTTCAACTTATCTTTTTCTAACATGTACATGTTCATACAATCTTGCATAATAGTAATGCGAGAGAGGATTGGAAATCTAGGCTCAACTATGGTCATAAAGTCTTTAAAACCTTGTTTTTCTACAAATCTGAATGGGAGCTCATCCATGATTATCATTTTAGCTACCGCCGATCGTATTTTCTGTTCATTGTACTTGGCAAGTCCAATACTAGGACTGCTAGTTGTACCATCCACCCCCGTCTTCCTAGTCCCGGTCATTTTTTATTGGGGGTTATCCCTTCCAACTCCACTAGAATTAAAGACTTTACATGTCTGATGATGGTACTTCAAAGATGAAGTACCTTGTTTTTTAGGATGACATAACAAAACCTTAGCTTTGGGCTCATTTGGATCCTCGACATTCTCAATCCTCGTAAAGTGTTGCTATACATCTAATCTTCCCTGTTTTCTTGTGATAGGAGGGCGAACTTGAGGACTAGTTGTTGGGAGAGAACTATCCAAAGTTGGAGGCAGAGTACTATCCAAATGAATCACATTGGGCATTGATTCAGACCCAGATGAAGGCATAGCAACACTATGTTCCATATAGTTCAATTGCAGTATAAAAAAAAAAAAAAAAAAAAAAAGAGTAAGATTAATGGAATGATCAGAAATAGCCTATCAATGTTCAGTGCAGAAATTAGTCTCAGCTAACTGGGTCATGACTATGTAGCTATATATTATGTATATCCCACACGGCCACAATATAAAGTCAGGGGCTAAGAATAAAGTTGAGAGCATGAATCATGCTGCATGATCGGTAAGGTATATACATAATCACACCCCTGAAAAATATTTGGATATAAAAGATATATACGTGATGCTCATTTGGATATGATATATATATATATATATATAAGATATTGATGGTTTGGACCTTTTCGGTAGATATTCTTGTTGCCTCAACAACTCACTTTCTAAACAACTCAACTATATACCCCTGAAAAGTCGTAGTCATGACTTTATTATTATTCCTCAACAACTCACTTTCACTATACCTTTTATCACATTACCTCCCTTTTCAGAAGAACATTTTGGGTTTGTTGTTATTGCTTTCTTCACGGGGGGTGTTATCTGCTATTGCAAGTCATGAAGTTTCTCAACTTACTGGTAACATTGAAAAAATCAAGTGCTCTATAAATATTTTATAGGATGGCAAAGAAGATATTATCTTCCCGATACTGGCACCGAAGTTGCCTTCAAATCATCATATACAAGTGTATCAATCATTCATTAGTCCCTCAGTTTTGGTCAGAGTACATCTCATCTCCTTTTGGGGTATATGTTTCTGGGTTTTATCTCAAGGCAGCCCACCACCCACACTCAAGTTTCTTGAGACCGGGATGGTAAAAAAAAACACACATAAACTCAAAACACCCATGAACCCAAAATATTCAGTATAGTCGACTTCTTCATAAGAAAATACTCAAAACACCCATAAATCCACGACTAACAAACTCACAAACTAATCTCATGCAAGGGAGCAAGATCTGTTTTCCAACCATCCAAACACCCATAAACCCACGACTAACAAACTCACAAACTAATGTCATGCAAGGGAGCAAGAATCTGTTTTCCAACCATCCAAACACCTATAAACCAAACGACAAACCCACTAACCTTGATTCTGAGTTGCGATGGAGAGAGTGAGGGCTGTGAGAGTGAGCTGCAATGGAGAGAGTGAGCTGCGATGGAAAGAGTGAGGCTGCGAGGGAGAGTGTGTCGAGCGGGAGAAAGGAGAGGAGGGTTGAGTCTCAAACGTGATTCGTGTGTTTTAGACGAAATCGGGTAAACGGGTATTACCCGTTTAAAAAAGAATCTAGTAACAGGTATTCTGTTTCCATTTCAAAACACAAATGGGTCGGATAATTCGGGTCGGGTTGGATAATTCGGTCGGGCCGAGTATTCGGTCTTTTTCTTCCCTAATTTTATGGAACTATATTTTGAGGAGGTCCCGTGTTTTGGGAGATTTAAACGATACTCTATGTTTTTGGTATGATATATCCTTATGATACATGTTTTTGCTTTTGGACAATGTTGGGATATGATGTTAGTACGGTGCCATGTGTTTTGCAATTGCTTATCGCATTGCTTAGAGTATCCGACCTTTACTATTTTTCCGCTGCAACGTTATTGTATACTACTAGTGTACTTAGGTGCATAGCATATTATCTGTCATGTACGAGGGATGTGTAGCCTTGTGTAACATGTCCTAGCATTTCAGTCATCCTCCAATCCCAAGCAGGAGCTGGGGGTGCCATAGAGAATGGTATCAGAGCAATTACATCTCTGGGTAAACCCACACATTGTCGTAGGAATGCATGGTACCTTTAACTAGGTTTGAGATCTGTAGTTGTAGGCTTGGATCTAGAGGAAGAAGAAGATATGCCCGTAAGATCGCAATTTCCAGAGAGGAAAGGTTGTCCTTCTCTAAGGAAGGGACTGACCCACATTGGTTTTGTGTATTTTCAGAAGAAGGAAATCACGGTTCGAAACTAGCGCGAGACTACATCTCCGAGAGGTGGGGATCAGGAGACCCTGGGAATCCTCCACTGGAAGGGGGACAAGCTATAGCAGAAGCCATTCACCAGATGACTGAGGTGGTACGAACTCAGATGGAACAAGGATAGAACGCTAGGCAAGTACCGCCCAGAAGGGAACAAGGATGTACTTACAAGAAGTTCATGGTGTATAGATACCCGAATTTCGTGGAAGAACCTTTAAAGGCTAACAAGTGGCTTATGGATCTAGAAAGAACCTTCGAAATTAGCGGATGCTCGGAAGAGCAAAAGATCTAGTACATGGGTCACATGCTTCAAGGAGAAGCTGGGATCTGGTGGCACACTGAACAACAACTTTTGGCCCAAGAATTGGGAAATCTGACTACACTCACTTAGATCGATTTAAGATAGAGTTTGATAATCGTTTCTTTCCAGAAACAGCTAAGTAGCAAAAAGCTTTGGAGTTTGCAAGTTTGACCCAAGGGAATATGATGGTCGATCAGTACACTGCTCGTTTTATGGAAATGGGGAGGTTCGCACCCCATCTGATTAGTACCGAGAGGATGCAGGCAAGGAAGTTCCAGGACGGTTTGCAACCTCGTATCCAAAACCAAGTAGCATGCCTACAAATAGGAAATTTCCAAGAAATGATCAATGTAGCTTTGATAGCAGAGACAGAGCAACGACGACTAATTGCACAAGCTCAAGCGAATAGGAAAAGAGGATTTCCTTACTCGCCAGGAGGTAGTACAGGGAAACGAAAGGCCCCTGTAACTTCGAGCAAGGGAAAGTGCGTGATAGTGGGGAAGGCAGCACCCGTCACTCCACCACCTTGTTGCTAATGTGGGAAGAGGCATAGTGGAGAGTGTTGTAGGGCCACGAGAGCATGTTTCAGATGTGGTCAAACTGGCCATATGATCCTGGATTGTCCGCAGATTACGCCTGGAGGAGCATCAACGCCAAGAGCTAAACCCAAGACTGCAGTGAAAGCCAAAGTTTATGCCATTACCCCAGGAAAGGTAGACCTAGATGTGGAAATGATTACTGGTAACATTTTCAACTTTGCCATAATTCATAAATAGTTTGAGTTTGGGAATCTTGAGTAATTATAGATACCTCTTTAGGTAAAGTTAGATTGAAGCACTACGTGGTGTGTGCTTTGTTTGATTCCGGAGCATCAAGGTCTTTTATCTCTAGTAGATTCGTACGACAATGTGAGCTCGAGGCTGAGCCAATGTCTCAAAAAGTTTTAGTAGCTATTCCAGACGGGAAAGTAATTGGTTGCACAAGTGTAGTTAAGAATTGCCCATTGGAAATCCCAAACTTAGTTTTGACCGCGGATTTGATTGTCTTCCATTTGATGGAATTTGACCTAATCCTTGGAATGGACTGGTTGTCTAGGCATTATGCCCAAATAGATTGTCGAAGGGGGAAGTGGTATTCAATCTACCTACATGATAAAAGATCTGTTATATGGGTGAGACTGTTCGGCTTGATCTGTCTGTGGTAACGGCTGAACAAGTTAATAAGTGTTTGATGAACGGGGACATCATTTATCTAGTAATGATGATAGACATAAAGGTAGGACCTAAAGAAATCCAAGGAATCCTTGTGACTGAGGATTTTCCTAGGGTCTTTGCCGATGAACTACCTGGATTACCCCCGAATCGAGAGACAAAATTTGTAATTGAACTTGAACCAGCCACAACCCTAGTGCATAAGGCACCCTATCGAATGGCCCCAGCAGAGTTGAAAGAGCTTAAGGTGCAAATTGATGAGTTTCTAGCAAAGGGTTTTATCCAACCTAGCTCATCGTTGTGGGGAGCACTGGTCTTGCTTGTTAAGAAGAAGGATAGGACTCTTCGGATGTGTATCAATTATAGGGAATTGAACAAGGTGATTGTCAAGAATAAATATCCCTTGCCAAGGATAGACGATGTGTTAGATCAATTACAAGGAGTTGCGGTTTTCTCGAAGATTGATCTACGATCCGGATATCACCAACTTAGAATCAGGGAGCAAGACTTCCCTAAGACTGCTTTTTGAACTCGCTATGGACACTTTGAATTCCTAGTCATGCCTTTTGGATTAACAGATGCCGCTGCAGCATTTATGGAACTGATGAATCATATTTTCCCGCAATACTTGGACAGTTTTGTAGTAGTGTTCTTAGATGACATATTGATCTACTCCTATGATGAGGAAGAGCATAAGAGGCACTTAAAGATTGTACTAGAGATATTACTGGAACATTAGTTATATGCCAAACTTAGTAAGTGTGAGTTTTGGCTCCACGAAGTAAAATTTTTCGGACCTGTCGTTTCCAGTAAAGGAGTGGCAGTGGACCTTGCCAAGATTAATGCTATAACAGAGTGGCAAAGGCCAGCTAATGCTCATGAAGTACGTAGTTTCCTCGATTTAGCAGGATACTACCGAAGGTTTGTAGAAGGGTTTTCTAGACTTTCTAACCCTTTAACGACACTGACAATGAAGAATGCTAGATATGTATGGACTGAGCAATATGAGAAGAGTTTTCAGGAATTGAAGAAGAGGTTTACTTCGGCCCTAATATTAGCACTACTAAAACCTCACAAGCCCTACGTGGTCTACAGTGACGCCTCTAAGATGGGTTTGGGATGCGTTCTAATGCAAGAAGGAAGAGTCATTGCTTATGCTTCATGACAGCTCCAGGATCATGAACGAAATTATCCTACCCACAACTTGGAGTTGGCAGCGGTAGTTCTTGCACTAAAGATATAGAGGCACTATTTGTACGGAAAGAAATGAGAAGTGTACACGGACCACAAAAGTCTGAAGTACCTATTTTGTAACAGTCCACACTTCTCTCTAACGACTGTGAGTCTCGTTATGCATACCAAATCTCGATGACGTATTTTTAAAGATATTATGTGATTTCTAAAGCTAGCTCAATGTTTTAAAGCCACGAATATTTTAAATGGGATGTTCCCAGTGTTATTTGACTAAGCCTGATTTTTAAGTAAGACAATTATAATATTTTTGAAGAGCTCCAAAAATATTATAATTGTAGAAAATCATTTTATCTAAAGGATTTCAATTATTTAAAATATTATGAGATTTAAATTATGTTGAAAACACTAATTAATTAGATGGTTTTATTCTTTTAAAGATATTAAATAAGACTTCATCATTTTATTAATGATGAAGGAATATTATTTTATAAACTAAAGTTTAGTTTAAACAATAATCTATCTTAATTCATCTCAGTGCTTTTAATTAAGTTAATGTTTACTCATTTTCAAATTAGTATTTAAAACCCACAGTTGGATCGTTTTGAAGACCCCAAAATGAAGGGCATTGATTAAATACCCAAGCCCCTAGCCTTTCTCCCTCACTTTCCCTTTCCCAATCTCTCTCTCCTCTCCCTTTAGCTTATGCCGCACGTCCCCTCTCCCTCTCACTCAATCCTTTCCTTCAGCTCAGCCCGGCACCACCATGCGCCGCCCAGCCTCTTCGCCACTACTGGCGACATCCCTTCACGTCAGCGACCAAGCCGGCCACCACCGAGCTCCCCAGGCGTAGCTCTCTCTCTCCTCCTGCGGTAGCCCAACCGAAATGGGTTCACCCATTTCTCTCCCTCCTAACGCCTTTGCCATCAGCCAAGGTCACAACTAAGCACCACCACGAGTCTTCCCTGGCCACCCTCTACCAAACACAGTCGCCTTAACTCCTCCCTAGACCGCATGCACTCAGCCTCCACGTGCACGGGTTCACCATACCCATGGCCGAGCTTTGCCTCCCACGACCACTGCACCACTACCAGAAGCCTCCTCCCTCACCGGCGACCCCCCTAGCCATCCCCATGCCCAGCCAAGCCACCTAGCTCTCCCACGCTCTCTCACGAGCTCTCTTTCATGCACGACCCAGATCTGCCACCTCTAGCCACCGTGGCACCACCTCATTTCCACCACTAGGTCCACCGCACCTCCTAAACTCCTCCATGGCCAACCAATGACCAGCCAAGCTCTCCCTCCAAATTCCCTTGTTGAAACCCACAACCTAAAATCCTGCACGAGCCTCCGTGTCTCCGACGTGTGCCACCTAGGCACCACCACCCTAGGACCATGACCCAACCCTCCTACACATAGATCCACACCTGTAGCCATCTTTAATGACCCAAACAGCCACTATACACAGCTTTAGCCGCCACCTATGGACTTCCCACCATGTCGGCCACCCTCGCGTAGCCCAGATCTATCCACTAGAATCCTAGATCTGGTCCCCGAGAAAGTCCAGTTATAAGGTCATGGTAGTGACCACTACCACCCAAGCTAGTGGCTTCCGACGCCACTGGCCATGCTGAACAGCGAGCAATGCACGGGTTAACCCCAACAATGGTATAACCCTCTCATTATTTATGTTATATGTTAATTGGTTGGTTAGGTTGTGGATTGTGCTGTTAGTAATTGTGGAGTTCGTTGTGTGGTGAAGTGTTGGGTGTATCTGTGTAGTGTGCTGTGAATTGTTGTGGAATGTGGTGTGAAGTGTGTGTAGTAGTAGTGATGTAGTGTAGTGTTTGAAGTGGAGTTTACTCCATGTGGTGGAGTGATGCACCATATGGCGTGTATGTCGTAGTAGTGATGTGGCGTAGCGTGTATGAAGGGAGTACACGTGGAGTGTACTCCATGTGGTGAAGCGATACATCGTGTGGCGTGTCACGAAGATAAGAATGGTTGCGTAGTTGATGAGCGTAGAGCGTGATGAGTAGTGTCGGGAACTATGGAACAGTGTCCCAAAGTAGCTGTGATGTGGCCTGTAGTCTGAGGTAATAGGTGTCACTGTGTAGTGACTTACGGCTGGGAGTATGTGTGAAGTGACAGAACAAGAGTGGTGCAGCAGAAGCATGATGGGGGAATGTCACGAAGTGACATGGTTAAGCAACAAGTCGTGCTTGTGATAAGTGAAGAGTTAGAGTAAGAGTGATGTAGCGGGATGTCAGGTGACATGACAAGGTCACGGTGTAGCTTGGGAGTAGTCTCGAGCTATGACATGATGTAAGGTGTAGTTATGAATGGAGTCTTGTCGTGTTAAGTGTTGGGATGAACTGTCAAGAGGGATGGGTAGCATGAAGAGTCATGCTAGTCGGGCTAAGAGAAGGTTGGTATCGGAGTATGGGCTTGTTTATACATGCAGGTGATCAACGTGTTACATGTTGATCTTAGGTGATAAGGGGTAGGGTACATGTGTAATCTGGTTAGACACATGTGTCGAATGGATTCACCATATGTAATGGGTAATTTGTCATAAGCATGGTTACACGGTGCTTAAGCCTCAGAGTTAGCTTAGAGTCGTGTGGCGTGTATAGATGGGAATGAGGATTTAGTGTGAGCTAAGATGCTTGAAGGTAGTGACAGGTGTATTGTCTAAAATTGGGATGCGTGACTTCGTCGGTCGGAATCATGGGTCGGAATGTGGTCAATAGGAAGAATAAGACAAGGTCTTGGTGTCTTAACCCTAAGGTGAATCATGGAGGTTTACTTTAGTGGATGAGCACTCAAGGTAAGACCTTGAGTTTGGAAGAGGTAGTAACGGTAAGTAGATCCTGAATGTTTTAGCATAGTAAGGGACACGTAAGAGCACGGGATAGAAAGAGTGTTTCCAAGTGAAGTGTAGTTCTACTTCTAGTTTGGTTGCTGACTCACTCAAAAATGAGTAGCACAAAGGCTATCCCAAGTGCAAGAGGGTATCGCGTAATAATTAGGAATAAATTCCTAGATCGTCTCCTCAGGGAAAGTTACCTAAAATCAAACTCGTTTAAAATGGTGAAAATATTCACAAAGAAAAAATAAAAATGATGGTATGTACAATGGATGGAAGAGTGCAACAAGAATGAAAAGGGCACTAGTCATGGACTATATTCATATTTTTAGATTTTTGAGTGTCGAAATGAAATGTAAAGGACTAACAAATTGAAATTAACAATCAAAGAATCAACTAAACTAAACAATCTTAATTAATCTGAAAATTAAACAATAAAATTGAAATTATTTAAGTCCTAATTAAACTTTAATCAATCTAATATGCAATGGAACTAAGAGATTAATAAAACTACGTTAAGAATTTAACTAGATTAGAAAGTAATTGACAAAATACGAACTGAAAATTGAAAAGCCCCAAAATCAAGATTCTAAGGTTCATCCTTGTATTCAAATCACAAATTCTCAAAAGTAATCCATAGCAATTGTAATCACTGTTAAATGAAAGCTTAAAGAAGCGAGAAAAATAAATAACACGAAGTAAATAAACAGCAAATAAAATGCCCAAAACTCTAAGCCAAAAATCTCAAAATTACTCCATCAACTTTAAACTAAAATTAAATAAATAGTAGAGAGTGAAAAGAGCAAGCCAAATGAATGGAGATGGAGGTGGTAGGCAAGCGAGGAGGCGGCTGGAGTGGCAATTGGACCCTGGAAGAGTTCTTCAAATGTGCGGCGTTGCTCTACAAAAAGTCCTCAATTTCATACTAATGATATGCTTAAATAGGGTAGGAAAGAAACCCTAATGTCTTCATATTCCCGCATATAAAATCGCTTAAATTTTAGGACTCAAATTGGCAGCCACGTACTCGATCCAAGATTTTGAATTTGGAAATCCTTATTGAGACAACTTTGTATCCCTTTAAGATAGCTTTCCAACACATCAAGAATCGTATCAATCCGATATTTTAACGGAAAGTTATGGTTAAAATACTAAAGTGTGTCCATTCTATAAACTTGACTTTTCTCAAGCTTTTCATTTCTTGACCTTTTGGTACCTTGACTTTTCTCAAACTTTTCATTTCTTGACCTATAAAAATAATAGAAATTAGAAATAAAAAAACAAAAGAATAATTGAATCTCAAAAATATATTGTGCATGTGAATGAACATTATCCAATTAAATCACAAGTTATAAAATTAAGCATAAATCATGCTATTAACCAATTTAAATCACAACTCGGATTTATTCATCTTAACCATTTTTTCATCTAAAACCAATAATAATGTAATGAAATAAATAAAATATATTGGTTCCAAATGTATAAAATATGCAATAACTCAACTCAATCAGTTGCATATGCTCTAGATAGAGAATAATCCCAAGGTTATGTGTATGCATGTAGGTTGCCATTTGACATTCACATGAATGGACTGCATGAAATGAGTATGGCATGGAGTCCAGGTAAGTATTATGTCCATACTCTTCTAAAATTTTCTAAAATGATATGAAATGTTTCTCATTACGATGTTTCATGAAATGATATTTTATGAAAAGCACGCTAGTGTTTAAAGGTATACGTATGTATGGCCCTTCTTGGCAACCCCTTTTTATCCAACCAAAGTATTAATTGTATGCATGTGGATGGATGACTATATGCAGTATTTATTGTATGTATTTTCATGAAATGAGATATCAGGCTTATGCCTTGTGTTTTAAGCAATGCTTTAAATGACGCGAATAAAGTGTTTTAAATGTCCATATGAACTAATGTTAAAATGTCCCAATGAATTGATGCTTTATGAATGCCATGAAAGAAGATATTTAAGCTCATACTTTTAAATGACATTTTTCCATGAATGAACTGTTAAATGAAAATGACTAAAAAGGAAATGACTGAAAGGACTGAACTGAAAGAAAATGACTGAATGTTTCAATGTATAAAAATACGTAACGGCCATATGAATGAAAATGGTACCAAAGGACTGGACTGGGGAGATTGCAATGCCGAGTAAGTAGTACTAGCGGTGCACCTAGTGTTGCCCCCTAATTGAAAGGGAATCCCAACCCGTGGCAACAGGCAGAATCCAGGTCCAAATGAAGACTGCTAACCCCAACACACGGGGTATAACAGTCTATACCGGCCAAAGAAAGTGATAAGAAAGAATGTATGAATGAATCGAACTATTTGAGAAATGAAGGTACTGATAGGAGAAACATTTTACGAAAAGAAAACTCCTTTTTAAAAAAAAACACCGCCTAGTGATGTTTTCAAAAGGAATGCATGTCTCATGTACGTATAGTATGTATGGAGTGATGAATGCATGAGTGAAAACCTTTGTTAATGTATTTTAACTGTATGAAGTAATGCTTACTAAGTATTCAACTCATTTTAGTTTTTATATGTGCCCCCCCATAGGAACTAAATGAAAAAAATGCATCAAAACGGACACGGGCCAAGGGGAAGAGCACGAAAGTCTAGGCATAAGAGTTTTAATTATATGAAAGGCCTTTTTATTTTAAGATTTGATGTTTTCCACTGTAAACCTCTTTTATTCTCAAAACACATTTTGTTTTATAACGTAGAATCTTGCAACTTGGGTATGGAAGTAAAAAGTTTTAAAACAAACAGTAATTCTCGTCGTCCTTTTTTAAAATTATTTTATAAAAGTCCCACCACAAGGACGGGCGTTACATGTTCAGTCAAAAAAATCTGAATATGAGGCAACCGAGATGAGTGGAAACCATTAGTGATTATTAGTGTGAGATTAAATATCACCCCGGCAAGGCTAACATTGTAGCTGCCACACTTAGCCGCAAAGCTTAGATAGACTTGCCATCTGTCGTAGCAAGATTGAGGAATCTGATGATTGGAGATCTGTCGTGAGATGCCATTTTTGCAGTAGTACAAGAGTTTATATCCGTGACTGAAGAAGAAATCCTGGAAGGTCAATGTAAGGATGAGAAACTGGAGAAGTTTCAACAGAAGATTATGAAATCAGAAGGACCACAACATTTCTCTATTGGAAGGAATGAGATGCTCTTTTATTAGGAGAGGCAAGTGATTCCTAACATCGTTGAGCTGAAGGAAAAGATACTAAGGGAGGCTTATTACACCCCTTACACAGCGCACTCTGGCAGTACAAAGATGTATCAAGATTTGAAAGGCCAATTCTGGTGGGACGAAATTAAGAAGGAAGTGGCAGCGTTTGTGGCAAAATGCTCCATTTACCAATTGGTAAAAACTGAACATCAGAGACCAGCAGGTGAACTACAGTCATTGCCTATCCCAGAGTGGAAATGGGAAGATGTGTCAATGGACTTTGTAATAGGTCTGCCAAGGACGTCATCAGGAAAGAATTCGATATGGATTATAGTCGATCGATTGACTAAGAGTGCACATTTTTTACCCATGGCTAACACGGATTCTATGGAAAAACTCTCTCGAGTTGATGTTAAGGAAATTGTCCAATTGCATGGAGTACCTAAAACCATAGTATCGGACCTAGATACCCGTTTTACTTCACAAATTTGGCAGAGCTTGCAAAAGATGTTAGGCACTCATATGAATTTTAGTAGCGCATATCACCCCTCACACGGATGGGCAAACGGAACATACAATCCAGACTTTGGAAGACATGTTGCAAGCATGCGTTATGGAGCTAAGTGGTGATTAGGAAAGTCACCTAGCTTTGGTGGAATTTGCCTACAATAATAGTTTTCAGGCTACTATTTAGATGGCACCCTATGAGGCTTTATATGGAAGAAAATGCAGATCCCCGTTCTATTGGGATGAAGTGGGAGAACGGAAAATGCTAGGACCCGAGTATTTACAAGAAGTTCAGAGACAAGTAACCATGATTCAAGAAAGAATGAAAGCAGCCTAGAACAGGCAGAAGAGCTATGCCGATAACTGACGAAGGAGTCTAGAGTTTGTAGTAGGAGATTGGGTATACCTCAAGGTATCACCCATGAAAGGAGTCGTACGTTTCGGTAAAATGGGAAAGTTGAGTTGCCGATACATAGGACCCTATGAGGTAATCAAAAGAGTCGGTCCAGTAGCTTACAGATTGGATTTGCTAGTAGAGATGCAGGGAATACATAATGTGTTCCATGTGTCAACCTTGAAGAAGAGTTGTGGAGAAAGACAGCCAGTGGTAATGGATGCCGGCAAGATTTGGATTCAACCCAACTTGTCTAATAAAGAATGGCTAGAGCAAGATCGTGGACCGCAAGGAACAAGAGTTAAGGAATCGGAAGATACCTCTAGTGAAAGTACTCTAGAATAACCTAGAATTTGAAGAAGCAATTTGGGAACGGGAGGATACAATGAGAGGTGAATACTCTGATTTGTTTGTTTCTTAGAACTCTTGATGTATGCATGAATTGTTTGATATATATATACATATATGTATACGTGAATGTTTTTTTCTATGTGAAATCTGTTTGTTAGTTTAAGCGTGGTAACCTTGTGCACACCTACCAAACCCTTGGAACAGAGGATGGCACGATCTAGAAGAACCCCACGTATGTTTGTTTCTTCAATGGCACAATTGAGAGAATGAAGAGAATGTCGTATCAAAGATCACCTCAGAAGAAGGCAACAGGTGATAGCAAAACAATCAAGACAGATGAAGATGTTTGAGCATCATCGCACTCAGGTGATGGATGAGGATTCTCGAAGAAGGCTTCATTTTCAACGAGCATTACCACATGAGGAGCAGCAACCGTGGTGTAGCTGCACAATTTTGATCCAGAGGCAGAATCGAGTCGCGCAGCGGAAAAATGTGCAAGTAGGTTTATACCTTGTGAGACCTCGGACATGTCTATAGATCGTATTCACTTCCATGAAGAAGGTCATCCAATCGAGGACACGAAGCTCGAGATAGAGCATAGGTTGAATGAGATGCAAGTCAATATGTATTTTGATTATGACATGGAAGCAATATTCTACTTTTCACAGGATTGAATGACAGAAGAGACAGATGAAGTGCCCTCATCCTCAACATCATCTGAGAAGTCTACGACCGCTTATGGAAGATGTAGTAGCCCGATATTTCTTCTTTCGAATGTTTTGATTGATGGTTGCAGTGCAGATTTCGAGGATGAAATCTTTTTCTGAGGGAAGGATGTGATGACCCGAGTTTGTCTAAACATGGCCCATAGAATTCATTCTTGGTTGCCATGGCATTTTGAGAGCCTTACTTCGGAAGGCCTTAGAGTCTTTGATTTAGTGACTTGAGCTCAAGAGGAGAGAGACCCTAGATTGCCTTGTAATTTTTTGCCCTATTTAGAAACCCAGGCCTAATGACTTTAGGTCCATGGCCCAAACCATAGTCATTAGTGCCTTGTGTCATGCATGTGTTACACTATGAATTTGGTCTTAATAGTGGGCTAAGGGGGAGAGAGAAGTGTAGGGAAACACCAAAAGGTGGCTTGAATGACTACCCTAGAGGATTTGTCATTTGTAAACATGTTAGAAACCTTCTAGAAGAATCAAGAGACAAAAAGAACCTAGGAAGACTAAAGAATTTTAGGCCAACCCATTTTCCCACACACTTTCTACCCATTCTTATGTAAGAAGGTTTTAGGGTTTTCAAGGAACCTTTGAAGCCAAATGGTAGGGGATGTATACCCTCCATGTTTTTCAATCTCCACATGTGTATTCATCTTGTTTCAAGTCTTGTTCTACTTCATGAGTGAAATGAAGGGGTTTTGACCCAAAAACCCTAGAGGCTGAATGATTTGAGATCAAGGGATGCCCTAGAAATCCTCACACACTCAAGAACACGAAATAGGATTTTTTCTAGGCACTTTCTAATTAAGCACATTCAGATTTAAAGCTTGCTAGTATTTCCTTACGTAGATTTTTGTAAGTATACACTCAACTTACTCTTTGTTAATATTTGTATATGATTGTGTAAATTCTTTCATTATTATGTTTGTTTTGTTTGCTATTTCTTGTTTATTTGTTTGAATATACTTATCTGATCTTGGAAAATGAATATTACATGAACGGTATGTTTGGTTTAAGATGAAAATGGCAAGAATGCTCTATGCATGTTTCGGTTCTAAGGAAAACATTGTTGTCAATGTGATACTTGATGATTCAGCTATACCATGTCTTAGAAGTTTCAGATCTTACTCAAATACCTTGATTTTAGGTTTTGCTTCATTATGCTGTGAATATCAAGCAATATGTGTGAAGTTGGAAGCATGTTCAAGTGATGATTCTTCATGTTTTGCATCTATGTGTTTCGGCCAAGGCCCTTTTTAATGGGTCCATGTATGTGTTTTGATATCTCAAATGACTTATGCTATCATGCTATGAAATGAACATGTTATGCTTGGTTATTTCATGCATGGCATTTCATATGTCATATGTCAAATGTAAGTAAGCATGTTATAAGTCTTATGTCACATGCATTTGGGGAAAAGTGTTTTCAGAGAAAGTGTTTTAAAGAAAAAGGGTTTACAAGTTTTATCACGACCCCAAGTACTAGGGTGGGGGAATGTCCTAGTGAAACTCCTCTGTCTACTTTGGAGTGCTTAAGAATAGAGTGGTAATCCCTGGGTCGAGAAAGTATCGTCAGCGAGCCTCGAATAGATTCTTTTCAAAGAATGTAGGAGTGAGAAAGTGCCTAACGCTAGTGGGTGCATAAGTCATGTAACCCAACGAAGTAAAGTCGAGTTAATATGAATCTCTATTTATGATGTATCCATCACGGTGCACGGACTGTGGATGGTGCGGTAACTAGCAGGAGCATGCGGTGCTAAGGGGAACTGTGTTGTGTCCACCCTCTGAACAAGAATAAGAGCTTATGTGATAAGAACCACTCGATGCAAATCTTGTGATATGTTCTGATAAGGCAAGTCCTGATTAAGAACTCGTGAATAAGAAAAGTTAAAAAGGTTTTTTTGAAAAGTTTTGTTACACATCTTTTGAAAATGGTCAAGTCATATGTCAAGTACATGTCCATGCACGCATTTCATGATGTACCTCTTGTATGCTTGTGTTAACTGTGTCAAGTACATACGGCTAAGCTTCTTGGAGAGATTCTAACTAGTATTAGTGAGACCAAGATCGATGCTATGATCTATCAACATCCAAGAACCTGAAGTTTTGGTAGAATATGGACCAACTGTCTACTTATCTGGAACGAGCCTCAAAGGCCTCAGCTGATGCAAAGGCAACGGCGAAGGACTTAGGTTTGATACCGCCAGAGCCTCAGCAATCCCATGGGGTCTTCTGGTGTCTGTCCCCTGATGGGATAGTAGTTATGAAGAAAATGGGAAGCTAAGTTATGTTGTGGGAAAAGAAAAAAAAAAAAAAAAAAGATAGGACTTATGGTTTTAGACCTCACCATTTTGTGGAACTATGTTTTAAGGAGATCCTGTGTTTGAGAGATTTAAACTATACTCTATGCTTTTGAGATGCTATATCCTTATGATACATGTCTATGCTTTTGGACATTGTTGGGATATGATGTTAGTACGATGCCATGTACTTTGCAATTGCTTATCGCATTGCTTAGATTATCCAACCTATACTATTTTTTTGCTACTACGTTATTGCATATTGCTAGTGTACTTAGGTGCATAGAATATTATCTGTCATGTACGAGGGGTGTGTATCCTTGTGTTATATGTCCCAGCGTTTTAATCACCGTCCAATCCCAAGCAGGGGCTGGGGGCACCACAACAGCTCCACCCATCCTCTACTCTCATCCACTCCATGCACAGTCAGATCACCAAACCCACGAAACTCTCCACTGTGCACCTGCACAAGTCCCAGACGTTGTTTTAAGATCACGACAGTGACCACCAAGCCTTAACCCAACCCCTCATTGCACATATGTAACCACCACCGTGAGACCTTGCCGGACAGCAAGCGGCACGCAGCGATTTCAGCCCCTAACCATGGTATAATTTCTATATATTTTCCTCGATAATTTATTATGTTTGTGAAGCTTAATTGGTGTTGTGAATGGTGCGTTGTTGTTGGTAATTGTGAATTGTGAACTATGGGTTATGAATGGAATAGCTATGATTTGGTTTTGGAGTGTGAAGTGATGGGGATCGTTGTGTAGTTGTGTTGTGGCTGCAAGTAGTGTGAAGTGACAGGGTTATTGTGCAGTGTGTGATGTAGTTGTGATATGATGGTATGTTGTGAAGTGATTGGATTAAATGTGAAGTTTGTGATGTATACTTTGTGAAGTGATGGGATGTTTGGGCAGTTGTGTTATGATTGTGCGTAGTGTGAAGTGATAGGGTTGTTGTACAGTGTGATGTAGTTGGTTATATGGTAGTGTGTTATGAAGTGACGGGATTAGATATGGATCAATGTGCAGTTTGGAAGGTGGTTGTGAACCATATGACGTGATGGGATGGTGTAACACCCCGCCTAAAAAGTTCAGTAGGCCTTGACCTTAGTGGACTTGACCATAGTAGCCTTAATCCTAGTTAATTAGAAATTGAGCTATTCTAGAATAAGATTAACTTTGGATATTTGTGTTGGCAAGAGGACCGTATACTTTGGGTTTAGAAGAATTATTAAAAAATTCTAGTGCAATATTGATTTTTGAGGAAAAAGGAAATTTGTGGAGCTTGATTGGTTAGTAACATTATTTTGGAGAATTTTTAGTGATTTGTTAATTTTGAGGATAAGAAGCCAAAGGGCCCCTAAGGGAATGACACATGGCATATTGGATGGTTGCCACATTAATGGGCTAAGCAATTTGGGTTAAATTTGATGGAATTGGAGAAGACGCAAATAGTGGTTTACTAATAAGGGCCCAAGTTTTTTTTTTTTTTTTTTTTTGTATAAAGGCTTAGGAGAGGCAACAAGACTTTAGGCCCTACTTGATGGACATAAGACTTTAGGCCCTAATGCACTATGGATGTGATGGGCTAAGAATAGGTACCATAAGCCCTAGACCAATTTGGGAGTTATAAGAATATAGGCCTTTCTTGTGGAACTTTAGAAGTTAAGTCCAAAGTATAGAAGGCTTGAAGCCTTTGGGCCTAACTTGGTGAGAGTGAAGGCCTTTGGCCCAACCTTAGAAAGACTTATCTTTTGGACCCAAACTTGGTAGGCCTTTGAAGCCTTAGATGGGCCCTCAAATCTAGGCATAAGGTCCACTCATTAACCCACACCAAAAGCCCACACCCAAGAGACTTGCACAAATGGCCCTTTTAAGTCCACAAGGCCCAAAACCTTGTTTTGTTCTATTTCACTTTTTAATTTGAAAGCCCAATACAACATACCATAGGTTTCTTTAAGCCCATATCATACCCCAAATTCCCAAATTAAGTTTTGAAAGTTGGCTAAGACAATTAATCAACATACATGAGACTAGTGATTTTTAAGCCATGCTTTAAAGCTTAATTTCACCTTAATATTTTATTAACCTTTTAATCCAAAATTTTCTTGCTTTATTATTTCATTTCATCATACTTAGACTTTAATAATACCTTAGATAAATCTCCCCACATGTAATTAAGGAAAATGACATATCAAACCCCAAACTTGCATCAATCGGCTCAGGTGTATCACCTTTGAGTGCATGGACTGTTTTGCCTTTAGGCCCAATAATTTTGTGACATTTACTCAAGGGTAATATGGTCCTTAGACACCTCATGAGACCTATTCAAACCCAGAATAAGCCTTGGATGAAATTGGTTTCACAAACCAAACCAAGAAGCCAAAACCGATTGAACCTAAGTCTAGTTTGAGTGGGAACCTGTTGGGTTGAGATTTAACCAAGCATCTGCCTTGGTTGAGCCACCACCTCATGCCACCTCTAGCACCACCTAATCCACAAGAGCGATCACCATGGGCATCATGAGAAATTTGACTCAGATTTTCCCACCCAAAACCGAAGCTCAAATCTGCCAAGCGAAAACCACTTGAATCTACCGGTTTGCATGGGTGGTTTGCTTGAATTTTTGTCATCTGAACCATGCCCCACGACCTGGACACCTCTACAGGACCATTGCAGCCACATTAAGGAGGAAATGATGGTGGTTTTAGGCCACTATTCCCCTTACACAAGAGGACACAAGTTGATGAAGGTAATTTGAAATTTCAGCAACCACCCTCCATTGCATCATCTTCTTTGAACTGCACCTCCATGATCACTTGATAGCCAACCCTCCACCTTCTACCACCTGAAAAAACCTTCAAGAAGTGACCTTTCACCTGCACAAATCAGCCATGAGGATGAGTCAAAAAGATGAGTCAAGACAATGAACAAAACTATCCAAAGAAAATCACTTTGAACCCGTCAGCCCCATGGTTGGTTTTGTAGGTTTTCCTTCTATTTATTCTGCACCACGACCTGACCAGCCCCTATAGGAGCAATGTAGCAACTATAGAAGTGAAATCATGGTGGTTTAGGGTACTGTTTTGGTCTGCACAAGATGACACAAGTGATGGAGTGCAAATCTGGAAATTTAAGCTTCTTACAACAACTTCCACCAATCACCTTGGACCAAGGCCAACGTCCCCTCCCTTTGGCTACCTATAAAGGGCCCCTTCACCCCCTTATTTCATCCACACCTCAGCTCCAAGTTTTCTCTTGAGTCTTGAGAGCACTTCTCCCCCTTAGAGAGCAATAGAGTGAAACCGAGTAGGTTTTTGGTGAGTTCTTGAGTGTTCTTGAGCAAGTTTGTCTTGAGAGCTTTGAAGGCCACAAAATCTGTAAGTTTTCTTGCTCTTGATCTTAGTTTTCATTTCAAACTTTGTTTTCAGGTGTTGGTATGAGATTTGGTGGAGTTTAGAGAAGAACATCATACTTAGTTCAAAACCAGGTCATTAAAGGATGATTTAAGTGTTTAAAAAGTTTTAAGTGGGGATTTAGCTATGGTATGTCTTAATTATGTTTTGGTATGATTTATTAATGTCTTATAATGATTATGGAAGGTTTGATTCTTGGTTTAAAAGCATGATAAGTTTTAATTCTATCTTGTTTTGATCATCAAAGCATGCATAGGTTTTAGTAAGTTTGTGATTAAGGCATGAAGCTTGATTTGTCCCACCTAGGCTTGATGATTAAGAATATAGGAACCTTCTAATTGTGATAAGAATGAAATTTGCATGATTTGGATGAATTTTGAAAACATACCTTGATGATTTGCACTTAGAATATCAAACTTGATTAATGGAAGATTATTGACAAATTAAGGTTGTTAGCCATGATTAAGTGTTAGGATGAACTTGATTATCCAAGAATTAGCCTTCATCATATCATTAAAGACCTTAGTGATTGTTTGTGATTAAACAAAATCTCATATGCATGCATTTATAGGGATCAATAGTTGAAAACACACTTAGGCATCAACTAGAGTGCATGCCATGGGCTGGGACTGTTTGAGCAAGTTCCACTTTGATTTTTAGAAATCCAAGGGTATAGATGGTTTTAGAATGCCAAAAATATGAAGTCCATGAAGTTTGGTTAAATTTGAAATTCGTATGCAATTAGTGAAAAATTAGAGCCTTAATGATAATTTTTGAAAGTCTAGGAGTATTTTTATAAATACCCATGATTGAAACCTTTGTTTATGAACCTCATCCATAGTAGAATTAATCCTAACTTAGTACGAACTTGATTTCAGTTGCTACGACCTTTATCAAAAACTCAGGAAGTTTCTAAGTTGGCCTTTAACTTACACCTTGATAGATTATTTATAAATTATTGATAAATATTTTATTCATATTTCAATTATCATCTTGAGTATAAAATATCATGTTATATGATACATTGAGTGCATATTACATGACATGTGATATTTTTCAGCATTTTTTCATATTGCATCTATAAATTTCTTTTTTGCATGAAAGTTTGCCATATATGCACATGTCATGAAAAACACTTTTCAAGCATAGCATGAAAATAACTTTTTTCATGACCCGAAAGGCTAGGATGGGAAAATACTTTAGTGGAACTTCTTAGTCCACTCTAGAGTGTTTAAGAATGGAGTGGTAACCTCTAGGTTGATAAAAAACAGTCAACAGATTTCGAATGGGTTCTTTTTAAAGAACGTCGGAGTGAAGTCAATATGTTATAACATCTAATACTGGTAGGTGTACACATTATGATGTTATGATGTTATGTTATATTTACCAATGCATTGAGAACGAGTCTATAGACAATGTAGTCTCAACATGAGTTGTACTATGGTCACTCGTAGGTACTCACAGTGCATATGGGGAACTATGACGTTACCATACATTATGATGTTATATGAATTGTTAATAATTTTTATAATGAAGTTATGTTTTCAAAAATGGAAGTAAAAATGTTCATTAAATGAAAACATGTGTCTCCATTTCTCTGAAAATATTAAGAAATATGGATGGTAGACATGCATGATAAGTGTGATTTTTATGTGATTTTTATTACTCTTTTATTTATGAAAAGTGTCAGTTTTCCTTTAATTCTATTAATTTTATTTTATTTCTATATATTTTTCTTTATCTTCTTGGATTTCAAGAAATGATAAGATTTAGTGCGAAATGAGAGCATTTTGGTACAAAAGAAGAGACTACAGATCCAGACTGATGAGAGGTGACGAAATTTGAAAAGAGCTGAGGAGACACAATGGCGACTAGAAGGTACGACCAGAAGGCTCAACCAGTATTCACGACCAAGATTGGTGACAAGAGTTAGGCGATAAGCGAGATATTTTACCATTTAAGCATGAAGACTTGGCTCAATATATTTTACCTTCTGGGCGCGAAGACTTGGCGCCAATATATTTTATCCTCTGGGCGAGAAGACTTGGTGCAAGGCTCCGGGCAACTAGATTAGGGAACCAGTCTAAACGACCAACTTAAGTGACCAACCTAAATGACATTGTGGGCAACAACTAGCAAAGACAAGTAGCCTTACCTCTCGGTAGGTTGGCGAGAGGAGTCTTTCATCCCAATCGGGAGTCTTTCCTCTCGGTAGGAGAGGAGACCAGTGGGACCCTTCCAAGTTCCGAAAGACTTCTCTCTTGTTGCACACGATGTCATTTATGTTGGTCTCTTAAGTTGATCGTTTAGACTAGTCGCCCAATCTAACCACCTAGAGCCTTGTCGCCAAGTCTTTGCATCTTCTGGTTACTCCTTCTGGTCGCGAGTTTCCTCGCCTACCGAGAGGTAAGTCTTATCGCCTTTGGGCGAAAGAAATCTCTTTACTGCCCACGAGACAAGGCTCATCGCCCAAATCTCATCGGCTCTTTTTAAATCTCGCTGCCCCTCATCAGTCTGGATCCAAAGTCTCTTCTTTTGTACCAAAATGCTCTCATTTTGTACTAAATCTTTTCATTCCTTCAAATCCAAGAAAATAAATAAAACTATGTAGAAATAAAATAAAATCAATAGTATTGAAGAGAAAATGATACTTTTCATAAATAAAAAAGTGAATAAAAATCGCATAAAAATAACACTTATCAGCTATCAATGATAATTCATATATATGGGTGTACCTTATAAAATTCCACATTACTAAATAATCATAAAATTACATTTTCAGTTTACATGAAGTGATGTGGAAAAATATGATCATAGTCACTTATCTCAATTCTTATTCAAAATAAGCTGATAGTAGGTACCACCAAGCATCAAACGGGACCTATAAAACATCCATGGTTGGATAAGCATCTTTTTTTCTATTAAATAGATATGAAACATGCATTAGTGCATATCTAAGTTCTCCTGAACTCTACCCTACTTGTAGGCATGACCTTTAAACCTCATTTGCTCGTGATTGTACATTGTATTATTCTTGTATTCAACTAAAAATTGTATTATGACCTAATAAACATCACCAATCCTCATTGCATAACCTAAAAATCCTTCACATGAAATTTCAAGACACCACTTTCCATCATTTTACAATGTATAGCCCGATAAGTAACTCAACCAAGACTTAAAAACCGCAACTCGAAAATACACTCATGGACTCCTCAAAATGGTCAAACCCAAGTTGCACCAAACATATACATACCACGAAAACAGTCATTTTGCATATCCAACGCTTCCATCCTAGCCTTATCTGCACTAAAGTCTCACTCCATCATGCTTTATTTTTAGTCACTTGGAACATCGGTTTTCAAACCAAACAAATGCATACCCGCCAAATTACTATTCAACCAGATACTAAACCATTCGAACAATCGTTAAATTGTTGTTCGAATGTATTTTAGTCTATCCGAACGGTTTTCTATGTTTGAGACGAAATATTTCGTCACCAAAGGCGTCGTTTAGTTTGTTCAAACGTATTTTAGTCTGTTCGAACGGTGTCGTTACCTCATCCATGTTTTGAGACAAAATTTAAATTTCGTCCCAAATAAGTACTTTTAGGTACGAAATCTAAATTGTTCCTAATAAATTTCGTCTCTAAAAAACAAAATTGTTGTAGTTAAACCACATGGTCAAACACTCCCACTTCAAAATACTCGAACAAGGGCATAGTTTTTACCTTAGATACTCTGTGAAGACTCCAAGTTGTTAGCCTATATCTACTTTTTTAAAATAAACAATTTTAAATGACAAAAGGCTTCCCCTCCCTTCGTTGTCCAAGAACAGCACCTACAGCAAAGTCATTAGCATCACACATGATCTCAAAAGGTAAAGTCCAATTAGGTGGCTACATTATGGGTACTGAGGTAAGCTTGTCAATTAGCACTTTAAAGGCCTCTTGACAAGCTTGTGTCCACTCAAATGGGACATCTTTAGCTAGGAGGTCACATAGTGGTCTAGATATGGTGAAAAAATTCTATATGAACCTCCTATGAAAGCTCGCATGACCAAGAAAAGATCTCACATCTTTTACTGTCCTAGGTGTAGGCAACTTAGAGATTAATTCAATTTTAGATTGATCAACCTTATCCCCCTAGAAGAAATAATATGTCCCAAGACAATACTTGAAGGTACCATAAAGTGGCATTTTTCCCAATTCAAAACCAATTCCTTCTCCTCACAACGAGTCAACACTCTCTAAATTCAATAAGCATGCATCAAAAGAAGATCCAAAAACAGTTAAGTCATCCATAAAAACTTCCATGCAATTTTCAGCCATGTCACCAAAACTGTTCATCATACAATGTTGAAAAGTAGCAGGTGCATTATATAATCCAAATGGCATTCTATGAAAAGCATAAGTACCAAAAGGACAAGTGAAAGTGGTTTTATCCTGGTCTTCTAATGCAATTTCAATTTGATAATAACCAGAATAACCATCCAATAAACAATAAAAAGGATGACCAGCCACACGCTCAAGAATCTGATCAATAAAAGCGAGAGGAAAATGGTCTTTTCGGGTGACAGCATTCAATTTTCTGTAATCAATACACATCCACCACCCAGTCACAAGTTTTGTAGGGACTAACTCTCCCAGGTCATTCTTCACCACAGTAACACCTGACTTTTCAGGAACAACCGGTGTAGGACTTACCCATTTACTATCAGCAATGGGATATATGATTCCTAGATCTAATAGTTTCAACACTTCATTATTCACCACTTCTTTCATAGTAGGATTAAGCCTACGATGGGGGTCTCTATGAGGGCTAGTTCCTTCTTCCAAATTAATTTTATGAGAACAGACCAAGGGACTAACACCTTTTATATCAGCAATGCTCCAACCTAAGGTTGACTTATGCTCACTTAGGGTCCGAATTAATTTCTCACCTTGAGACTCAGACAATTCAGATGAGATAATAACAGGAAAAGTATCACCTAGACCAAGGAAAGCATGCTTTAAACCCTTAGGCAGATGCTTCAATTCAACTTTGGGTGCTTCCACACTTGAAGGAATTTGTTTTTCATCTTTCTCAAGCAACTCCTAAAACTTTGGTTGCCATGCCTGAGTGCCATAATCCTGAGTTCTATAAAAAATAACACAAATATCAACTACATCAGATGGATCACTGATAAAATCAAACTCAGAATTAACAAGGAAATACTCAAGGGGATCAAAATCATAAGCTATAGAAACTCCTCTATCCATAAGTGAGTCATTCATGTTTGTCTGGTGGCTCTCGTCATCATCTTCTGGTTGTTGTGCAATATGAAAGATATTCATCCCGAGAGTCATGTTTCCAAAAGACAGCTTCATGAGCTCATTCCTGCAATTAATAAGAGTATTAGCAATGGCAAAGAAAGGCCTACCTAAAATCAAAGGAATTTTAGAAGTAGTATCAACAACAGAGCCAGTGTCAAAGATTAGGAAATCAACAGGATAATAAAATTTGTCAATTTGAATTAGAACATCCCCTACCACACCCCAATGTACTTTGACTGAACGGTCAGCCAATTGCAATACCACAATGGTTGGTTTGATTTCTCCCAACCCCAACTACAAATAAATAGAATATGGTATTAGATTCACGCTAGCTCCTAAATCTAGAAAAACTTGCCCAAACTCATGATTTCCATTGTTGCATGCAATGGTTAGACAACCAGAATCCTTGTACTTGGGGGAATCTGCTGCTCAATTAGAACACTAACTTGCTCTGTCAAGAACACTGTCTTCTTCACATGGTGCTTCCTCTTAACTGTACACAAATCCTTGAGAACTTTTGCATAAGTAGAAACTTGTTTAATCACATGCAAAAGAAAAAGATTGATTTTTACCTGCCTTAGATTCTCTAGGATTTCATTGTTAGGATTCAGAGTTCGCTTGTTTGATTTTAAAGCTTGAGGGAATGGTACCTTAACAGGAATCTTTGTCACCTCAGGTTCCTTGGGCAATTCGGCATCACTACTATCTTGATTTTTTTCCACATCCTCTGATTTGTTCATTGTTGCGATGTGTAATGACTTACCACTTCATGTCATAATGACATTCACATCCTTCAAATTCTCTTGCACCATGTGTTGACCAAAGGATGCAAACTAAGCTTGAGAAGGGAACTTACCTCGGTCATTCACACTTAAGGAGCTCATCTATTTGGACACTTGGGTCTTTATATCCTTGTTTTCTTCAACAACCTGCGTAATCAAAGATTCAAACTTTGATTAGTCTTACCCTGTGCCTCAATAAAAGCATGCAACGTGTCTTCTAAATGACTCCTAGAAGATGAAGGTGCATGATATGGTGTAGGATATGATCTAGGGTGTGTGCAGACGGCTGGTTTTCAGACTTCTAGCTAAAAATGGGGTGATTGCGCCACCCCAGATTATAGGTATTAGAGAAAGGTGTAAAAGGCTTCTTGTACATACCTAAGGCATTACATTATTCCACATACATCCCTTTCATCTCAGCAAATGCGGGATACTCTTAGGGGAGGTGATCTACCCTCCCACACACAAAACATGGTCCAAAAGACTCTGCATGATTAGTCACATGTGTTGGCTTTAAGTCTTTAGTCTCTAACACATATAACTCCCTAGTGAGCATCTCAACCTTAGCCTTTAGGTTATCCTCTTACCTGAGATGGTAAATTCCACCACCAGTTGGGTTTCCTGCAGGTCATGACCTATTTGTACTCTCAATAGCACTAGGTCCAGTCCAAGTGTAAGCTTTTTCAGCAAGCTCATTGAGGTATTTTATAGCCTCATCAGGATCTTTCTATAAGAACTCACCATTACACATCATCTCCACAAATTGGCGCTCTCTAGGTGTAAGTCCCTCATAAAAATAGCTCACTAAGCGCCAATTCTCATACCCATGGTGAGGACACATACTCAACAACTCCTTAAATCTCTCTCAAGACTGATACAAAGTCTCACTGTACTTTTGTGCAAAGGTGGAGATTTACCTTTTTAAAGCATTGGTCTTATGTTGGGGAAAGTATTTATTAAAGAAGACCTGAGTCATCTCATTCCATGACCTAATAGATCATAGTCTCAGCGAGTATAGCCAACTCTAAGCTCTATCCTTCAAAAAGAAAGGAAAGAACTTAAGTCTCACAACATCATCAGTTGCATTTTGACTATGAAAAGTCGCAACTAATTCCTCAAACTTACTAATGTGCACATATGGATTTTCATTTCCTTGTTGGCTGGAAACATGATGCATGATGCTGCGCATGTAGGGTGGAGGTAATCCTGAAGAGTTCTAGTGGGTTGATTTTCGTGTTCACTCATTTTTTCGGGACTAGATAGATTGTCAAAAAAAGGATTTAAAAATTTTGATTATGACTCTAGCACAAGCCTACAAGTAAATCTACCCAATGCGTCTCTATATCTGTGCATGCAAGGTAAAAAAAATACTAAAAATTAAAATACTACAAAAAGAAAGGAAAAAAATAATAATGCAGCAAGTTAAAAGAGGGAACCCGTCTTTACAAACTACTAAAATGAATTATATATATCGATTCTTCCACCGTCTCCCCGACAATGGCGCCAAATTAAAAGAATAGCAGAATGAACAAACAAACTAAAGAAAAATATTAAATATTTAATGGAGAGCAAAAATTAATTTTAAATTCAAATTAAAGTGAAGCAAAGTGACTAACAGAAAAAATATTTAAATTTGACGAACAGTAAAGTATTGGGAATCCCTTGCACAAATCCGACATTTTAATTATTCATAATTCATTAAGTAACTCAATTGGGAACTCAATTCTCAAAATTCTCAATCGGAATGTATAAATTTATAAATCAAAAGTAAACCAAATATAACCCTTTGAAAAATCATTCACCACTTTTAAAATACGTAAATTATTATCCCTATTGAGAAAATCCAACAACAATAATATACTCAGGGAGCGATATTGTAGCAAAGAATTAAATCAATAAAGATAAATAATTTATTCAAACATAATCAAAGAACTAATCCATTCAATAGAAAAAGCATAACTGAATCCATAAACAGAATAAAGTTTAAGATTATTCAGAGAAAAAAACATCAACAATGAATTGAAAATGATAAAACAAAAGAATTTTAGTAATTGAAAATCAAATACATAAATTAAAAATATCATCTAATATGCAAGTTTATCCCTAATCCTACTTAAGAATTAATTACTCATAAATATAATTGATAACAAAAATCTAAAAATAAAAATAAAATAAATAGCAGCCATAAAAATTAATTTCGCATATTTGTTATTCAGTAAGGTCCCGTTTGTTTTCAGATATGAGATGAGATGAGATGAGATGAGATTTTTTGGGATATGTGTGAATAGTATTGAGATATATTGAGTATAGATGAGATAAGATAAGATAAAATTGTGTTTGTTTATATAAATGAGATAAGATTAATTTGACTTTTTTTTTTAAGTATTGATGGTGTGGGACCCACAGCTAATAATATTATTTTTAAAGCAGCCAAGTTAGCCACTGAATCAGATTTACCCGCGCATGAACAGTGAAAGCAATGGCCTCATGTCCTTGAACGGCGTTTTCCTCCCAGCCTATCTATAGTTTTCGGATAATATAATAAATTCCTGTTTTTATTTCATGCTTCCTTTATGTTACATTGTATGTGTAATTAGACTTTTCTTTTTATTATATATTTCAGTGAGTCATTATCCGAAATTTTGATAAACTAAAAAAAAAACCACAACCTCATTCACAATATATTATGCTAAAATCTTTTCTATCTCTTTTTATCAAATATTTGTTTGACATTCATAATATTTTGTAATGATTTTTGCTATTTATTATTACTAAAGCAGACACTCGTTAAAAAAAAGAGAAAAATATATTAAAATAAATGTGATGCATGGATGAGGAATAATTTTTTTTTTTTTTATACTTAAAATTATTTGCGTCAGATTTGCTATACATAAATTTCATTGTGTTAGTAAACCCATTATCGTCAAACCTATAACAATTTGGAAAAAATTAAAAATACCAACCATTAAACCCAACAAGTAAAAATAAATAAATAAGTAAATAACCAAATCCAATAACGTAATTCATCTACCATTTGTCATTAAATAAATAATATGTCCAGCATGATGAAAGATTGAGCAATCCACATCAACAATCGTACTGCTTGCTTAAATTCATTGCTCGCATAAAATACATCAGTTGTCGAAAATTTTAAGTAATTTCAATGCCAACAATAAAATATCAGTATTAAATACACGCGTAATTTTTAAATAACACCATCAATGGCCACCCCTTGCTTCCCACATAGAAATGGCAATCTCATCTCTAATCGCAGCCATATTGTTTTGGGCTTCAATTGACAAGTCTACATGAGCAGATGACGATGCCCCGCCACCAACCGCAGGCTCAATTACTGGTAGATGCATCGTACTCCATGTATGAAATATCCAGTCATCGGGGGTGACCGTTCTAATAAAGTTGTGCAGTGCACAACACGCTGTAATAATCAGTCCTTGCCGCCCAACCGAATATGGAGGCATGTTGGAGAGAATGGTGAATCGTTCTTTTATAACACCAAATGTTCGTTCTACAATATTGCGAACTGTTGAGTGACGATAATTAAAATAATCCTTATACCCATGAAAATCCCTCTGATTGTGACGATCACTCCGGTGATAACGTTCTCTTGGATATGGGGGCAGCAATCCCGTAGTGCATGGATAAGCTGAATCCACAAGATAATACTGACCTGAGAGTCCATTTATTTTCAAAACACAAACTTCAATTAATATAAAGGCAAAAACAAATCAAGTTACAAGTTATAAATATTTTACAAAGTTAATAAAAAAGAAAATTACCCTCTGGTGGCCATGGAAAACGAGCTTCTGAATCACTTGCAGCATGGTGGAACACACGTGCATCATGCGCGGATCCCTCCCATCCAGTGTAAACAAATATAAATTTCATATCGAAGTCAACTATTGCCAACACATTTTGGGCAACTCGGCCCAACCTATTTCGATATGCCTCGCGCAACTCAGTTGCGACGACAGCTGGTATCATCGTACCGTCCATAGCGCCAATGCATCCCTATCAACTCAATAAATAAATCCTGACTCGCGTACACAACCAACTAATGCATGATGTGATTGTTACATCATGTTGTACAAGAAAGTTTCAATTCGAATTGTTACCTGAAACCAAGGATAATTACGATGGTTGCTTGAAATAAAAGGGTGCACGTTGTCCGTTGGAGTTGGCACAATCAAATGTCTCCCAACCTCACATAATGCATTAATCACTTTTCTAACATTTTTATTGATTGTTTGTGTCGAATGTTGAAACCTATCCCCTACAATTCGCTGGCCTTCTGCATGACCCACAAGAAGGCAAAACATACCCACAGCTTCCTCCACCGTCACTTCTCTTCTAGAATCACGTACCAAATGATTGTTACGTAACAATGTGCATAAACAGTGGAATGTACGTACCTCCATACGAAACATAATCTTGCAGTTATCTGGATGACCATTTAAAATTCCAAAAATATATTGATGCCCTCGGAGGCCTATATTATGTTGTGGCCTTGGGTGATTCCTTCTCTGTCCGTGGGACAGTATCCTAATAACGTTGATGATATCTATGGGCTCCACCGGATCATCACTATCACTCCCGTCAGTCCAAGAATTGTTATGCTCCATTCTCTACTATATCATGTGGAACTACGTTAAAAACTCAAGACAAGTTCGGGAATAGACCAACAGGACTGACCTATAGCATTGGGAAGTAGTTTACATGAGTGTACGTTTCCATTCTAGACAAGAATAAGCAATCTCAATATATGCAAAGATTCATGCAAACCTTTGGGATTCTTGGCCATATCTCGTATCTTCCATTTCCAAGCAAATGGAAATGAAATAATTTCAACAAAAATTATTTCATATATCACTTAAAATATACTTATAAATTCTTATGAATATATATAGGCTTTTATATATACATATATTATATATATATTTATCAGTGCAGCAAAACTGTTTGGAGCTTTGGAGTAGTGTTTCACACAAAATATGCAATCCTTTTTTAGAGATAACATTCGTTGGACCAAACTGCTACCCAAATCAAAATCAATATAGAAGGAATCATCTTGTGTGAAAAAAGGAAAAATGAAAAAAAAAATTATTATATGTGGGGGTTGTTCCCAATATTCAGAAAGTCCCAAGTATTGGGAGGTCCTCTTCAGTCCAAATAGTAACTGCCATGACATAACTAGAATAGACGGCAGAGTTATAAACTATTTTAAAATGAAGGCCCAAGTAATTGGGAGGTCCGCTTCAGTCCAAATAATTATTTCAATAACTAATGGTTTTTCTTTTCACTAGTCTTGTTCATATGGTACTTTCCGTGGTCCTATGCATATGAAATAAACCAGATGTTACAACTGTTTTTTAGGAGAACTTTATCAATGTTTCATGTTTGTATCTTACTATATTCTGTCCTGATGTATATAGTCGATTTATTCATAGCTTGACTCTGCCGAGTGTATGTAGGACTAGACATGGTACATGCTAATACATTTACTTTTACTTTAAATATATATTTACATCTTCATTCTCTTCAATAAAGTCACTTTTGCTTATAAATAAAAAAATATATATATTTATTTCAGTTATTAACATCAAAACTGTCTGGCTTAACCACGATATTGATGTTTCTCATATTTAACATCAGAACTGTTTGGGGTCTCCTTCCATCCATTCTTTCAAGTGAATATCAAAGGGTTGATACAATAAACAACAGAAACAAAGCATTTTGGAGAAGAACAATAACCTTTTTTGGAAGGCAACCTCTACCCTTGATGTAATTTTATGCCTTTGAGAAGTGTTGATGACGTGGAAAACCTACAGCTGCCCGTTGGGCAGAGAACCAGAAAAGTCAGATACCAAAATGTACATATCATCTAAGCCAAGTTCTCACTATGTATTTCAGAAATCAATTCAAGATCCATGAAATAACAAGATATAAACAAACTCTAATAACACCGAACCCATTGATTCAGAAGTTTGTGGATCTAACTAACACATAACACAATACTGTTAATATAAAAAGATGGTTTCAGAGACATCACAACTGGAATGAAATAATAAAAACATGGACATCTTCCAAAGATGTCCATGAAACCTACAAATGTTAACAACAACGAAGGACACATAGAAAAACATATTACATAACGCCAATGAAAAATTACAACTCAACAAAGCAACTAATGAAGTTCTAATGCACAAGCTAGTGTCCAATCAACTATGCATAGCCCACGCTCTAATCAACTATGCATAGCCCACGCTCGCCTATGGACATCATCCATTACCAAAAATCCTCGTTGTGCAAGGGGGTTCATTAACCGATCAAACGCACGGGAGAAAATATCGTCAGGCAGTGGGGGCTGAAGTGCCTGTAACAAGGCCACACAGTGTGAAAAAGCATCGAAACCATCATCACTATCCATGCAATGTGTGGATCCTCTACTACGTTTTTCCCCTGATGCTTCCCCTCTCCCCTCATAACACTTTCAGCGTGCCTCATAGGAACGCGTGATCGCATCAACCATGTTCGATATCTTCTCGTCGTGCTGGTTCTTTTGCCCTCCCTTCTGACGCCGTCGGGAAGAACAACTCGATGGTGTCCCCATGTTCATGGGAAATTGCGACGGGCCATCAAAGACAAAATCCCGACTGGCTTGGGTGCCAAGTGCCGGGCCCCGACGCCGCATCTCAGCGTCAAGACGCTCCTCCTCATCCGAAGATGGTGGTGGTTGGGTGGACGCGTGGTGGAGTGTGCCCGTTGCTACAGCAGCGCCAAAAATGGTACAGAGGTCTGCATATCGTGGGCAACCTGAGGTACGAAACTTCTTTACTTGTGGCTTGGCCTAGATAAAGAAATTTAAATTCAATATATTAGGGAGGGATTAAGGCAGGAAAAAGTGATAATGAATAAAGTGACTATTGCAAACAGTGGAAAATATGGCGTCGTTAGAGATTCATTACCCTAATGGCATTTGCCCAATGTTCGTCACTCCCTAGAATCGTTTTGGTATCGGGGTCCCATCCCATACCAGTTTGGTGCATGAGGTCTATGAAAAGTCGTTGCATCATCTTAAGCCGATGTATTTTCCCCTTGATTTGACTCGCATCGTACGTCTTTACGCCCACAGCCGTAAGACGTGCAGCATAGGAAGCATGGTCCCTAGAAGTGATCCTCCCAGCCCTCAGTGCACCATTAAGGGCGTCAGCTAACATCATGTCAATGAAGATGTCCTCCATTCCATCCACCCATATTTCCCGATCAACGTGTGAAATATCGGCATTGGGGTCCATGTGAAAATGCTAATAATATGATATGAAATCCAAAGATGTTTATATCATACGTGGCTAAATAAATGATAAATGAAATCCAAATTCTTTTATTTAGAAGTGGGCCATACCTGTCGAGGGTATGCTACTCGAGAGGAGCGTAGGTAGTAACGCTAACAAATAAAAAATATTGTTAAAAACAGTTTGTTGGCAACATGAAATCCAAATAAATCTGTGTTGTAAATTTTTTCACGTGATCACATACCAGCGTGAAATTAATTACCTACATCATCAATGAAGATGTTGTATAATGTTATTTTTCTGGGCAGAGTAGTAATTATTAGCAAGCATGAATGACACAAACTGCTAATATGCAGGAAATGCAATTAATTTGTAAAAGTGTCATGTGGGGGGTTGAAATTGCAAGGAAGTGAAAAACAAAGAATTATAGTCTGAAAATTAACTGACCAATCGTTGTCTACTGCTTCGTAAATCATACCACAGATCATAAATGTTTGAAAAAAAATAATAACCATTTCGCTTGGTGAGATATATATATACATATATATATGTATATATATGGTGGGCTGTGAGATGTCTGGGATGGACTTGATGATCGTTGGACACATCTTACATTAAGGGCTCGACAGCCCTTAACCAATTGAAGGGAACATGAGGGGTTATTTGGATAAAAAATAACATCTCAACTCATTTCATTTACAATGTGCATAAAAAATTTTCAACCTTGTTATACAAAATATAACAAGTACAAGATAGGCATGAATGCACTGAAGGACGAATTAGTGAAGCTAGATTTGTTCAATATGTAACCTATTATTTATTTTTATTTATTTATTTGATTGCCTAATAATCTAATCTATGGGATTGTTCAAGTGCTATGCTAGAAACCTTTGAATTTATCATTTGCATAGAACAAGGGAACCGAAGCAAATAAATGAAAAAAAGAAAAGCACATTCAATTGGTGATGTTAACTTTCATGGTATCCAAACACTTTCCTAGAGCAGTAACCTCTGTTATTTTTTTTCTTTAGTTCCTACTCCTATATATATCTCTCTAATCTTATAGGTGGATGCTGGGAAAGGAGCTGGAAACGTGATTGACCAGTTGGGACGTAGAGGACCAGTTGAGTGAAGGGGTATTATCAGTTTCCAGCTCAAGAAGGTGCTAAATTTTAGACTTTACATTCAGGCAGAACTGGATCAGATCTTTGTTTGTGCTTATTTGACAAATCAGCCTTTCATTTTCTAACATTCCATTGTAATTTTGTTTAAATAACCGCAATACTATAGTTTTTTTACTCAAAGATGATCAGATTTGGATAATATAATACACATTGGAGATGTGATAAAGTTTCAGCCTTTTTTTTTATGCTTTCCGAAATGGGTATGTATATAGGACTGATTCGAGGCCTATATGCACCCATTTAAGTCCCAATCAATCATTCACAATGATTAAATGGCAGCCAAACTTTCAATTAAAAGCTGGGTTCATACGGGGAATTTTAGGTAGTTTGTAGCTCTTCAATTTCCTTTCTCCACTAGAAATTTCTGTCAATGTGAGTTTCATCTAGATCAATTCAAGATGCAAGTTACCTTCACTTTTTTGCATCTAATATGAATATCATGCTAAAATCCCAAATCCACCCAGAATTCTTCTCAGATAAACTAGATGGATGAAAACTCAACTGCCCAACCTTATGAATTTCAGCTATTCAGCTCTCAATGATACAAATATGATCAATCCGCTTACATGTTGCCCCATAATTTTGATGACCTATGAATGATTATACTTCTTAAAAAATCAAAACCAAACAACCTTTCACAACATCTTACTTCCATTCTTCCTTCTTTGAAGCTCACATCCATTGCTGAGAAGGTATTTTTTTGTTAGTACATTTTTTGAGATTCTTGTCTGCTACAATGTGTTTGATCTTTTCATTATTATTATTATTATTATTATTATTTTTTATGTAAAAGTAAATTTGTTGAGGAGGCCATCTATTGTGTAGAATATAGATTGGCTAGGCCAGAAGATGGCCAGAATATAGAATTTGTTCAGCTCAGCACAGGTACCTGAGCTGAGCGTTTGGACTTTGAGTTAGACTTGACAACATCAGTTTATAACGCTAATATCTTGAATTGAATATTTTCATATGAGTATTCGAATGTCTAAACTGGAATTCTTTTGCAACAGACCCACTCTTGTTGCCTTAATTGGTTTTGGCTTGAATTTAAGCGCTGTGAATCATATAGGAAGCAGTACATATATGACCAAAGCTTCAGAAGATGATTGAATGGTCCAGCATGAGTAAATCATGAAAATGAATCATCATACCTTTGGTGTTATGTGCATGTTACAGCAACAAAGAACAGGATAGGTGGAGCTTGGAACGCACACTATTCAATCTCATGGTGCCACTCTTGCATGGAATCACATTTATGATTGGCATATATTGCTGCTTCTTGCTGCGATAAAAGTAGTTGTATATATAATTGGCCCATTTCACCGCTTAGTGGGAAAGGGCGATATAAGTAGTTCTATATATAATTCGCCCATTTCACCGCTCTGTGAGAAAGGATATGATGACAAACCTCAAGTATCCCATGAAAGGAATCACAGTTCTTGTATGGTCTGTTCCGGTAAGTTCTTTGCCAATGTTTTTTATTTCTTTAATAAAAAAACTTTTAGCATAATTTTCATTAAATTGAACTGGCTAGATTCTGTTTAGTCGCTAAATGCAACAATTAGTATTCTGTTTTCATCAACTTTGCAATGCAAGTTTCTGTAAGATTTATTTTAGAAATCTCCTATTGCCATTTTCCTGAGCTTCTATATTCATAGGAAAGATATCTACGAGGCTAAGAGGGGATCAGAGCTACATAATTAGGGCTTTTCTATCTTTGTAATTGACAGTTGGTGGTTTAATAAATTCTTATTTTACTTATCAAAAAAATATTTGAACAGGAGGCCATTATTTTAAGATATATAGTCTATGACTATTGATATACTTTGAGCCATATAGGATAGAATCTTGATTAACTTATGGTTTGAGTTGGATAGTGTTTAGGACTCATGAGTTGTGGGAAGTGAGAATTCAAGTGAGCAGAGTCAAAGAGTAGAGACCCTGTGATTGAAAAAGTTAAATTGTTAAGAAAGAAAGAAATGATGACACCATTTAATAAGACTCACTCTGTGTCATCTTGCAAGACAATGTGAGGTTGGTTGGATGTATACATTATATTACAACTACTTCTTGCTACTATTATTATTATTTAATCAATTTCTATGATTGGAGCCATGATCGTTATCAAAATTGAAAATTCCATTTGTTAGATATGACTTTAAAGTGATGAAAAATATTGATTTCATGTTGAGTTGAGCTTCCTGCTGTCAATGTAGGGGTTTGATGTGCATACATAGGATGAAGATTGTTCATCGTGATATAAAGAGTGCAAACTGCCTTGTGAATAAGAATTGGACTGTCAAGATCTGTGATTTCGGGCTCTCAAGGATATTAACAGAATCACCAATGAAAGATGCTTCATCTGCTACTCATCAAAGAGATGGAACATCTAGATCGTTTAAGAGGGGAAAGAGAAAGAGTTGATAGTGTTAATTCAGTGTATTATAGTGTTAAGACGGTGTTATATTTCACTTCATAGAAAATGTATGTGAATTTATTGATTCACAATTTTTCCTTGAAAGCGTAGTCCTGATCTTTATTTGCTTTTCTTTTATTTTTCCTTTCTCATATTATTCCAAAACCAAATACAGACTATATTATGTTATTATTATTCCGTTTGCATGATATCAAAAACCAGATACAGACTGTGTTGCAATCTTGATGTAGCCAATCCTTTTAGTTTTATTATGTTGGGTAACTAAATATGTTCTGATTGGGTGCCAAGATTATGAGGTAAAAGAAGAAATTCAAACTGTGACTAATTGCATATTTTTTTAAAAACCGGTACTATCAACCTAAGAATGCAAGCGAAGTTAGGTTCATGTTGCACCATTAGCAACAATGGAATCAAAACTAAAATCATTCATGAGATGTGCACAAGCTATTTTCATTACAAAGGTTAATTTAATGAACCTACAGGTACCCTTTTTGTACAATAGGAGTACCATTACAACTGATCTTTTTGTACAATAGGAGGAGTACCATTGCAGTTGATCTATTCAATAATGATATATTCCATACAACGTGCTATTTACATACAATTTATCCAACCAAACCAAAAGTGTTACAATTGTGACAACCCAATTTTAGAAACTTGTCTGCTACAGCAGGGAGAATATTTTTCATCTGTATGTCTTGCTTGTATCTTTCTTCTGCAGCCAACCATTCTTTAACTTTTGTATCAAATGGAAGGTTCATAATCCAACTAGAAACACTAGACTGCAAAGACTTTTCTTCCACCTGGCTTTTCCATATCTTATGCATATGTTCATTAATTTAAGCATAGCCTGAGCATAAGAAAATAAAAATCAAACATAACTTACTCCGTATGTGTCCAAGAACACTATAGTCAGATGCCATATCTTCAATAGACCATATGGAATGCAGGAATGATGATCTGCATCATACTTGGACCAGGTGTTGTGAAAACATAAACAAAAGCTCACCTCATTAAAGTGATGCCTTCTTCAATGTTTAATTAACAATTCCATCAGTGGCACTATAAAACATATCCATAAGCATTGTCTTCCATACAAAAACCGTAATAGTTATTAGTTACTTCAGTTAATTGTATTATTTTCAATAAACCATTTTGAAACAAGTTAAATGGACAGAGAAACTCAAAATGACTGTGAAGGCAAGAGGCTTAAATCCATAACAACATATTTTGTAGTGATGAATATTGATGGAATGATACATTGGGAGATGCAGTCAAATGAGAAACCAAAAGCAATTTTTGCCGGCAAATACTGGCTTTAAACAAAAGTATTGACTTAAAAGATGAATAAATTTTTTAGCATAATACCGCTTCCAACATTGGCATATATATATAGTCCTTTCGGGAAAAAAGGAGAAGTTGGACAGCGACCAACAATAGAATCTAGCTTCTTCTCTCGATTGAGATATGAAACCCATTTCCCCGCTCCCGATTCTACATTTTCAGAGCTTTTCCTGAGTCAAGAGAAATTTCTTAAATACGGAGATGAATCAAAAAATTTCTAGAACATAAAACTTCGATTAGACACAGACAAAATGAAGATGAAAATAAAAAACTTCACGAAGAGAGAGAATAGAGAGAGTAATTAAGTTATGCACAATAAAAAAATGCAGCAGAAAATTCAAAAGGGCCAGAGAGAAACGTGGTAATGGACGAAGTTTCACACGGACGAAGTGCTGCTGTGGTAATGGCAACTTTGCAGAGGATGGGTGACGGGGGTGGGGGAGAAGATGGGCGACGGGGAAGAAGTTTGAAAAGGGCCAGTGAGAAACGTGCAATAGGGAGAAGGAGGAATAAAAAAAAAAGTTACCTTAGAGAAGAAGAAAAAGAAGAAGAAATCTCAGAGAAGAAGAAGAAGAAGAAGAAGAAGAAGAAGAAGAAATCACCTGCGACTTGAAATCACATTGCAGAGGAGCTCGGGGCTTCGGGGGAGGAACTCGAAATCTCAGTGCAGGGCTTCTCGGGAAATCACGTTGCAAAGGAGTTCGGGAGCTGGGGGGGGGGAGGTGGGTGGGGGGAGAAGAAGGAAAAAAAGGGGAAGGGAGAAGAGGAAGAAATAAACAGGGAGAGAGGAAGAAAGAAACTCGGGGGTTGGGGGGAGAGGAACGAAACGCATAAAAGGAACGAAAATTCAAAATGAAAGTGACTTTTTCCGTTTAGGAGGAGTGGAACGAAGACACGTCATATGTGCAAATTGGATGTAGCAAACAGTGGCTACTACTTAGAGTTTTCCTTCCAGATTTTTAACCAGACCGAAAACAAATCTAGTCCGCTGCACACCCTTATAGGAAATGATACATATCCTTAAACTACTATACCAGTTGCAATTACCTCTCAAAGTTCGAGCTATAAAGAAATTGCAATGTACCATTTTCTTAAAAGACAAGATTAGTCATAAAAGCCTTAGAAAGACAAATACTATATTTTGTTTTAAGAAAAGAGGAAGACAAAATACCTATTAAGTCAAAGATTAAATTCAATTATAGAATAACTCTTTTTTCAAAAACTGCTTTTCACTTTTTAAAAA
This sequence comes from Juglans microcarpa x Juglans regia, assembly GCF_004785595.1. NCBI lineage: Eukaryota > Viridiplantae > Streptophyta > Magnoliopsida > Fagales > Juglandaceae > Juglans > Juglans microcarpa x Juglans regia. The sequence continues at coordinate 10,276,090 of NC_054595.1, read as the reverse complement.
TAATTTCTTAAGAATCAATAATTCTATAGAGAAAAATAGAATTAATATTTCTCATCTCATATCATCTCATTTTATCATTATAATTTCTTTAATTTTCATACAAAAATATAATAAACAATTCAACTTTTTTAAATTTTAAAATAAAAATAATATTAAAAAATTATATTCTAATAATATTTTATTTAACTTTTAATAAAATATCTCATCTCATCTTATCTGAACCGTCTATTCAAACTCATCTTGTAAACATAAAAATTAGACTTTTTTTAATTTTTTTAGAAAGATATTCACGTTTCTTGATTTTCGATCAAAATTAATTTTCAATTTTGTTTTTTTCTAGTTCTTAACATTTTAATTTTATTTTCCATATTTCATTTGTATTTTTTTTTAATTTTTAATTTTCAAATGTTTTATGGAGGGGTAAAAGTTAATTTTTTTACAACAAATGTCAAAAGTGATTGTCAAAATCGAGAATTTGAAAAGGGATTGTAAATTATGTAGTTATTTGATGGGAGTGTAAGTCGTTTGGTTGTTGTATTCTTCTGAGTTTAATTTGCTTTAGTTTAATTTTAATATAACTCTAATATTTAAATATTTAATTTTTAAATTATTAAATTTATCTCAACTTAAAATTTCTTTACACGTAAGAATTATAATATTTTTCAATTCAATATTTTTTTAGACGTGTGAGCCACAACTTTTTTCAGTTTTTCATAAATATATTTAAACTTATCTTAATATTTAAATACATTTAAATTCATTTTAAGTGGACCTCATAAAATTCAGTCTATAATTTTAATTCACTATTATTCATAAAAAATTTAATTTAATTTAATTAAACTCAACTTAATTTAACATTTAAACGTAGCTTAAATTATTTTTATGTTTTAAAAGAAATAATTTATAATTACGTTAAAGCGTAAGCGCAAAGATCTGTTCAGTATTCAATAGTTTCCTTTTTTAAAATTAATACAATTTCGCGCTTGCTCTTAAAAGTAAAGAAAGAAATAGAAGAACTGGAGCAACGTACAGATACTGTAGCTAAAAGATATCGAAAAGGATTAAAAACAGAACTGGAGCTGCAACAGAGAACCCTGGAAGAGACAACCTCGCCAGTGTTGCGGATCTCTAGTTTCTACGCGGAGAAATCCCCACAAACGAGCACTCTGGTTCAGTGGGAGAGGGAGAGAGAGAGAGAGAGAGAGAAATTCTGGGGTTTTGGCTTGGTCCCTTGGGACTTTGATCGACCCGTAATGTCTCCGAGTCTCCAGATTTCAGCTCATTCTGCTTAAACGGCTTCTACTTCAGGTTTGTGTCTTTATGAAATCTTTATATTTTTCCTATTTTCCCTCATTGGTCTCAGTTCCTTTACTTCTTTTGCCTGCTTATTTTCTCAGATCTTCTCCATTTTATTGGTTTTTCAGAGAATGGCGACTTGGGCGTGTCCTATTTTCCCGATTTCGGTTTTAGAATTGGGTTTTTCTGTTGCTTGGGTTTCTATAAACGGTGCGTATTTCTTTGAATTTTTGTAAATTTTTAAGACTCTGGCATTCCCATTATCCCTGGAATCTGGGTCTTTTTTTGGTTGTTCAGCAAATATGGTTTGGTTGGGCTTGAGGCTATTAGGATTTTTGGTGAATTTTAATAGTACCGTTTAAGTGAGAGATTTCTAAATATGGAAAGATTCTGATACTTCACTACGTTTCAGAGTCATAATGAGTTTTGCCTTTTTGTTTGGTTGGTTGAGAACATGTAGGGAAATAATTTAATAATTCTGAATATTGGATTATATATTTGGTCACAAGGCCTAATACTTTTGGCCATTGCCTTCACACTTTCTTTTCTTCCGAGCTTCTTTTCGTCAAAGATGAAATTTGTGTATGCTATGTTTCTTTGTTGGAATGTGGATTCTGGCTGTTAATGTAAATACCAGCAGATGGTATGGTAACTTTTTTCTGATGGAATAATACTCATTCGCGTAGTTGCTGACATGATGTAGTTAGCTGAGAAAATAACGGAAAAGAAGGATAAACTTTGGCACTTCCAGTCCCAAACTCTGAATTTTATAAACTATCTGATTGTAGCTCCATTACTTTTTCAAATGGTGGTCCATCTGTGCTTTGATTTTTTCATATGGACCAAGAAAAGGGTTGTTCAGAAGGTTAGTTTTCTAATTTGCATTATTATTTTTCTCCACACTGAGACCCAGAGTTCCATGTGTAATGAAGATCTATGTTCCATGTATTCGTTATCCTATATTTTTCAACCATTTCTTCTCTTCTTTAGTTCTTTTTTTTTTGCCAAAAATGGTGTAATGTTTATGGTTGGTCCATCTCTCTGATTAGCCCAAGTTGTTCACAATTACAGAAAGCAGAGACTGATTTATAAAAAAAAATAAAAAAATAAAAAGATTCTTTACTGTCGCACGCAGAAATCCCAACAGAAAGTGGTATTTGTGATTTGATTTTTTAAATTTGTTGGGTTTATTTTTGGGACTTGAATTTTGCAAGCTATTGGAATTTGATTGTTGGTTCCGGTTTGTCAGTTTTTTTTTTTTTTTTTCAATTTGTTTGCATCTATATGTTTTGATTTTTGCAATTTGTTGGGATTTGATTTTTGCAGTTATGTTTAGTATTTAGGCACTTAGGGTTTTTTTTTTTTTTTTTTTTTTGCATCTATATGTTTTGATTTTTGCAATTTGTTGGGATTTGATTTTTGCGGGTTTTTTATTTTTTTTTTATTTTTTTTATTTTTTTTTTGCATAATTAGGATGTGTTTTTTTGGAAAGGATTCAATGGATGATGTCACGGGTGCTTGGGGGCAGGTTCTTGAAGAAGAAGAAAGGCTATGGCTGTTAAGGAGGCTAGTAGGAAGGAAGAATGAAGCTAACGGCTTTAACTGAAGGAAGGGGATGAGTGTAACGGCTGTAACTGCTTTTGGGATCAAACGGGGAGTTTGGGTTTTAAGTGATACCCTGCGTATTGAAATAGGAGGATGTAGTGTCGTTTTGTTTGTAGAGTTGTGAGTTTTGGGCTTTTAGTTAAACGGTGATTATTGTTCTTAGGAATCATAATATGTGTTTTACGGTTGAGTCTTTGTCGTTTCGATCATCTTCATGCTCTGTGTCTATAAAAGCAGTGCTTGGCCTGTGTAATGATTCATTCATCTGATCATTGAAGTTCTAATACAATTGGGAGGTTGGGAATTCCTCGAAAATTCCTTGTCAAGATTCACAAGGGAATCTTGCATTTGAGAAATAATTCTGTCTTTTGGTGTGATTTCTTCTTGTGTGAGTTCTGTGCATTCTGGTAGTGAAGGTGCAGTAGTGTTCTTGCTAGAAAGTTCATTATAGACAAAAATAGGGGGAAAACCCGGGGAGGGTGGCCTCCTCCTGCTTGGATGGAAAGCTTACCTGTCCGCCCCCTGAGTCAGCGAATCTTGCCCCAACATAGGGTTAGGCCCCATCTGTAGTGAGCGGTTCTCAGCCCTACCGCATGTAGTTGGTACCCTTCTAGAGTTTGGTGGGTATGTGTGGATGCGGCTACATGCATACAAACTGATGCACATACATGTGGTAAATGGTCATGTAGTTATCTGAACGAATTCAACAATCCATGACCAAGAAGTCCAATAAGTCAGACTAGTAGAGTGTAGCATACACCTGTTGGCTAGAGAGAATCTCAATTAGTTAACTACTTTTACCAACTGCCCTGCTTAGTTTTCTATTCTGGTTTTTTTATCTCCCAACTTTTTACTAGTACCAACTAGGAGGTGAATGGGTTCTCTGATTAATTATTGGATGTTTAATTAGTCTTCTTAAACACATTCTTGATCCATTAAGAGGTAAGTCTGTGAGGCTTATTTTGAGATAACTCTTTGGTGTAATACCATTATTCCTTGGCATAATAGTTTATCAATGCAAAAGTTTTCTGAGTTTAAGTTTATACTTCCATTTTATCTGTATCTTATTAACTTTGAACTTACATTTGGATAGTCATTTCTTTTATTGTAATCAATTGCGTTATTTGAAATGGGGGTTTTAATCTGCTCATGTTTTAACCAAACTCTGAGTTTTGATTTCTGTCTACAGAGACTGATTATATACTATTTGCACTTCTAAATCTTGTAAAGGCCTACCATGCAACCACTGAGTTCTAGCTCCAGTGGAAATTTGATATGGAATGGTGAACTAGATTCTTTTGTGACCTTGGTCTCACTGTACACTGGTTTTTAGTGCTCATTTCCTTGTATTCAACATTCAAATTTAACTTTGGCCTCTTTTCCAGTTATCCATCTTTGAGATTATGCATCATATAATTTTGCAGTGTACAATGGCTATAATTTCCTTGATGCTTTTTTGTTCTCAGGAGGGCTTTGAGTATCTCATCAGCATATTGCCTTTAGTTTTTATCACATCAGTTCCTTCAGGGTTTCATACAGAACCTAAGATGGGTTCCAGAATTCCATCTCATCAGCTCAGCAATGGCCTTTACGTATCAGGACGGCCAGAGCAGCCAAAGGAAAGGACACCAACTATGAGCTCTGCTGCCATGCCCTATACAGGTGGAGATATCAAGAAGTCAGGAGAACTTGGGAAAATGTTTGATATCCCTGTGGATGGCTCTAAATCTAGAAAATCAGGCCCTCTAACTGGTGCTCCTTCAAGGACGGGATCTTTTGGAGGTGCTGCCACACACTCTGGTCCAATCATGCCTAATGCCACAGTTAGGGCCGGCTATACCACTCCGGGGCCTGTATCTTCTGGAGGCATATCTGCTTCAGCTTCCTTAAAGAAAACAAATTCTGGCCCACTAAATAAGCATGGTGAGCCTTTGAAGAAGTCATCTGGTCCCCAATCTGGTGGAGTAACACCAACAGGCCGCCATAACTCTGGGCCTCTTCATCATGTGCTCCCTGCAACAGGTCTTATTACATCTGGACCCATTTCTTCAGGCCCTTTAAATTCTTCTGGGGCCCCTCGGAAGGTATCTGGTCCTTTAGAATCTATGGGATCGATGAAAGTACCAGGCTCCTCTGTTGTTAACAATCAGGCCCTGACTATTCTTACTCAAGATGATGAGTTTTCCTTCAAGCGGAATCTCCCTAAGTTAGTGTCATGGTCACTAATTCTTCTTTTCGTGATGGGGTTCATTGCTGGTGGGTTTATTCTTGGAGCTGTCCACAATGCCATTCTCCTTATGGTGGTAGTGGCACTTTTCGGTTCAGTTGCTGCATTATTCATCTGGAATACTTTTTGGGGGAGAAGAACCATTATTGGTTACATTGCTCGTTATCCTGATTCGGAGCTTAGAACTGCAAAGAATGGGCAATATGTGAAGGTCTCTGGGGTATGTAGTTTGCTTTGATGATTTTGTAGGTTATATTATTATTCTTGTATTGCATCAATGTGTCTCTGTTAAATGGAACTTCATTTGTTTGATTGTATTTTGCGCTTGCATCATTGACTTTTTCAACTAGTCAGTCATAATAGAGTAAGCTAAATTCATGAGATTAGTGAGGAATAAAGAAGTAAAACCTCTGAATCCCTCGTTTTTTTTCCCCCTTTTAAAGGGGATTATTAATGGGGAGAATCTTATAGTTTATATGGTTGAATGTATATTTTGAGCAAATATTTTAAATCTTATTGCTTTTTGGTGAACGTAAATTTGAAGAAATATTTAACTATCAATTTAAAATCTCAAAGTTATGAAGATTTGTTAATAGATGTTATGAAGTAAACGTAAGCTATTCATATGGTCTATATATCTCATTTTTTCACTTATAAAAAGATGTACAATGATGGTGTGGCTGGTTTTCCATGTGTTCTTTTCTTTTTCCTCTCTCTTGTCCCTTTATATTCTTAAATGACATTTATCACTTGTTTGGTTGTTCCTTTTGAAGGTGGTCACTTGTGGCAATGTGCCTCTTGAGACATCATTTCAAAATATTTCTCGATGTGTGTATACATCAACAAGTTTACATGAGTATCGAGGATGGGATTCAAAGGCTGCGAACCCTTCACATCGCCATTTTACCTGGGGGCTCAGATCATTAGAAGTGAGTAATTGAAACATTGGCTTGATAGTTTTGTGGACAGTATTATTATTATCGAAGTTAAATTTCCGAGCTTCCTGACATTGCCGTAAAAGTTATACATTTATGGGGGTGGTTTGTGTTTGGAATTTATTAGTACTGAAAACACTTCATCTCTCATTTTGAGTTTCAAAGATTTGAGGACTTTTCAGAAAAATGTTTACTTCATGCACTTAGATAAGGTTTGAGCAGATATGGGGTGGCCTCCTTTTTCAGTATGTACACTGGACTGACTGGTATTTTTTGTGAATGTCTGCCATGATATTTACTAGATGAGGTGTCCATGGCATATCCTAGATGAACAATCTTCTCTTTGCTGCTTTATAAATTTTGTTATTTTGCAATTGCTGGTCTGCATGCTTGCTTGTTTTAAAGATCCGGTTGTTCCAATGGATCCTTTGGTGAGTCCAAGAGACCCTGGGTCCACAGGGGTGAAATATTGTCTGGGATTTTACCTTTTTGACTGGTGTCTTCATTCGACAGAGGCGTGTGGTTGACTTCTACATCTCAGATTTCCAGTCTGGATTGAGAGCCTTGGTAAAGACTGGCTATGGAGCAAGGGTGACCCCTTATATTGACAACTCAATTGTCATTGATGTTAATCCAGAGAATGAAGAGTTGTCCCCAGAGTTCATCAGGTGGTTGGGAGAGAGGAACCTCTCAAGTGATGATCGGATGATGCGGTTAAAAGAGGGGTATAAGCTCTCTCTCTCATTGTTAGATTTGAGTTAGATTCCTGTTCCCTCTTATGATTACATTTTCTGTGTTTTCATACTGACTCATAGTACTCTGCATTTATGAGGATCAAAGGCTATGGTGGTACCATCATAGTAATTGCCATTCGCAAGTCTGGACATTTGAATTTCATTGTTGCATATGTAGGTATATCAAAGAAGGAAGCACAGTTAGTGTAATGGGAGTTGTTCAGAGAAATGAGAACGTGCTTATGATTGTCCCTCCACCGGAGCCGTTCACAACCGGATGCCAATGGGCAAAATGTATTTTCCCTGCTAGCCTTGAGGGTATTGTTTTAAGGTGTGAAGATGCATCGAAGAACGATGTCATACCAGTTTAGCTGTATATGAGCTATGAACTTCTTCAGTTATTGCCTTTCCGAGAGTTCTTTTTTTTTTTTTTTTTTTTTTTTTTTTTTGTTCTCTATTAATATTGATGGTATTGGCGGTGGGAGTAACAAGCGATAGGGGGATTCTGATGGTTTAAGGTGGGGTTGCCATTCCTATTCCTGGGTGTATAGTTTTGCAGTGTTTCACTCTGTTTTATTTTTTTATTTTTCTTCTAGGGTGGAATTCTTTTTTTAGTGAGGGTGCTTGGTGTAGTTAGGAGTTTTACTACTTGTTTGAGCAGATTAAGGTTATGTTAAATAGTAGGAAATTTATGAGGCATCGAGTGCATTCTCTATACAGAAACTGACTGGTAATTTGTCTGCATCCACACGCTGAAAAGGATATAATTATGTCTTATCGACGCTTTTTATCCCATTTATTTTTCTGTAATAATTTGAAAGCTATCTTAAATGTATGAAATTCGGTTTATTTATTCAAATAATAGTAATGATAATAAGTATGTATTTTTTTTTTTTTTTTTTTTATAGAAAGTTTGAACTTCATTGCAAAGAGGTACTAAAGACCTCAAATCTGAGTACAAGATAACTGATCAACATAAATAACATGTTCAATAAAAGTAGGAACAAAATGCCTCCAAAGCTGCATTTGTGAATTAGTCCATGCATGTCTGGCCAGATGATGTGCAGCAGCATTAGAGAGTCAACCACGATGCTGAATCTTGCAGTTCCCAAAGCCTTGTATTAATCTTTTGATTTCAGCAATAACAATTCTCATTACTGTAAAAAAATCAGCTTCACTATCAACTTCTTCAACCAAATGCTTACAATCACTCTCAATCATAAGGTTTTGGATGCCAATATTTAGACAAAATTGCAATCCCCTCAAAACAGCAATAGCTTCCACAATTTATGGTTCAAGAAATTCCTCTTCCCCTCTACTTAGAACCATGATAACAGAACCATAGGAATCTCTAAGAATTGCCCCCAATACCAGTTTTGTTTTGGTCAAAGAATAAGGCTCCATCACAATTAAGCTTAAACCAATCAGTAGGTGGAGGAGACCACCTATAAGTCACTTTATTGGAAGTAACAGTGTGCTGCAACCCAGTAACCTGCATGCCCTTCTTTGAAAAAACAAAATTCATAACTTGCAGAGGTGGTAAATTAATTTGCTCATGGATCATTTTGTTTCTCCTATGCCAGAAACCCCAAGCCATCAGAATAAAATCAAATTAGTCGTTTGATGATCCTTCTGAGAAAACATGCATTGCAATGGCCATGAAAGAAGTAAATTGATTCATTTGTTGAAGGTTAGAAAACTTTCTCGACCAGTATTCATGAATGAAAGGACAGAAAAATAAAGCATGAGCTAAGTCTTCTCTACTGTGTGCACAAAAACAGCAGGCCCCATCCACATCCACCCTTTTACTAATAAGATTAGCCTTAGTGGGAAGAATCTCTTTGCATACTCTCCAAGCAAAAATTTTAACTTTGAGGGATTTTTAACTTCCATAAACCATTCCAAAATTTCTTTGTAGATGCCCCATAAGATGTTTCCCTCACATTTTCAGAAACAAGTGACTTAAAAAACCTGTAAGCACTTTTTACACTAAAACAACTTTTCTCATGCTCCCATATCCACATGTCAGCCTCATCTGAATAACTTGGATGCAACCTCAATATTGCCTCTGTAATCTTTGGATTGAAGAGAGATCTAACCTTAGAAAGGTTCCACCAATGAGTATTGCAATCTATTAGAGAAACAACATGTCCTTCCAGTTCCTCAGTCATCCAATTCTATTGAGGATTGTGATACCTGATTTTCTTTCTCAACTCTCTAAAACCAGGCAGCCATACATCATCTAGGATGTGTATATATCTCTCATTCCCTACATTCCATCTCCCTCCTTTTAAGAGCAGATTCTTAGCCTCCCATATTCCTCTCCATACATAAGAGGGAGAGTTACCAAGAGAGGCCTCAAGCAGGTTGCAAGTTGGAAAGTGCAGAAAATGTGTAGTCTTTTTTTTTTTTTTTTTAATTTTGTTTTCCATCCATAGCAAGGAGCAGTGCCAATCTATTGTTTTCCAACTCCCCATGACCCCCACATGCCCCACCACAGGACTCCCCAGCCGCCAATCTTTTAAACGGTCAAATCAGAATGTTGAACGAAGTAGCGCGTGCATCACACACACGGCACAAATCGCGCGTGAGATCCACATGCCGTCGCACTAAGGAGTGCTTGTTGTCGCCACGCGCGGAAGTTTCATTGCCAATGACCTCAAGTCCTTCAGATCTGACCAACCTCCATTCTCCTAGAGTAGCAAATGGCCTCCACGCACTGCCACAATCTATGCCACAATCTATGACGATCGTTTGCCGGCATTTCGGCGCATCTCTTGTTTGCTATCTTCTTATATTTTCATTTCTCCTAACCAAAGACCATGGGAAAGAGGTAGTGGAAGTCTCCTGCAGCCAGCCCAGACCAACGAAATGCAGCACAAAACACTTCACTATGACTTCTATTCATAGTATTACAGTATGTTTTTCGAACTGTATCAAAATCGCTTCAAGCGACTTCCCCTTGTGGGAAATGGGTGTGGGTCAAGTCATTGGCCCTAGATATTTTTTTATTTTATTTTTTTATTTCTTGTATTGTATTTGCTGGTTTTGGATGAATGTTGGAGCCTCCAACCCTATTGACTATTGTATCCTGTAAATGTTAAAAAAATAAAAACTGAATGAATAAAGCAAGTTTCAGGGTCATGGGGCAAAAGGACCTATTTGTTTTTCGTGAACGTACCTCTTATTTATGCATGGGATTGTTCTCTCCCCCTTTTTTGTACTTTCAATTTCTACTATTTTGAGTTTGTGTCAATGGTCTCTGGTGTCTTAACATGTTCGGTATAAATATATCCTCTAGTGGGAGAAAAACCAAGGACAATCATGTATGACCAAAAGCAGTTAAAAACTAATCTTATTGGCCTATATTATGTTTTATAATTCAAAGAAATGGATAAGAGTAATATGCAGTCATAAGTTGTGTATGCGTCATCCACTTCTATTGAGAAATAGTGAGGTTCATCATTAAAAAAATTAAGAATAATGCTAAATACAGTTATAGGTTGTGCAAGCGTCACACATTTCTTTTGAAAAAGAGGAATCCATCATTAAAAAATTAATTTTTTCATGTGGATTCCATATTAAGTCACTGTTTTCAAAATGAGTGTACAGCGCTTGAGAACTCTATGACTGCAAATATCCTTTCTTCAAAATTAATTTTTTTATATGGATTTCATATTTATTCATTTTTTTTCAAAATGAATGCGCGGTGCTTCCACACTCTATGAATGCAAATATTATTTCTAAATGGGTATGATGTTTAACAAGTTGAAAACACAAATAATCTAAATATCAAGCTTCTATGATGTTTTTAAGATTATTTTGTTTCTTTCTTTCTTTCAAACAAGATAGTGATTTTGTGAGGTGTAGTGAGTGATGGAGGAACTCGAAGTGGTTTGGAATAAGTTGAAACTGAATGAAGAGGAACAACAACAGATTACTATACATGAGGACAAGTGGGAAGGTTTGAATGAGAGGGAGAGCAGAAGTGCGGTTGGAAAGGTTTTAATTGATAGATTCTTGAGTAAAGAAGTTGTGAAATCGACCATGCTCAAAATCTGGAAAGTTAATAAGGCTGTTGAGTTTGTGGAATTAAGGGCAAATACTTTTGTTATTTCTTTTGCCAACATGGGTGATTGTTCTAGAGTGATGGCTGGAAGGTCATGGTTATTTGATGCAAACCTTTTTGTTTTGAAGAATTTTAACAGCCTGATACAACCCCAGCCATGGAGTTCAATTCTGAATTATTTTGGATTCAACTTCATGACTTACCTTTCTGCTGTATGAATCATAAGTATGGGGAACTGATTGGTAGTACACTTGGGGAAGTTGTAGATGTGGATGTGTCGGAGGATGATGTAGGATGGGGTGAATACCTACAGGTTAGAGTGACCTGGACTTGCAGAGGACAGTGGCTCAAGGCAAAACTATTAAGGTTGGCTTTAAAAGTATGTGGGTGCCAATTCGATATGAGAAACTACCCCGAATTTGTCTTAACTGTGGTGTGTTTTATCATGGTAACCAAGGTTGCTCACACAACAGTGGAAACTTGAAATTCAGTAAGGGAGAAAATTAGTATGGTTCATGGCTCAGGGCAGAGTCGGGTACGAGGAGAAGAGGTTTCAGATACACAATTGATTCTGGTGAGACCTTGAATGATAGTGTAGGGGTCTGCAGAGGAGGGTGGAAGGTTTTTCAGGCAACAAGCTTTTCCTATAGGGTCATTGGAGTATGGTGGTGAGCAGCATCGTGGGGTGGAGGAGTTGGTTACTGAAGATCCCAAGATAGTAGGCTCAATTATGCCTATTGATATGGATAAGGGTGCAGTTAAGGCAAGTTTGAATGAGGTGGACAAGGAGGGTTTATTCCAAACCGCTAACATGCTTATTGAAGCTGAGGAAAATGAGGCTAAAAAAAGGGACAGTTATATTACCACTTTGAGAACTACAGTGGACCAACTGCAGCCTAAAAAAGAGAAGCAAGTCTTTTCAAATAGTGAGGAGGGCATAGAGGGTATTCTTGACTCTGTTAGTCTTTCTGAGGATAATATTATGCAAGAGGAGTCACTACATGTGTTAAAAAATAAGGAGAAGGAAGTTAGCATGAGTAAAACTGGTGAAATTAAGGGGAGATGGAAAAGACAAGCTAGAGTCAAGGCAGGTTCAAAACCAAACCCAAGCAATGGTTTAGGGACAGGTAAAAGGACTGGTTTATCTCTTATTGATGAGGGGAAAAATCAGGTTCTTAGCAAGAAATTGAAAGGGGTTGGGAAGGTTAATTCAGATGCTCATCATGATATATCGTCACAGCCTCTGCCAAGAGCCATGAATATCTTAAGTTGGAACTACTAAAGGCTTGGGAACCCTCGGACAGTTCATGTCCTTTACATGCTTGTAAATGAGAAGAGCCCAAAAGTAATTTTCCTTATTGAAACTTATTTGAAAGTAAAGAAATTAGATGCTTTTAGAAGAAAAACTGGTTTTGATGGGTGCTTTGGTGTGGATCCTGTGGGGAGGAGTGGTGTCATAGCTGTTTTGTGAAAGGATTCAATTGATTTTGAACTTATTAACTACTCACACGGGCATATTAGTGGGTGGCTATATGATGAACAGGCAAAGTGTAAGTGTAAGTGGAAGCTGACAAGTTTTTATGGTTATTCAGAAGTGGGACTGAGTCAACTTTCATGGGATCTATTGACTGGAATTAATGATGGACCTAATCCTTGGTGTATTATTGGAGACTTTAATGAGATTCTATTTCAGAATGAAAAGTGGGGTGGAAGATCTAGACCTGAAAATTAGATGGCTTCTTTCAGAAAAGCAGTGGAAGACAATGAGTTATGTGATTTGGATTTCAAGGTAGATGGATTTACATGGAGTAATAATCAGGGTGAAGGAAGCTATACTAAGGAAAGATTGGATAGGGCCTTGCAAATAGAAGATGGAGAGAGATTTATAATTCTGTTACAGTGGAAGGACTAGTGGCAAGATGTTCTGATCGTAAACCTTTAATATTGTCTGTAAGGAAAGATATGGGTGGGTATCAGTTAAGGAATAAGTTGTTTCGATTTGAGGCATGGTGGAGTAAGGAGGAACAGTGTAGAGAAATTGTAGTTGATAACTGGAGATGTGATATAGCGGGCTCCAGCTCAGTACAAGCATCTTTGAATCAGTGCTGTAAGTCACTACAGCAGTGGAGTAAAAATCATAACAGGCAGATGGATAAGGTGATTAAGGAGAAATCTGCTTTACTGAAGAGGCTTCAAGATGATGGTTGTGGTGCCAATAGTGATAGGATCAGAAGTTTACAGAAGGAGGTGGGAATATTATTGGAGGAAGAGGATATCAAATGGAGGCAATGAGCTAAAAGGACCTGGTATGCCTATGGGGATAGAAACACACGTTCTTTTCATGCTTGTGCAACACAAAGACATAAGAAGAATAGGATTGTTGAGATCAAGGATAATCAATCTGTGCTAGGATCAAATCAGTGTGGCATTCAAGTGGCATTTCAGCTGTATTTTCAGGAGGTTTGTAATTCTACTCAGCCAACTGATGAGGTTATTAACAATGGGTTGGAGACTCTAGAACAGAAGGTTACTAGTGAGATGAATAATGTTCTTTTGCAGGAATTCACTAGAGAGGAAGTGGAGCAAGCTTTGAAACAAATGGCCCCTTTAAGATCTCCAGGTCCAGATGGGTTTGGGGTGTTCTTTTATCAAGAGTATTGGAATATAGTAGGTGATAAGGTATGTGCTGATGCATTGCCTTTCTTAAATGGGGGAGAACTGGACCAGCTTAGTAACTTTACTTATTTAGCATTGATTCCAAAAGTTAAAAATCCGGTTTCAGTAGGAGAGTTTAGACTAATAAGTCCTTGTAATGTGTTTTACAAGCTTATTCCAAAAATACTTGCTAATAGACTAAAGCTGGTCTTACCTGAAGTCATTTCTCAAAACCAAAGTGCTTACATTGCTGGAAGACTGATAACAGATAATATAATTATTGCTTATGAGGCTCTTCACTCTATGAAGTATAGATAGAAAGGTAAGAATGGAAGTATGGCAATCAAATTGGATGTGTCTAAGGCATATGATAGGGTGGAGTGGGGGTATTTAAAGGCTGTTATGCTGAAACTAGGATTCCATGAGAGATGGGTCAAGCTGATTATGTAGTGTGTATGTTTAGTAAAATATGCAGTACTTGTAAAGTGGTCAACCTGGGAACAACATCATACCAACAAGAGGACTTAGGTAAGGAGATCCATTGTCTCCTTACCTATTTCTTTTGTGTGCTGAGGGGTTGAGTGCTTTGATTAAAAATGCTGAGTGAGATGGTTTGGTGAAAGGTATTAAAGTAGCCAGGGGTGGAACTTCTATTAGCCACCTAATGATTGCATCCTCCTTTGTAAGTTAGAAAAGAAGAGTGGAGACAATTAGAGACTATCCTGGCTTATTATGAAGCTGCTTCAGGACAGAAATTGAACAAACAAAAGACTTCTGTGTTTTTTAGTACAAATTGTAACACCCCCTTCCCGTAGGCTAGGAGTGCCACGTATTTTCCATAAAAATAATCCGGTAATAGATCTCATAATTTCATAATTGAAAAAAAACTGAACTTTTATTATGCGGAAAAATGTCTAATCAAACTGTCTTCCAAAACATTAAATGAAATAAACTAAAATAAAGTCATGTCATAAAAACATGTTTATTTTAGAAAGTCTGAACAAAAAAAAAATAAAAATAAATAAATGCTCATTCTACTCCTGGCCTGCCTGCTCGTAATCATCATCTTCACCTGGGTGGTTAAAAAAACATGAAAACAAAATAAAATGAGTCGATGACTCAATAAGAAATCTATCACAACGTAAACGTAACAAACATAAGATTTTCATAACAACTTTCATGCTGAGCTTAAAAATCTATGACTGTTCATACTGATGCTTATGCTATGTATGACTGTTTTAACTGAATTAACTGACTGATTTAACTGATTCATCTGACTGGCCAACACACTTAACCCTGTGTGCAAGGTTGTGCACCAGCCCCACATCCCGCTGCAGCAAGGGGAACTGCTGATAGTATTCTAGCATACTATGGTGGACCACGACTGAGTTCATGGCTTGCACACCACCCTGAACTGAACTGAACTGAACTGCATTGGTACCATGCATCTGAATGACCATCTTATTAACTGATCTGATATTATCTTACACTTGAATTTAAGATGGCTTACGTATCTTATACACATGAGATGCACGACATACTACATACATAATCATAAATTCTGAATTTAAACATGATGCGGAATGACATGGTCGTATGCTATGCTAGATGACATGCTTGCATATGACATGAGTGGTTCATAAATAGTGGCTACCAATGAACTGGCTTGGATAATACATACATATAAGCTAACTGTGATGATCCTAATTTATGATCAAATTTACTTACCTCGCGGCGTGTCTTCTTGAATAATACTTCGTAACTTGAAACCTATATTCAATAAATAACTATCACTAACTTGTTTGGAAATAAATAAATGCTAATATCTTACTTAACTAATTTCAGAATTCTAAAATATAGTCAAACCAATATTTGTTTAACACTAAAATCAATAATTCATAGTATTTAAATTACTTAAAATACTAATTTATAATTTAGTAGAAATACTCGAGCTATTTTAAAATAATTCACAAAAAGACTTAAATTCTTAAACTAAGTTTCATTTCTCAACATAATTATTAAATCTTATAAGAAACTTAACAAATTCCACTAAATTCTTAACATAGAAATTTTATTAAAATCTTACTAAATTGACAAAGGAAATTTAACTCAAATATTAGACTTAACATTATACTTTAAAACATATTTCTAATTCTTTAAACATTTTTATTAAAAATGAACCTTTAATTAACTATATTTATTTAATAACTCAACTAGTAATATTAAACTCAATAAAAATCACTAAAATAATTATTGAAATAAAATAAGATCAAGTTCAATTAAACATCATTATAGTCTGTAAAAAGGTTAAAAACTCTGGCCCATAATAATAATAATACAACAAGAGCCCAATCAAAAGAATCACACGTACGCACAAGGCCCAGGGCCCAAAGCCCATCAAATCTTACGGGTTCATTCGGATTCATTCAAGAATCCGAAAACATGGCAACAAAGGAAAAAAAGAGAGAGCTGAGAGAGAGGGAGAGGGTCTGCGATGGAGTAGCTCACCGAGGGAGGGCTGAGGCGATGGCGGCGCTGGTGGCTGGGAGTGACCGGCGGCGCGACTGAGGGTTCCTATGGTGGTGCGGCACCGAGTGAGAGAAAGAGAGAGAAACTGTGCTAACCGAGAACTACCGAAACCAAAAGAGGCTGGCGGCGGTCGAGGTCTTATCGGAAGAGAGTGGGTGTGCTGGGGCTGAGCTGGTCGGCAGTTTCTGGTTCCACGGGTGGTGCTCTGACGTCCTATGGTGGTCGGCGGCGGTTGGAAGAATCTAAGGCTTAAACGGCAGTGTTTTGGTACTCTGGGTGTTTCAGAAGTAGATGCTTTGGAGTGGCTCACGAGATACTCCTCTCGTACGAGGTAAGCGATATTTATAAGCGTAGAAGATAGAGAAAATAAAAAGGAAATCTTAGAGGAGTAGAGACGTGCAGAGACTGAGAGTGGAGACGTGCATGAGTAGAGGAATACACGGCAATAGAGTTGGTGTTCCACTAGGACGTTAGCAAAACAAACAAAATCACCGAGAGAAACATAGGGGTTGGGTGGTTTGAAGTTCTCAAACAAACAGAGGCTAACAAAGTGATGAGGTTCGGTGACTAGAAGAAAAATTAAACTTTAAATTTCAAAACAAAACCGTAGTAAACATAATCTGATACACTTTAGAAATCCTTATTAAAACAAAACTCTAACAAATCATACATCGCAACTATAATAGAAAATATAAAGATAAAGTACATATAAATTCTGGTAAAACTATAATCATAAAAATATAAATTCTAAAAATATAAGTTTACTAGGAAAAATTACTTATATACCCTAAAACCAAAACTGGTATGTCACACAAATACTCCTCAGCAAATAAGAAACAGCTTGGTAGGGGTGATTGGTGCAGGGAGTAGTGGTGATTTTGAAAAGTACTTGGGCCTACCTAGTGTTGTAGGTAGATCTAAGTATAAATCCTTTCAAGTTATTAGAGAAAGAGTATGGGCAAGGATAAGCAATTGGAAAAATAACTTCTTGACACAAGCAGGGAAAGAGGTTCTTATAAAATCTGTTTTACAAGCTCTCCCAACCTATGCTATGGGTGTTTTCAAGCTGCCTAAAGTATTGTGCAAAGAAATTTCATCACTAATTGCAAAGTTCAGGTGGGGACACTTGAAGAATGATAATAAAATCTAGTGGAGGAAATGGAGTGGGTTGAGCAGATCTAAAAGTGAAGGGGGATGGGGTTTAGGGATATTGAGTGTTTTAATAGGGCAATGCTTGCTAAATAGGTTTGGACGTTATCAACCAAATTTGACTCTTTAGCAGCTACTGTTATGAAGGAAAAATACTTCAGACATTGCTCAATTATGGATGCTAAACTTGGTTGTGGTCCTTCATCTATCTGAAGGAGTTTGTGGGAGGTTAGGGATCTGATTAGACAAGGCATGAGATGGAGAGTAGGTAATGGGAAGCAGATAAAAATATGGGGGATAAATGGATGTCAACTCCATCTTCATATACCGTTCAATCTCTTATTTCTGCACTGGGAATGGAAGCTACTGTGGCTGAGTTAATTGATGAGGAAACTGGTGGTTGGAATCATGCTTTGGTTAGGGAAACATTCAGTAAAGAAGAAGTTGATATTGTTTATGCTGTACTAGTTAGGAGAATGGTCCTAGAGGATAAGCTTTATTGGGGACCTACTAAAAATGGACTTTTTACTGTAAAGAGTGCATATTATGTGGCTATGGATATCAAAAGGAAACTTGGGGGGGGGGGGGGGGGGGGGGGGGGGGGGGAGCAATCTGTTATAGCAGAGACAAATCAGATATGGAAAAGATTGTGGGAGCTTAATATTCCTAATTATCTTAAGGTATTTTTATGGAGAGCTCTAACTAATTTTTGCCAACAAAAGGAAATTTGAAAAGACGGAAGATCACAGAAACTGGGATCTGTCCAATATGTGAGCAGTTGGAGGAAACTAGTGGGCATGTGCTATGGAGCTGTGTTGCAAGTTCTGATGTTTAGGGTGAGACAAAGAGTAAAGCACAGAAATTGAGTTGCAGAAAGGAAGACTTTATTGACACATGGACTGATTTATTTCAGAAATTACAAAAGAAGGAATTAGAAGGCATGACTTTTATCTTTAGAAAGTTGTGGTAGAGAAGAAATAACTGGATTTTTGAGAATTACTTTCAAAGTCCTGGTGAGGTGCTAATAGCTGCAATGACAGATCGAGATGAATATATACTGCCTATGGGTGTTGATAGAAATGATTTTTCTGGTCCTGCACCTGTAAACAGAAATTTCAAATGGCAACCTCCACCTCAATTCTCATATAAGGTAAATTGGGATGATGGATTTGAGGAGTCTACACTAAAGATGGGAGCTGGTATCGTAATAAGGAACCGTGAAGGGGAAGTCATTGCTGCTATGTGTATGCCAAGGAAAGCTGTCAAAGATGCAGTGATGGCTGAAGCTACTGCTCTTTGGAGAGCTATAGTATTCTGTGAGGAAATTGGTATTGAGGCAGTTATTTTGGAAGAGGATGCAATGAAGATTATCAATGAAGTGCAATCCAGAGATGAGAATTGTGCTTGGTATGGTCAAGTCATTGAAGATATAAAGATGAGATGTAGAAATAGACAGAGATGGCTACCGCAACTCACCCCTAGAGAGTGCAATGTGGTTGCACATATGCTTGCTAAGTTTGCACTTCAATGTGAAGAGGAGATTGTATGGTTAGAGGATAGTCCAGATTGGTTAAAAATTGTATCCGGAGAAACTTTGTATCTTTGCTAGTGATGAATGAGTATGTGGCATTTGCTTTTCAAAAAAAAAAAAAAAAAAAAAAAAAAGATCATTTTGAACTTTTATGTGTTTCTTATCTTTCATTTTACTTTACAGGGACCATCATTCCATTGGTGTTATGTGGCGTTTGTGCTAATGTGACATCACTGGCATGAGCTTCGTTGTTGGGAATAACGAAAAAGTGATGGAAGAAATAAGTGATCGAGGGGGGACGTAGATGGAGCACAGAGTTTGAAATTGGAGTATGGAAAACAATGTTTTCCAAAAGCCAAACTAAGGAATTTTTTACTTTTTTATTTTTTTGTATTCAACCCATAAATAGAATATAAATATCATGAGAAAAGTGGATTAATATTCCTTAGAATTCTTACCTAAACACTAGAGCCTAAATTTGAACAGAAATAAACATAAGAAATAAATTAAAGGGTAGTGGTGGGGTGGGGTTGTATGTGCTAATTTGAATATCTTTTTCAAATTCTTATTTTAGTTGAAACATGATGTCATTCTATTGGTGTTTATTTGGCGTTTGTATTGGTGGGATTCATGGAAGGGTGATAAAATAACTAAAATAATCAAAGTTGTAGAGGGAGTAAAGTTTCAAACTTAGTTTATAGGAAACAATTTGTTGGAAATCCAAACCACAAGGATTATTTCAATAGTTAATACCAAAATAAAGATCTTGGGAAAAAAACTTTCAAATGAATATTCATTCCTTAAAGATTTTTCTGGATATTAGAGCCTGGTTGAAAAAAAAACAGTGTAACAGTCGGTTATAAATTCAAAGGTGGAATTTCTATTGGTTTTGGGAACCTCGTGAAAACTCCATAAGTTTTCACGAATTGACTAGTGGAGTTTTCACGAATCGACTAGTCGCATAGGTCTTATTCTGTCAATATAGTCAGTGTTATCACTCACTATGGTGCTATAAGTGAGATTCTAATTATTTGAGTAGTTATAAGTATCAGAATGTGTTATGGTCTATATCATTAGACTCAGTTGATTATTTAGGATTTTATGGCTCAGTAGTCCATTTTCATATTTTCGGACAAAACGTCTGTTTGAAACTATGAAATTATTTTTAGGAGCACTTCGAGATTGAATTTCGATAAACGATTTTTACTGTAGGTTAATATGAATATTTAGGAATTTTTAGTGCTAAGTTTTTGATTTATTTTTTCAGAGTGAATAGTAATCTCGGTAAGCGCACCAATTGTAGTGTTTCAAAATCACAATGTAGAATGTCTAAATTAGATTCGAGAAGTTTCATTTGGACACTTGGCAAGATCTTAGCCACACTTAATGAATAGTATTAGACACTTGGCACTATGAGAAACATTTGATGGATTTGAAGGAATCAATGTGTGAGATCATGCCACCTAAGCAAAAACTTTATTCCATCTGACCAATCAAATTGTGCCAAACCAAAGATGATTTCCACCCTAGTGAAATCCTATATGGTTGGAGTCCAACGGAGAACCCAAAAGCATGGTTGAAATCGAAATCCTAAACGGTTTTATCCAAACCATAAAGTTGACTTAAAAAACCTAAATGAATCAGTTTCTAACATTGTGTTTAATCGCTTGATTGAAATACTTTCACATGCTATTAATTCTTCAAATTCATATTAGAACATCATTATCTAACGTTGTTAAACTTGGAAAATTGATTGGGTTAAGTGATATTGGATTTGGACTTGATAGCAACCCAAACCCTCTTAAAACCTCAAAATTTAGGCCCATTCGGTTTAGGCCCATTAAGACCCACGAATTTAAGCACATCAGCATTGCTTCTTGGCTAAGTTTTGCACCCCCACTTGGCTGGTCAGATCTTTACAAAAGAAGGGCCTAGAAGGTTCTTGAAGTACAAAGCTAAAGGGTTACCTCACTCTTTCACTTTTGCACTCCACCTTGAGAAAAGATCTTGGGCTGATTTTTGTTTATTGTAATGGGAAGAAAAGGCCAACACTCAAGCTTTCTTTCAATCCTATCACTTTCCATAACTTGTGTAAGAGGCTCTCCAATCCACTTCCTACGAAAAGCAACCCTCCTTTACATTTTTCCTTGATAGAATACAAAAGACACACTTAGACAGTTTTTCTTATCTCTATTGCACACCTAATTCGAAGCTTTTGTAAGTATTTTCTTGCAAAATTCCCTTCATGAAAGTTGTTCCCTTTGGATTCTAGTTTACGTGGATACCTTATTTGTTCCATTTGGAGATCATTTGTCAGTAAAAGGTTGTTTAGACCCCAGAAAGGTCATTCTGGGCGATAAATTGGAGAGTGTGTTATATTTTGGAGTTTTAGACCAAGCTAATGAATAGATCTTGGACCGAAATTTTAATGGAGTACTGTTAACATGTGTATATGATTATTGGTTGAGGATTTGTTGCGTGATTAAAAGTTTTGGTAAAATACTTTCTTAGATCTAGAAACTTAGAAATTGGAAAAGGAAAAACAGTTTCTGTTTTGAGTAAGTTTAAATCTTTTATGGTTTAATCTTATTCCAATGACTTTGATATTTTTATTGGAAGATACTAAGCCTCTTATATGCATGTTAGAATGTTATTTTGAAGATATTTGATGTTAGTTTTGAAGATATGAAATTTTATGCAAGGAGATATTCGGTTAGGCCAAAGTGATGATGTTCTTGGCTAAATTTATGTTTTGATTGATGTTTAACCATGTAATCTTGAGTTTGAAACTTGGATCTGTTTTGGGACACTTGTTTTAAACCATGTGATGTTTTGGTTTGAAGATCACATCTTTATAAGTCATGGATCAAGTGGTTGATCAAAATAAGTTAGAAACAAAAATCTGTTTTGAACTTAGAAGAAAAACCAAAGAGTTCAAGTATGATTTTAGTGATTTTGATGCCTTTTATTCATGATTCAAAATATGATTATTCTTAGGAATATGTTATGAGTATATTAGAAGAAAATTTTTGGTTTAATCATGAGTCTTGTAAGTTTCGGCCCTATAGAGTTTTAATGGTTGTGTTTAGTTTTAAATTTTTCTATATTGATATTTGAGCTTGGAACAAAATTTACATGAGGTATGTAAATTTTGGTGATTTTTGGAGTTAGGATGCAAAATCCTTAAGTTAGGGGTAAAATGGTCATTTTCTCACATGTAGAAGGTAAAATGGTAATTTTTCTCTAAGTTGGTATTTTTTTCATATTCCTAATTGTTAGTGATTAAGTTCTGACTTTTAGAAATCACTACTTTCAGTTTCTCGTGATCGCACTTGAGTTTTGTTTAGAAGTGCGAAGATCGAGGTAAGTTAGCTTTTAACTTACTATCAGTTTAATGTGTATTAATGATAAGTAAGGGAACTAAAGTGTATGTATGCATGTTATCATATGTGCTATGCCAAGTCATTACATATTTATTTGTTATACAAAATTTATTCTGTCATGAATTATTCATCTGTTACACAAGATATTCTGTCACGTATTGCTATACATTGCAAGTATGTCATGTTAAGTTTAGTATATCATCTGTTACATGTATGTCATGTCATGTAGTATTCATTGTTGCAAGTATGTCATGTTAAATATGTTGTCTGTTACATGTTATGCCATGTTACGAAATATTTCTATCTCAAGTAAGTCATATCTTTTGAGTTACGTTCAAGTCAGTTATGTCTATGATACTCACGATGTAATCATTCTAATTGTCTGAGTATCTCTAACGGAATATATTGGGCGGAATCATTCTGATTGTTCACTATTCCTGACGAAACGACTGGCGGAATTATTTTGATTGTCAGAATTCAAGTCCAAGTTCATGTTAAGTAAAGAATTCAGTTCAAGTTTAGTTATGTAGATACTCCTGGTGTAATCATTCTGATTGTTAGGGTATCTCATTTAAAATACTCATGATGGAATCATTCTGATTGTCTGAATATCTCTGACGGAATATGTTGGGCGAAATCATTCTGATTGTTCACTATTGCTGACGAAACGACTGGTGGAATCATTTTGATTGTCAGAATTCAAGTTCAAGTTCATGTTAAGTAAAGAAGTTAGTTCAAGTTCATGTATAGTTAAGTTTTAATTCAAGTTCAAGTTCATGTTAAGTAAAGAAGTTAGTTCAAGTTCATGTATAGTTAAGTTTTAATTCAAGTTCAGTTCACGCTTCAGTTTAAGTTATGTTATGTTGTATGTCAAGTTATGCTATGATTACTTATTATTTTGATTATGCATTCATGTTTTTATTGCCATGCATGCATCATTAACCTATGTGTAGATTTTTTGTTAACTTGTTGAGATTTGTAATCAAATCTCACTGTAGTAGTCCCAACTGCCATTCTCCCCGAATGGTAGATCTTGTTACAGGATCTGAAGAAGAATTGAGAATCGACCAACTGGAAACGGTCGACTAAGCGACGGTGCGACATATATGATAGTAAAGTAGTTACCTCGGATTACTACTTGTATTTGTGGAGTTCAATCTCCAGCACTCTTTTGATCCCAACCATTTTGGACTAGTATTGTGATCTCAGTTGTTTAGTATGTCATTATGTATGAAGTATGCTTTAAGTATTTAGGATATTTCAGTTTGGTGCATAGTATTGCTAAAGAAAAAAATTATCCATTGCGAATATTGCATATTGCTAGATACATGTTAGGAACATTGCATCTTATATGTCATGAACGGGGGCAGATAACCTTGTGTTGTATGTCTCGACGCTTCAAATGTCTGTCTGATCCCAAACAAAATTTGGGGGGGGGGTCACAGATAGACAGATAAAGTGGATTGTATAATATTTATAAGAGAAACTCTTGTTGCAACTGCCTGGGAACCCTCGCGTAACCGACGTCCATGTGGAAACAAAACGCAACATTCCCTCCCTAAAGAATTGAATTCCCTGTCTCTCGAAGAGCTGCTCCCAACGTCTTCAATCCGTAAGAAGACGAAAGTCCCTCCCGAAGAATAGACGACGACGACACATCTTCCTCGTTTGCAGGTTATTCTTCTCATCTTCTTCTTTGCATGCCTTAAACCTCCCTAACCTGCTCTGGTTCCTGTATCGTCTTCCTTAAACCCATTTCCCATTTCCATCTTGCAGACCCAGAGCATTTGTTATCCCCAGACTCTGTAATCAACACCTGGGAACTCATGGATAGCCAGTTTCTTCAATTTTTAACCGCCCTGTCGCCATCCCAAACAAACCCAATTCGTACCAGCTATTATTTAGACCGATAATACATAAAATGGAAAGGAATGAGCTGTTGAATAACGCTGCTCTCTCCCTTTCTCTGATCTATGTTGTTTGGGACTTTGTAGGGACACTTTGTTAGGAGGTCGAATTCAAACACAAATGGTCAAAGAGCTCTAGAAAGACTATTTTGTTGGATTCCATAGCAGCACAGAAGTGAAAGGCAAAAATTTTGTTGGATTCAAAGTTCAGAGTCACATGCGTTGTATATTTTTGGTTTAAGCCTTCACTGTTTTCTCTTCTTCAACCATGATCTTCTTTCATTTATAAGTAAAAGAGGCTCTATTATTTTTGGTCATGCACAAGACTCGAATCTCCCTCAATCTTCAACCTCAAAATCATGCAGCTGTCAACTTCCAAGCATCTTTGAGAGGCCCAGTTTGCAGACTTTTCTTCTTGAAATTCCAAGCACGTCCATTTCCATTTTTTTTTAATATATCAATTGTGAAGGCTGCAGATGGTTTCCTTTTTCTATTTCTTGGTGGAGAAATGCTTGAAGAGACTTTACTTTCCCAGCGTCTTCAACCCATAAGAAGATTTTCCTTTTTCTATCTAGAACTTGACGGAAGAAGGCTTTACTTTGGCCTTCTCTTTGCTTTTTTATTTTTGCTTTTTTGCTTTCTTTTTCTCTTCCACGTAAGCTTTGCCACGTACAGCCGATTGCACTCCATTTGTGCATGCCGGTTGTATGTAGTAGTTTTGTATTTTTTATTGTTTGAGTGAATTTTCCAGACACCGGAAAGATGATGTAAAGATCAATTTTATTTATTTGTTGGGTTAAAAGCAAAAACAATCTGTGCTTTTTACGTGCCTATAAGAGTTGGTTGGGTTTTCAAGTTAGTTATTTAATTCAAAGATATAAGATTTGTGGATTAACTATCGTTAAATCTACTAACAACGTGGTTGCAATTCGTTAATTAAAACACGTAGTATCCAATCATAAGTCAGTTGATATATGTCATATTTGCTTACATGGAATCCATGCAATCAAATTTTTTATGTTAGACTCAGCACTTGGTTAGATCATGACTTGTCAGCCTTGAAAACAAAAAGAGAAGAAATCAGTAAATACAGATAAAACAAACCTTAGATTAGAAAATTGGCTTACCCAAAATTGGAGGACCTGCAAATTGGCAAGTTGTGAAAGCTATAGATAAATCTTTGGTGAGCTTCCCTCATAGACCCACACTTGCTTTCACTTTTCACACAAATTAATACTCCTAAATTGGGAAACCCCATGAATAAGCTAATCGAAAAACACCGTATAATGGTTATGTGATGAAAGGAGGGAATTGGTTGGGCTGAGAATGGAAGCTTAACTAGATTAACTGTCATAGTTAAATGGTGCATTACGATTACTCATACAATGCATTTGGAGGAATGGGAGAAGGGTGTCTTAGATGAGTAAAACAGTGCGTGCAAGTAAGTGGATGTGTTTCAGGTAGTGAGGTTTTCCATGAAATGAGAGTGCTTTCTTGGTTCTCATTCTTGCATTTTTTTATTGTTCTTGAGATTTATTCTTTATTTCGTTCATTTTTCTGGTTATTAATCGTACAGGGTGAATTGGGAAGTAGTAGTACCATTACAGTTGGTATCAAAGAGGCTGATCCTCTCATGGCAGAGAATACTCAAGTAGCACCAACCTTGAAGGCACAACAAGAAGGTTCTTTGAGGCAGTATGAAGGAATCTTGAAGCAATTGGAGGAGCACAACCATGCAATCAATGGAATTACAGGCAAGTTAGATCAACTAACTGATATGCTAACATCATGAGGAAGGATCATATGGACATGGAATGGATTTTGATGAAAGGGGTTCTGTTCCAAGAGGGTTAGACTAGAATTTCCCCACTTTGATGGAACTAATTCAGCTGGGTGGATTTTCAAGGCCACTCAGTACTTTGAGTTTCATCAAATCTCACTTAATCAGAGGCTTTTGATGGCCTCTTATCGCATGGAGGGTGAGGCTCTCGTGTCGTATCAAGATGTTGTTGATTGTGAAATTTTTTCAAGCTAGGACTCATTTGTGAAAGCCCATCAAGTGAGGTTATGCCCCACTAGATACGATGATCCTATGGAGACTTTAACTCGTAAAGCAGAATTCTACTGTGGTTGTTTACAAAGCACAATTTGAAGCATTATCAAATAGGTTGAAGGGTTTATCTGAAAGGCACAAGTTAAGTTGTTTTATGAGTGGATTGAAGGATGAGATTTGATTTCTTGTTCGAATGCTCAATCCTATCAATTTAAATGCAACCTTTGGTCTTGTAAAGATACAAGAAGAGTATCCGTGGGCTTTTAGAAAATCTTGGAGGAGTAGAGTGGCAGATGTGGCAGAAGAGTATTGTTCTAGTCAAGAAGGTTTTTTCATCTTAAATGGATGAGAAAAAAAGGAGAAATGGTATTTGTTATCATTGTGATGAGAAGTGGAATCTAGCCCATGTTTGTAAGAATCCCAAGGTGTATTTGTTACAAGTAGAGCAGGATGTTTTAGATCAACCAGTGTTGGATGACAATGAACTGTTTCCAGTGGTGGAGGAAGTGTAAGGAGTGCAAGAGGAAAGTTTAGAGGTTTCTATTAATGCTATCTGAGGGTGTTCTGCCAACAATGCAATGAGATTACATGGTACAACTAGAGCTTGTGCTATGGAAATCTTAATGGACTTAGAAAGTACTCATAATTTCCTGGATCCACAAGTGGGCTAGGAAGCTAGACTCAAGATCCAAAAGGATTCAAGCTTACATGTCAGAGTGGCAAATGGGGCTAAAGTTTTGAGTCAAGGTAGAGGTGAAGAAGTGGTATGAATACAAGGTATGATAACCCAAATTTAGCCAAGTCTTCACCAGTCTTACGTTCCCATGTTGGGTTGTGCATAAGGTTTAGAGTCTTTAAATAACCTTGGGCCTTTATTAGTTAATTATTTGCCTTAGTGTATTTGGCATCTAAGCCAAAAAGAGAGGCCCAACAAGGCCCTTAGAATTCGGCCATCACTTCAAACTAGGGTTTGGAGCCCTAGTGGAATTAGGGGCACACAACACACTTAAAGTTTGGCCACATGTCACACATAATGCACAATGAACCTAGACGTATTTTGGAGGAAAAGGGGTGAGAGGCTCTAGGGTTTCGGTAACCCAAAAGCCCCACATGCCTTCCATGAGTTTTAGTAATTCCCAAAGGTTTGAGCAATGACTTGGAATAGGAGGAGACACCTTGAGCCACTTCCAACTAGAGGCATGGAACCACAAGAAAACCCTTAGGGTTTTGGCCACAAGGATTACACGCACCTATGATAAGTTCACCTACCTTTTGACACGTGTCACACATGTAGAGGGATGAGAGGATTTCAAGAAGATAGTCTAGGAAAGTGGCGTATGGGGGGTGCCAAAGGATTTAGGCACAAGTTCCCTAGAGGATCCTAGGGTTCGACCAAGGTGTGCGTCACGCCCATCTAAGAGAGACCAACCCACTTGTGGGTTTTTGCCAAGTGTCACACATGCGTTGAATAAGATTCTTTTCTAGAGGATGAAATGATTGGAATGGGAAGGGATGCCTAGGAAGATGCAAACCCTAGTCCCTAGAATCTTGGCCACTACGCTCACTCACCCTTTCACGCCACTTGTCACTCTTTAGGGTTTCAAGAAGGCCATGGAGGAAGGAAAATGGCGCCCAGGAAGATGCATCACATGTTATCCCAAGAGCCTAAGAGAAGATGAAAGATCTTTATGGGGAAAAGAGGTGGACAGAGACACACACACACAAACGACATTGCCAAGTGGCAAGCATGCACTCGCCCATTCTCCAAGAATGATTTGGGTTTTAGTGAAAAGAACTTTAAGTCCCAGACGTTCATTGAACCCGAACATAGAAGAGGGACTCGAAAAGGCATTAGGGTTTCGGTTTTGGAGCAACACGCCACTTTTCAAGAGACCTTTGAGTTTCCAAGAAAAACAAAGATATGGAAAAATGAAGAGGGATTCGGCCAAATGATGAGGGATATGCCACATGGCGCCCACACAATGATTTCATGCATTTCAAAGGTGAAGTGTGAAAGGAAACTGAAGGGACATATAAAAGCATAGAGGCTGATGGTTAGAAGGCCTTTGAGATGCCATTGTTCATGCTTTGCAAACTCTTCCACCTCTCAAACGCCTAAACCTACTGTCTCTTTATTTTCTCTCCAAACAAACACTATTTCCCATTGTCTTCTTAATCACTTGCAAGGAAGAAGGTGACAACCACGTTCTCAAGGAACACGTTGCACAGTACCATTCTACTTTCACTACTCACAAGTCACTCACACACACACACACAAGGATGAAGGGGGTCACTAGGGTTTTGGATCCAAGAAAGACCACCACCAGCCCAAATGTTCAACCTTTCTCTTGAGAAAGTTGCTTGAAAGGAAAACTAGGATTTTCCAATAAGGGGAGGCCGAAACTAGATGAAGAGATTCTCACCTTCTTTTTAAGGAATCTCGGCCACTATGCATGATAAGCACCATACACACATGCACATGCCTAAGACCTTGCCAAGGTCAAGGGAAGAACACGACCATCTTTAACCAAAGGCCTCTAGGCCAAATGCTTGGAGTATCACCATGAACAAAAGAAGCTCTAGCACGACACACACACGGATTTGGGTTAAGTTTTCTTATTTCTAATTAAGCGAACATTTTTACAGCTTGCTTGATTATATTGATTTGCTTTGGACTTTTGTAAGTGGACTCTCAACCTATTCCAAATAATATTTGTATATGATGCGTGAATTTGCACTCATGTGTTATGATCTAGTTGAATGAATGAAATCTCTTATTACGCCATGCTTTATGTTCGGTTCTATATAAATACTTGTCTGCATGTTGGTCATTGGTTGAATGAATCCTCTTATGATGCCATGCTTTGTATTCGAATCTATATGATTATGTTGCCATGTTATTGGATGACGTTATAACGAACATATTAGAAGTTATGAGTTTACATTACTTTTGTAGAATCATGCTTACAAGCTCATGTGTTTCGGCCAAGCATAGTGAATGATGTTATGAAACTGTTTTACCATTTGATAAGTGTTGAATGCCATTGTTCATATGTGTAAACTAAGTATTTGCATGTCTAATATTTTCAACCCGGAATCTAAGATGTTCAATGTTTGACTACATAATTGCATGACTCATGGCATTCACATGTTCATATGGTCCATGAAAAGAAAAAGGGTTACAAGTCTCATGTCACATGCATTTGTGTTGCAAATTATTTTCAAAGAAAAGAGTCTGTACATGTTTATTACAACTCCAAATGCTAGGATGAGAGAATGTCCTGGTGGAACTCCTTTGTACATTCTAGAGTGATTAAAATGGAGTGATAGCTCCTAGGTCGACAAAGAATTGTCGGCGAACCTCTAATGGATCCTTGTGGAAAGGATACCGGAGTGGGGTGGCACCTAAAACTAGTGGGTGCAAAACACATTGAAAATACGGTGAAAGCGAAATATGCAAACTGTCACACAAGCTAAAGATTCTGACATAGTCACCATAGTCAAGTGGGATGTTGGATGATGCGGTAATTAGCAGGGAACCAACAGTGCATAAAGGAGTCATGAGATGTCCAACTATATGTTATAAGAAATGAACAAGGCAACGAGCCTAAAGAATGATACATGTTTATCGATCAATATGAAAAGATGGAAAAGTTGTTCTGTTGTTTTAAGGTCATAGTTGCATAAGATAAGTTTTACATCAAGTACATATCCATGCATTCATTTCATGGTTTGCCTTTATACGTCTATGTTATATGTTGTATGTTGTGTGTTTACTTGCTGAAATTTCTTGAAATCTCATCATGGTAGTTTCCACTATCATTCTCAACCCGAAATGGTAGAAATTATTATAAGACGGGAAGAGATCGACTATGAGGAAGTGCAAAAGGCCAGCACCCCGGATAGTCAAGGAGGCCCCAAAGAGTCATGAGAGCTCGAGAGCCATCCATTGTGAAAAGGCTTGAAGCCGCTGACCAGTTTATCACCGAATTCTTTGAAGATTTAAGGAGGATACTGAACAAGGACAAGGCAGAATAAGGATGGCATTGTAGGGTTTTGTTTTTTAGGGGGATCTCAAAGCTTGTAGTCACATAGTGACAAGAGGATTTATGGTTTCTTTTGGAGACCCCTTTTTTTTTTGGAAAATTCAAACAGTATCTATTTTGGAAATATTTTGAACAAGTGAAATCATTTTGGGATAAATAGCTTATGGTATCATGCTATTTTATAATTACTATAAATCTTACTTAAATTTACACAAATTTTTCCGATGCGATTTATTGCATACTGCTTGAATACAATAGGTGCATTGCATCTTAACTCTCATGTACGAGGTATGTAGCCTTTGAGTTACATGTCCTGGCGCTTTAGTCACCATCCAATCCCAAGCAGGGGCTGGAGGCATCACACAAGGATCTAAGTTTTCAGTAACCTTCCATGTGCTTACATTTGGAGGCTGGAACATTGTCCTTGGAGAGCAGTGGCTTAAGACTTTGGGTTCAATTTAGTGGGATTTCACAAGATTGTCTATAAGTTTCATGTTGGGAAAGGATATTGTTGTCTTGGAAGGAATTAAGCCTGGCACTATTGATGTTCTTGTTGGAAATAAGGGGTTGAAATCTGACTTTGTTATAAGACAAGGTTGCCTCTTGCAGTTGATGGTTGTGGATTAGGAGTAGAAAGTTGAAACTCCTCAAGGGATTATTTCTCAATTACTGGAATAGTATAAGGAAATGTTTGTAGAACCTGTTGGCTTACCACCAAGAAGGGCATTTGACCATCCTATTAATCTGAAGGATGGGATAACTCTTATAATAGTGAGACCATAGAGGTATCCTCATTATCAGAAGTCAGAAATAGAGTAGATTGCTCAAAACTTGTTGGCATCTAGGGTGTGAGAACCTGCCAAAGTCCTTTCTCATCACTTGTTGTGTTAGTCAAGAAAGTTGATGGCACTTGGAGGATGTGCATTGACTATCATATCCTTAATCAAGAGACCATAAAAAACAAGTTTCCTATACCTGTCATTAATGAGATGCATGATGAACATTTTGGAGCACAAGTGTTTTTTAAGATGGATCTAAGCGCAGGTTACCATCAAATTCGAGTTAAAGAAGAAGAGATACCAAAGACAGCCTTTAGAACTCATGAGGGCTACTATAAGTTTTTGGTCATGCCTTTTGGTCTTACAAATGCACCAACCACTTTACAAGGGTTAATGAATGACATAGTCAAACCCTTTTTGAGGAAAATTGTATGCTAAAATGCTGAAGTGTAAGTTTGGGGCTACTGAGATTGAATACTTAGGCCACATTATATTAGGGAAAGAGGTGCAAGTAGATCCCTCTAAAATAGTGGCTAGGGTAGAGTGGCCAAGGCATGTTTTATGTAATTGTGCTTTGTTTAAATTTTTGTTTTAAATATTTGGAATTAAGACAATGTAAAGTTTGGTAGAATTTAGAGTTAGTATGCAAAACCCATAATTTAGGGACAAAATTGTCATTTCCCACCTGTAGAGGGATAAAATGGTAATTTTGCCATAATTTAGTATTTTTTATGCTTCTGTTTAGTAGGATATTCTAACCCCTAGAATACTATATCATTTTAGTGCACGCTATTTGCTCGCTACTTTTTACGTACATTACGCTACAGTCATTGTAAGTTAGCATCTAACTTATAGGATATTTATGTATGTGTGGTGGTAAAAAACCATCATTCATATTTATTATGCTTATTATAACTGTCATGTTATGTCATGCCATGATTTATTTCCAATTGCATATTTATTTGTTGCCCCCGCTTGGGATTGGAAGGTGAATGAAGCGTCAGGACATGTAACTCAAAGCTACATACCCCTCGTATATGATAGATAAGATACAATGCACCTATAAATCTAGCAGTATGCAGTAATTCGTAGTGAAAAAATTCTTTTAACTACATAGTGCTGGTGGTAATGTAATAATCATGGTACCGAAGTGTAAGCATCCCAAAAGTTTGAACTTCATTAAGGTACTCCCAAAATAGATATTGTTTTCAAAAGTCTCCCAAAACACGGGACCATTTTAAGACATATCTTTTACCACAAAACATTCTTAGGTTCTCAATCTCCCCACTACTACCGCTCTATCTTGAGTTAAACACAAAAAGATTGCATGTGACTTCTGGGGCTCAGGTACTAGAAGTCCTAAGTCCCTTGCAATCTCCTTTACCTCAACAGTGGTCTCACTAGCTCGCTTAATGAAACTTGATACTTGGTTCATTTTCCACCTAAATTTTGAGTTCTTTACTAGTTCGGTAACCATAGTATCAAACTCGACCTCATTAAGACTAGCTAATATTTTCCTGAGAAACGGGGCCGTGTACTTCAAAACGTCGATAGAAAAGTCATGACAAGCCTTCACAGTGAACTCATCCTCTATCATTGTGCCCTCTAGGTTCATGGTTCTATAGTATCTGGGGTACCTGTAATAGCTTCTACCATTGCAGGTGGGGAATGGTAGTGGAAACTACCACAGCGAGATTTCAAGAAATCTCAGTAAGTAAACAAGCAATATATGACATATATCACAAGCATATAAGAGCAAACTACAAATGAATGCATGGACATGTACTTTGACATAAAGCTTGACATATGCAACATAGACCTTAAAACATATTTTCATCTTTTAATCTCTTAACACATGTTCATATCGTTTGAGCTCGGGTTCTTCTTCTTATCATAACATATCATGTCATTTCTTATCATAATGTATCATGTCATATCATGATCGTATCATATCATAACATATCATGGAATATCGTATCATATCATGTTATAGAGCTCAAATGCCTTAATCATTTCTTATAACACATGGTTGGACACCCAATGGCTCCCCTAAGTACTGTGTGTTCCCCGCTAGTTACCGCATCATCCAATGATCCACTTTGATCAATGTGACTATGTCATATTCTTAAACATATTCATTACGACAGTTCGCTTATTTCGCCTTCACCTTATAGCACCCATTAGTTTTAGGTGCAACCTCGATCCGGCATCATTTCCATAAGGAGCCATTTGAGACCCGTTGACTGTACTTCATTGATCCAAGGGTCTCCACTTGACTTTAAGCATTCTAGATGGACAGTGAGTTCCACTAGGGTATTTTATCATCCTAGCATTTCGGTTCGTGACAAAACATGCCTTGACTCTTCTTTTGAAAATACATACCCAAATGCATGAGACATGCACTTATGATGCTACACTCTCTCATAATCATGAAACATGCAAAAATCGAGACATATAACACTAAGTAGCAACATGCATCTCATGATAAGGCTTGAAATCATCAAAACATGCAATAACATGATGAATACGCATAAACATAGCCGATTCATGATCAATGAAGCATAAAACATATTTGAAGACCCTAACTCTAGCCTTGGTCAATTCATATAGGTCCTAAAAACATAAATTTTTATCATCACAACACATGCTTTTATTCTTCTACACATTCGGTTGATCTTATTAGCAAACAAAGCACCTTTACATGTAGAAACTGAAATCAAAACATAGCATATTAGAAGATAACATTCAACCAATAATCCCCACAACATGGCATCATATCTTCCCAATGAAAATCGAGTAAATACAACACGAGAAACTAGATTCAAACAAGAATAATCAAACACGAGTTCACAATATATATACAAGTGTTATCAAGAGTAAGTTGAAGGTCTACTTACAAAATTTTAACGAATACAATAGCAACAATATGAAAAATCATGTTAAGAATCATTAAACAAGATTAGGAGAAAAACCCTAATCTCAAAGGTGAGTGTAAGTGTTCTGTTTAAGGTTTCGTGAAATCATCTTATATGGCAAGAAAACTCCAAAAACTAAAACCTCTTAAGGATAAAACCCTAGCTTTTCTACATGTGATGGTCGTGACTCTCCTCTCTAAAGTTTCATGCTCACTTGCTCAAGGCAAGAAAATGCTTTTGGTCCCTTCTTCCCCTTGAAGAAAAACCTTAGTTTCCCAAGTGAACGTGTGTTTGTGTGGGAAACCCTAGAACCCAAACTTTCTTGGTGTTGTTTTTCCTCTTGGTCGTGCATGTATGTGCAAGAAGAAATAGTGGGATGGTTCTTACCTCCTTGTGCTTCCTTTCTTCTCGAATGGTGTAGGAGAAATCCTTGGTGATTTTCGAAATAGTGCTTGAAGAGTAATGGTGGTGCTTGGTTTGTGAGAAAACTTGAGAAAATGAAAATTAGAGAGAGAGCTATGGTGTGTCCCAATGGGTGCAAGAAGCAAATCTGGAAATTTGTCCAAAAAGGATCCTTCACATTCGGCTCCCCTCTTTTATAGATGTCTCTCCCTTCCTTGGAAAACCAAAGGATAAAAGGATAGATGCCTTGGCTCCTTGGCCGAAAATGACCCTTGCTCTTCCCCATGATGGTGTTGCATAGGGAATGCTGAAGGACACTTGGTGGGTAGCATGCACTTCCCCCTCTCCTTATCTGAAATTCTCTCTTCCCAAAAAGCCCTTCCTCTTTTGTCTAGATGTAAAGCACTGAGGGGCATAAGAGTCAATATGAAAGCCTTGAATCCTTCTCAGATTTCTCACTAGTGCATGGTTGATATGTGGCAAGTGGGGTGTGTGTGTGTGCCTTGTGGTTGTCGAAAACCCTATATCTTCCCAAGAATGATCTTTATCCTTCCCTAGGTGGTAGGTGGCGTGTGCTCCTTGAGATTCCTTATCCAAGCCGTCACCCCCTTCTTCTTCCTTCACCAAAATCTTCTAGAATCATGACTCTTCCTATTCCCAAGCAAAGATCTCTCTTGGAACTCAAGAATCCTTCCCTTGCATGACAAGTGTCAACAGGGTGGTTAGCCTTTGCATGTGGGCATGTGACCTAAAAAACTAAACCTGCGATCTATATCTGTTTAGCACTCTGTGTTTTATACGAAATATTGCATTTGAAAACCTCTGGCATGACATTTTGTTTCTGTTTCCGTTCCGACCTTACCATAGGTGTAAAATTGTGAGCTCTCTATTATTGTGTTGGTACCAACATCTCTATTTCTGGTGCACCCACTTTGGAAATAAAGTGATTTTCGACGTAGTCTTTCATGTGTACATACTCGGTACTCCAAGAATAATAAGGGGAAGATTTCATATTCTGTTCGTTGGCTATCAGGATTTGCACTACCCTACCACATGGTTTACACATGACATTTGTTCTGATTTGATGATGCTCAGTTATGCTATACCAAAGGACATTGTATATAACTATTTCTAAACTGTCGCTCTGATATTTTGATAACATGTTTTGTTTTGCATTCTGTTACTAGCTCATGTTTACATACTGGTATATATTTACTTCTTACTAAGTTATTGATAACTCACTCAAATACCTTCAATTTTTCAGATGATCTTGATGGTTCAGCTATGGATCAAGATTAGAATGCGTGGGTGGGACTACTTGAGTGCAATGGGATAAATATTGTATGAGTATTGAAGAGTCTTAATTTGAAAACTATGTCATTTTTTTTGGTTTGCTATTGTTGGAAACATGCTGATTTTATTAGACCTTGTGGAGTCTTTATTATTATTAAATGTGTTGGTGGATTTCAATGATGTTATTTTTATGGAAGTATGTATATTTTTATTAAGGGAGGTTTACATGTTGTGGAGTTGTTTACATTGTGATCTTTGGAGTATTATAGCAGTATTATTGGGAGATGATTTTCAGGTAACAGAACTAACTCT
Source organism: Juglans microcarpa x Juglans regia (assembly GCF_004785595.1). NCBI lineage: Eukaryota > Viridiplantae > Streptophyta > Magnoliopsida > Fagales > Juglandaceae > Juglans > Juglans microcarpa x Juglans regia. The sequence continues at coordinate 10,240,270 of NC_054595.1, read as the reverse complement.
CTGGCCCTTCAGGTAAGGGCATTACAAGGAATCCCTCTATCCGTATGAAACTTGTGGTAACGTACCACTCAGGAATAGTACAGGGAATCCTCAACCTGATCCCATGAGTATAGACCACATTGAAAGAACATCACTTCAAAGCAACATCTTGAAATCACATTAATAAAGTTAATTGACAAATTTAGTGCGAAAGTATGCGCTTTCATTAGAGAAAGAGATAAGAAGTAGAATATGAAAATCTTGAACATATCCATAAGCATTTATCCCATATTTCTAGTATGGTTGTAGGAGTGAACCCACCTAGATGGTATTCTAAGTACTAATGGTCGTGCTAGAGTGACGATCCTTAGGTTGAGACTTTGAGCTCTTGGCGTCCTTGAAGCTTTCGAATAGAAAAAGAAGAAAAGTGTTGAAGTCCTTTACGATCACTAATGTGGGATGTTCACTATCATCCATTGTCTTTTATATAGCAAGACTACTAGTTATAGTCCTGGCATATCTTGACGTTTCCTCTTACCTTTGTCTTGCTTGAGTGAGAGACCTTTGATCTCGGTCCTCCATTTGTCCTTTGGACTTGAAGAATGGTAGAGACCGAGTGACTAATGGGAGAAGGTGCGCAAGTCCCTGTAGCTTTCCTTGGGAACAAACCCGCAGTCCTTCTCCTTGTGAGAGTTTCCCACGTGGCATTAGGTCATACTTCTGAGGTTAGATGATATGGCTTGCAGGTTCGTATTCCATCTTCCCAGGCTTACTCCTACTCTGACCTTCTTGATGGAGCATGGGCCTTGGGTACGAGACCTACTGCCCTTTAAGCTCCTCCATGTTATCTTAGAGTGCTCCTAGCTTTGCACAAGGCTTATCCACGACCGTTGCTCGCCTTTCGTATGGCCATCACATCATTTGCTCTGGTTAGGGTGAACCTTATTTCTCCGCTCTATGTTGTCCCGCATATGCCAGGCTCTCTACAACGTGCTGCTCGCCTTACTTCTATCCCGACAGCATGTTGCATGCCCCACTGCCTCCTTGACGCCAGCATCTTGCCTGTGTGAGGGGATTCTTTCCCTCATTTTAGCATAGTCCTCATAGCCACCACTTCGAGTGGCAACTATCACCAACCGAGGTGCCGATATTGGTTGTCCGAGCACCCACTCTAACTTTTAAATTTCTTTTGTACTTTTGAGGTAGTGTAAGTGTGCTTATTTTAGTGTTAATTGAAAAGTTGATTCGTCATGCTTTTATTGGAGAGCGTAAACGTGGGATTTACACCAGATCCTGATTGAAGCCATTTTCATGTGGCCAATGATCTTGGATGTTTTATTTAGCCATACAGTTTTTGAGTTATTTTGTATAATGGAATGTGCATATGTGCGATTGATGTTCAAAAGATATGCATATAAGCAATCTGTTGCATATATGCACTTTGTGTGTGAGAACAACGCCTTTCGAAGCTAGGAACTCACCATGTATGGGCTAAATGAGCCCTACCAAGTGAACAAGGCGAGCAAAAGTCTTAGGCGAACCAAACTTAGGCACGCACAACCTTGGGCGAGTAAAGGATCAAGAAAAGAATGACGAGCGAATGAAGTAAATGTCACCTTGGGCGAGCAAGAGGTATGTGAAACTAAGGACTGGTTTGGATTCAAAGAAAAGATGAGATGAGATGATTTTAGATGAAAGTTAAAAAAAATATTATTAGAATATTATTTTTTGATATTATTATTATTTTAGGATTTGAAAAAATTGAATTATTTATTATATTTTGTGTGAGAGTTTGAAAAAATTGTAATAATGAAATAATATGAGATGAGATAAATGAGATGAAAGACTTTCTGAATTCAAACGGATCCTAATACCAGGCGAGCAAAGGTTAGACATGCGATTTGTAAGGCAATCAAAAACATTTGGGCGGACAAAGGGTACGAGAGCTTAAGTTCGTAAACGAGAACCACGAGCGAGAGAGAATAGAATTTAAGGTACCGGGATATGTTCCTCACCCCAAGATCTGGGCTAAGACGCAGTAAGTAGGGCGATGGAAGGAATTCAGTAGTGCTCCAAAAATAAGTGGTTGCCCACACAAAAAGATCATAAAGCAATCATGCGAGGGAGACAGTGAAGAAAGCAATCATGCTATTTATCGCTGCCCAGAAGTAAGACTGATTGCTTCTTCACTTTCTCCCTTGAGTTAATGAGAATGTCATACTGGAAATGAGAATGTTGGGAGAGTCGGGGACTGAAATGGACGACATTGAAGCCCTAGCTGCTCTGAAAGGGTTGCAGATGATGAGTAGGATTGGATTCAAGGAGCTGGATCTCGAAGGGGACTCTTTGATCAACATAGAACTATTAACTCAATATCTGGTAAGACACTTTGAAGCTGTTGAAGAATTTCATCTAGCTAAACAAGGGAATGAAGCAGCTCATGCATTGGCTAGATTTGCTCAACATGTTGACCCTGTAGATATTGAACGATTTTAATTAGGACAACTGTTATTATTTAGTTAGACTTTTGTTATAACTTTCCATGAAATATGTATGCTTGAAATAATAATAATAATAATAATAATAATAAAGGAACTTTCTCAAGAACATCAGTTGGAGGTGACATGGAGAGTTGCATCATGTCAAACGAAAACAGAACGTTGCTACATAGAAAAATAGCCATTAATTTTGAGGACCAACTCAATAAAGATGTAGACACCAGCAAATAAACAAGAGATGTACTATATATACACAAGACTCGGCATGGTAGGCATCTGCGAAAGCACACCACCTCGTACGTCTACTATATATAAACAGCCATTCCCTTCTATAGCTTAAGCACAAGCTCCACAAGAAAGAGTTCCGCATCAAACCTCAGCTCAGGTGGTTCAACAGCCTGAACTAACCCATCTATCATTCCACCAAACACATACAAATAACACCCCAAAGGATCGGCACATGCCTGATGGAATGAACGACGGTTGGGTTTATGACCATTTGCCTTTAACTTTTTCCACATCTTTGCCAATAATCCTCTGGAGTTCAGTGTGGTTGGCTGCTGCACACTGATGGATGGGATTGCACTAACATCTAACACCCAAAAGTCATCTTTCTTGTGTCTGTATGAATCTTCCCCCCCATGAATCAGCAATCGACCTCCCACAATTGGTGTAGCTGAGTGACCAACTCGTGGGAGGGAAACTCCTTCTGGTATTTTTGGTAATTCGTAAGGTATTTGTACCCATTTATGGTAACCCTCAGGCATATCCAAGACCCAAACATCATTAAGCACCTCATAACCTAATCCTCTTCCTCCAAATAAAACTATCCTTGTACCCCCAATGCAGGTCAATGAGTGTCCTGAACGAGCTGGAGGTGACGGATAAGTCAAGATCTCACGCCATGCTCCATAGCAGAGACTTTCAGAGACTTCTAGAACCCATGTGTCACCCAATCTGAGGCCATTCAGCCCTATCCCTCCATGAATGAGCATCAACCTATCATCAACGGAACATGCAGCATGGGCACCGCGTGAGGGGGGTGCAACAGACTGCAAATCGAGCAACTTCCATGATAATGTAATAACCGAGGTCTCATGGCATGCCACTTGTCCCACCCATGTATCATTTTGACGACTCCCATGGTCATTAATTCCACCAAACAGAACCAGGAGATTACCCATTACAACACAAGTATGCCCAAATCTCCCACTTGGAATGCCTGAATTAACCTTCTGCCACTTTAGCATCTTCTGAAAACCTTTGCCAATAAAAGACACCCATGTGTCATCAAGATGTCGCCCTAAAAGGAACATCAGTAAGTATCAGAAAGAAAAATGACAATAAGAAAAATCAGGAGGATGTTAAGTTTAATCAGTCAATCAACTGTTGCTGTATAAACTTTTGCTTATAGCTGCACTTGCTAATAAATGCAGGCATGTTTCTCTGCTGCTCCTAGTGACAAATACAGCATACAAAATTATTCTTCATTTTTGCCGAAACTCCACTGAGATTGCCAGAATCTGCAATAGTTGCTTTATAGTCTAAATGAGATTAAGCTTTTTCTTTTTTCTTTCCCTACCAAAATTTTTGAACGTCTCTATCAGCCAACACTTGCAAGCAAGAATGAGGGTTGTCATGAAAGCTGTGTGCACAAGATTATAATTTCTAAAAAAACACAAGCAACATCCTAAATGCTAAGACCTTGGTTCAAATTGGGCATCCCTATCATTTTTCTGCTTTTATCAGCCCCATAATCTCCAGCATGAGGATAAGCCAAATGACAAATCACACTGAGGATTCCAGGTAATCCCACGCATCGAGTCTAATACCTATTGCTTTCATAGCTGGACAAAGAAACTATAACACCCAGAATAGAGGGAAAAATCTTAATATGATAAGCTTGACAAAGAGAAAAATAAACAAATATGATTAATTTAAGAGCAAACAGAAAAAGTGAGGAAAGAATTCAATTACTATGACTTTCAAATTTCCTTTCAATGTCGTCCGTGTTTCTTGATAAATTGGGATCCTCTCCATTTGCATCCCAAATGGAGAGGCTCAATTTGTAATTCCAGCCTATAAATTGCGATCAACAGCTTTTGAAAGGAACAGATAGATATTCACAAACATGGTGCAAAGAGAACTAATTGCTGATATTCTGAATGGTTTCATCATGACTATAAAGTAATGGATATAGTAGCTAAAGTGTAACTCTTCCATTAGCCTAAAAGAGAGAAGTTATTATAATTATGTCTATTCAATTAGCTGAACTACAAATTTTATGAACCAAAGCTTCCAGATTGGGATAGCCTGATATGCAAATTTGTCAGGACTCAGAACATAGGTTAAAGGATGATGACATAGACACCTTGCACAGTGACTAATTCCAGAATGATAAATTTTGATAAAGCAATCACAAAAATCTGTTTAAATTAAAAGCTTATGAATTGATTTCATTGGACACATCAACTGAAAAGTAAGCTGTGTTATGCACAGCACATAAGATTCAATTAAGCATGAAAATATGAAGCAAAACAAAACGAATTGACCATTTAGAATTAGAGAGATCACAATAGGGGGAAAATGATAACAAAGACATCTATTCTTTTATACCAGAATGGATAACATTTTATGCAACTAGGTATGAAGAAAGCATTGATGAAAGAGGCTTGTACTCTGCCAAAAAATATGCTACAGAGTGCTTCTCAAGAAAAACATCTTAATATTTTACACGATTAAAGTCCAAGAAAAAGCATTTCAATATCCTTGAGAACTGAAGTTTTCTGATGTTACCAATAACAGTTTCCATTCAAAGTATCACCCCTTTAACCATTTCTTTTTTGACAAGCGATAATTCTTTATTAATAAGCACAAAACAAGTACACACGAATTGTGCAAAGGAGATCCTCTTTCATCTGTCTTTTTTTTTCTGATTGAGTTGGGGCAGTATCTTCATTTTCCTTTCTAAAATTTTGGGGCGATGGTAGGGGTCAGGGAATGAGAGGCACCTACTTCGGGGGTGGGGGTGTTGAGGTAAGATGTGGAGGCATGGGGAGCATAAATGAGAGAATGAATTCGGACTTGATGTCTTAAAGCTCAACTGGCTCAATTCATGTAGTCTCTTTGAGCTTAAAATCTATGTACTTTGGGCTTCAAAGACAGTTAAAACTAGCAATTGCTTTGGTCATCTTCAAAGATATTGGTGACCAACAGCAACAGCCCTCAACCATTTTTCAGGCCTTCAAGCTCCGTAAAAATGACATAAAGACAGTTAATGCATCTAATGGAATTTAGATTGTTAAACATGCTGAAAATCAAATTGTTTGAGGAGAGCAAATGAATAATCATAATCTGTAATAGAGTTATTCCAGAAGCTTGTGTCCTAGAGTTATCTTTCCATTTTTAAGCCTTGATACTTGCCTGAAAAAGTCAACATACAGCATCCGGTAGGTGCTATGTCATTGGGTTATTTCATTGCCAAAAGTAGGAAAGTTACTTTCTTGTACTCTTTTACTCTTTCATAAAAATAAAAAATAAAAAACCATAAAAGAACTATGGGAAGAAATGTAGGATGCTAAATGAACAAAAAATACTACTACCAAGAGATTTTGTGTCAGGCAGTATTTGTGTAATAGGACAATGTTGGAATATATTAGAGTCCTGCAAAAATGACAGTTGAGACGGTTCTTTTTCACAGGAGATGAAGCTCTATCTTAGAGACTTAGACCACTATGAACAAGATGCTTACATGTAAAAGTAGGTTTTTGTGTTTCTGCAGGCAAGCCAATATTTCATTTAAGAATAAATTACAATAGGTGGATTGTTATTTTACTTAAACATAGTGATAACTGAAGAATAATACTCCGATAATAAGAGAAGATCAGATAATTTTAAAATATCATGTACTCCTTAACTTCAGTAATCCATAATGAAGAGACGTATCAGCCATAACTCCATGATTCTCGGTTCTCCGTGATTTTCTCCTCGGATATCTCCTCATAACAGCTGATGTGATTTCTCTCTTATTTTAAGCATAAAGTTAGTCTTGCACTACTGTAAATAGCATTGCCATAGGATTCTTTCACAGCTGTATTCTTGTACAATTGTAAACCTTTGTTTTGTCCCCTGCTTTTGTATCTTGTAAATGCTATATAAATGGAATACGAGCCATGCATACGGGCAGGCTATTTTTCTCATGCTTAAATGGTATCTAGAGCTATACGAGAGGATCTTTGTCAAAAATGTCTTCCTCCTCTACTTCCTCTCAGATTCCTACTGTAGACTAGCTGGCCCCCTTTGATTTGTTTCTTCCAAAACTCATCTCCCAGACATTTCAATTAAATTAGCCTCTACAAATTACCTCCTATGGAAAGCCCAGGTTGTTCCCATTTTACGTGGCCATGGGCTCCTCCACTATGTAACAAATGAATTTTCTTGCCCGCCTACAACTGTTGCTGCCGCTGATGGTACTATAACTGAGAACCCTGCTGCGGTCAAATGGCTCGGCATTGAAAAACTGATCCTCGGCTGGATCAACAGCTCGCTGTCCGATGCTCCTCTCTCTCAGGTGATCAACAATGAGGCCTCCCATGAAGCTTGGGACTTGTTGGAAATGTTGTATGGTCGACATACTCGGGATTGTGCCCAACAAATGAAAGGTGAGTTCCAATCCCTCACCAAAGGTACTGCTTCAATAGAAGATTACCTTCTTAAAGCAAAATCTTTGGCCCTTGCACTCCGTGGTGCCAACAAACCGATGGAAGATGAGGATTTTATCATCTGTTTTTATTCAGAGGATTAGGATCTGAATTTGATCCGATAGTGGCTGCTATTAATGCAAGAGATAAATTTCCCTCACTTGAAACTGTAATCAGCAAGCTAAGGGACTTTGATCTTCAGATTCAAGCAGGAAGAAACTCAGCCGTGGCTTTCTACACCAATAAAACTGCCCCTTCTCCAAATCGTAATGCTGGAAACTCATCTTCTCGTGGGTGTTATCAGAATAATCAGAACAAATATAAGTCAAATCGTGGGGGTGGCAGGTCCCAAAGTCGCACCAATTCTGGCCGTTCTCAACAAAATTCCTCCCGTGGTGATGGCAAGCCTCCTGTACGTACTGGGTGTACAACGTGCTTCCGCTGTGGTGGACCTAACCACAAAGCCAACAACTGTTGTGCTACTGATGAAGAAGCCGAAAGCTGTCAACTTTTTCTTGCCGTTCAAACTGGTGATACTTCGGATGATGTCTGGTATCCGGATGCAGGAGCAAACCAACACATGGCTCCTACTTCTACTGATGCTAAAGGTATACCGCCATACTCAGGTACCGATTCTGTGATGGTTGGGAATAGTCTTGGTCTTCCCATTTTGGCTGTCAGTAACTTTGAAGTTCCTCATACTTCTCTCACCATTAAAAATGCTCTTATTGTTCCAACTCTTAAAAAGAGACTTCTATCTGTTTCTCAATTTACTACTGACCACAATTGTTGCTTTGTGTACTATCCATGGGGCTTTCTGATAAAGGACCTAAAGACCAGTCAGGTGATGTTTAAAGGTCTCATTGACACTGGTTTGTACCTGTTACGTGCCACCCCAACCTCTTCCATTCCGGCTGCATTTCAAGCTACCAAGGTTTCCAGCACCATTTGGCATGCACATTTGGGCCATCCCAATTCAAGAACACTTTTGTTCTCTTGTTTGCCTACGTTAAATAAACATGGTTTTTGTGAAAGTTGAACCTTGGAAAATCAAAGAAATTGCCTTCATATGGATGTCCAAGGATTGGCTTCAATACCATCTTATGATGGTTTTGGTTTTATTTGGTTGTTGTAGACAAATTTTCTTGTTACATATGGCATTTTCCCATGGCTCATAAATCAGATGTCGTTCATATTTCCCGCATTTTTTAAAATGCTAGAAACTCAATTTCAAACTCAAGTGAAAATTAGTTCCAAGTGAAGGGGGTGGTGAGTTTGTAAATACCTCATTAAAACATTGCTTCAAATGGGATCCTTCATCGGTTATCTTGTCCTGGCACTCCAAAACAAAATGGCTTAGCTGAACGTCGACATCACCATATTGTCGAGACTGGTCTCACTTTAATGGCTCATGCTTCTATTCCATCCAAATTTTGGATTGCAGCCTTTACCACAACAATTTTTCTCATCAATAGGTTACCCACCCCTATTCTCTAAGGCAAGTCTTCCTATTAGCTTGTTTTTAATTCTCCACCATGTTATACCTCTACGAATTTTTGGTTGCTCATATTACCCATATTTAACTCCTTTTGGCCGTTCTAAACTCGATTTCAAAACCATTAGATGTGTTTTTCTCGGCTACTCATCTCACCACAAAGGGTATTGTTGTCTAAATCTGATCACGGGACGTGTGTTCCTCTCCAGACATGTTCTTTTTGATGATACAACATTTCCTTTCTCCACAGAACAAAATTCGTATGATCCTCCTGCCCAACTCTTTAAACTTCGGCATCTACCCAACATTCTTCAAACTACACCCGATCACCCTTCACGTGTCAATACAAGCTCAGAAGATGTGCCACTTGCCATTCCACCAAAACCTTCTTCAAACTCCTCCCCTGCTTTTCACCTCAAGTCCATTTGCTTGTAGTGCCAAGTTGTACTCATCCCATGGTTACACGGAACTAGGATCGTACACAAAGACCCCAAGTATTTCTAGCTATGAGGCATCCTATTCCCACTTGTTTTATGACAGATCTAGTAACTCAACCAAAGGAGCCCCGCACCTACAAACAGGCCCTCACAAATCCTCTTTGGAAGCAGGCAATCCGAATTTGATGCCCTCCATGCCAATCACACATGGACTTTAGTTCCCAAGACCGATAACATGAACTTGGTCAGCAGTAAGTGGGTATTTAAAATCAAGACTAAGCTGATGGATCTATCAAACGGTATAAAGCTTGTCCTATTGCACGAGGCTTTACTCAACAACCGCCAACCAAGCCTTGATAATGAAGAGACCTTCAGCCCCATTGTGAAGCCTGCAACCATTCGCTTGATTTTGCACATGGCACTTTCTCAAGATTGGCCTTTGAAGCAACTTCATGCGAGTAATGCATTTTTGCATGGTGACTTGCAAGAGAGAGTTTATCCTACTCAACCACCTAGCTTTGAGGATCCTACATATCCTGACTATGTTTGTCATCTACACAAGGCACTCTACGGTCTCAAGCAAGCTCCCCAAGCGTGGTACATGAAATTGAGCTCCTATATCCAGCAAATGGGCTTTCAACAGTGTCCGTATGATAATTCACTCTTTTTTCGTTGTCAAGCTACGGATATTATTATTCTCTTAATTTACGTTGATGATATTGTTATCATTGGTTCTTCCATTTCTTCTATCAATACATTTTTATCTCATATGTCAAGTGTTTCACATGAAGGATCTTGGAGACTTGCACTATTTTCTTGTACTTTAGGTCACAGGAGATAGCTCCAACATTACTCTCAATCAGACACAGTATCTACTATCCTTATTGCAGAAATTCAGACTTGATGGCGCTAAACCAGTTTCAACATCTCTTGCATTTGGCGTGCAACTCTCTGCAAATGATGGCCTTTCTCTCAAAGATCCAACTATCTATCGTCAAATGATTGGCTCTCTCTAATATTTCACCCTCACTCGGCCAAACATCGCCTTTGTTGTGCATTATGTATACCAGTTTATGCAAGCTCCTTGTGAACCTCATCTTATAGCAGCCAAATGGATTTTTTGCTACTTGAAGGGAACTCTCAATCTTGGTCTTCACTATGTTAAAAGTCCCCTCACAACTATTTCAGGATTTTGCGATGAGGATTGTGCAGGCTCTTGTGATGATCGTAGATCGACTACTGGTTTCGCAATTTTTATTGGTCCTAATGTCTTGGGGGCAAAGAAGCAAGCAACAGTATCGAGATCAACTGCTGAAGCCGAATAGAGAGCCCTTGCTTCCACCACAGCTTAACTCATGTGGTATACAAATTTGTTCAAAAGTCTTGGCCACTCCGTTCCAATTCCTACTCTGCATTGTGATAATAAGAGTGCTCTTAATATTGCCAAGAATCCCATCTTCCACTATCGGGACAAAGCACATCAAAATTTATGTTCACTTTGTCCGTGAACAAGTGGCTTGTGGCGTGATCAAGCTTGCACATGTCTCGGTGAGGACTAGGTTGCTGACATTTTCACAAAGTCCTTGTGCAGTCCCAAGTTCCTACCAAACAGTTGCAAGCTTTGCGTAGGTCCAATCCCTCCTTGAGCTTGAGGGGGAATGAAGAGACATATCAGCATAACTCCATGATTCTCGGTTCTCCATGATTTTCTCCTCAGATCTCTCCTCATAACAGCTTATGTGATTTCTCTCTTATTTAAGCGTAATCTTAGTCTTGCACTACTGTAAATACATTGCCATAGGATTCTTTCACAGCTGTAAAGTTTCCTCCTTTATTTCTTGTACAACTGTAAACCTTTGTTTTGTCCTTTGCTTTTGTATCTTGTAAATGCTATATAAATGGAATATGAGCCATGCATACATGCAGGCTATTTTTCTCAAGAAAATTCTTCTTGCAAGCGGCACACCAACCCGAGCACCAATGTTAAATGTAAGACATTCGTTTGATGAAACAATGTGAATTGAAGACAAAAATGATTTTCGTGAGACAAAGGACCTTATTCTTCTCTCAAAAAATTTTTTCTTTTATTTTTTTTATTTTTTTTTGCAATAAAAAAAGTGAGTGTTAGTACGCGGTTTGGTGCGCCAAACCACTTGTACCCTAGCAAGTCCCTTTTTCTCATTCTTACACATAATTAAGCAACCTATACTTTCATCTCCTATTCTTAACAGTTACTTAACAATAGATGCATCACATGTGACTGAGTAACAACCATTTGATGACATAAATGATATCATTTGACAACATTTGGCAAGGAGGTTTGTTTTTCCCTTTTTTAAAAGCATCCAGCCCCATTACACTGAAAATGGGTACGTACATCTTCCTTGGATAGGGGAAAAAGTATCTATGTATTGACAATGCGTTCACATAGATGTTTCCCTCCCTACGCAATATGAATTATACAATCACCTTATTCACATGTATACTACCTAGGAACATAAACACTTTCCACTCCATTGATAAAAGATAGCTGACTTGAAGCAGTGTTGTGAAGGCACAAGCACATGCAAGTACCATAGATGATGATGTTGGATGAAACATGATAAATGATGATTTATAAGATGAACATTGCAAATATAATATCTCTTAGTATGAGTAGGTAGTTAGCAGCCATTTTTTTTTTCCTTTTGTTTTTGTCTTTTTGTTACTTTTTTCACATTTCAGCAACTTTACTCAACTGCCATTATTGTCAAGCCAAGAAATATCAGTTGGTAACCACTAGTCTTTGATGATTTCAAGCTCGACCTCTGTCTATCCATTTCTATACTATGGCTCTCCAACCACCTCTGTCATCACTATGCTATGGCTCTCACCCAAATTTCTCATCTGACTGCCTTCCAGTATTCTACCCTTTAAGAAACACTTGGAAAAATGTATCACCTCGAAAATCGTCATGGCAAGGGACAGTACCGCATTGTCATGCCGAAGGGCACCAAGGAGGACATGGTTATCACGAAAGGCATCACCAGAACATGGTCACGACAGAGGAAGGCATTTTCAATACGGTGGAAATCACGGTAGTCATGTCATGCCCATGGTCATCATGGAGGGGGGCATCACAGAGGGTATAACTATGGTGGAGGACATTATGGTGGTCATGGCCGCGGAACACTTTGGAAAATGTTTCACCGCAGAAATCAACATCCTCCATTTCTCATTGAGGGACACAACGGCAGCAATTTTCATGGACACGGTTGAGAAGGATATTGCCATGATAGTGAACATCATGGGAGGCATGGTCGTCATCCTTATGGGAGGGTGCATCATGGAGGGGGGGCCTGCCCATGGTGTACAAGATCGTGATGCTTACGGTCATGGTCGAGGACGCATCGTCAGCCACATCAGAGAGATCGCTATGTGCTAATACCTTGTTAGGTCAATGGAAAATAAGTCCCAGGTATTTGTGAGATCGTGGAAAAGATATGTTATTTGCTATGCATCAATCACTATTCACTCACATACTCTATATCTATAACTTTTTCATGAGGTATAGAGTGTTTTCATAAGATATAGAGTATGTTTTTTTTTTTTTGGAATGTAAGATGGTGAATAATGGCCGATTAGAAAAAAATTTCATACCCTTTAGCTGCTATATTGAAGATTTGATGTATATATGGACGACTGGAATTCTGGTTTGCTTAAGCTTCTGATTTTGGTTGTACTGTAATTTTCTTTTTCTTGTACTGTACTACAAGTTAATAAAAAGGGTGTGAGAACTCTATCATTTGCTCGAGTTTCTCATAACCATTAACCAACGGCTATTTTGTTGATTGTTATCTCACCCCCTCAGAGCTGAAATATATTGATATGAGATTAGATGAGATGAGATGAGAATGATTTTAAAACAAACTAGCCATTTGATCTTAATACCGTTTTTGGTGGCCTTTGCCGGAGATGCTACTGCCTAATATGTGGATAGATTCCAGTCAAAAGTAGGACAGTCTCATTGGAAGCATTAAAGGTGCTACTACTACCAAGAAAGCTGATAATACACTATTATCAATGTGTAGTGTAAGATTAAAAACACTATAACCTGAAAATTTGACCACATAATTCATAGTAAATTCATGGATGAAAACTTGATAAAAAGGTAATAATAATCTTATTTCTCTTTTACTATTGTTTTATTATTAAATTATTTTTCTCTCTCTTTTTTATTTGAATCTGGATTAAAAATTCTAGAACATAAACTTCTTATATAATTTAAAAAAAATAAATTTAATTAATCAATGTAATCGTGTAATTTAATTAAAAATAATTTAATTTTATAAAAATTAACTCAAGTTGATTGAATTTATTTTCTTCTAAATTATGTGAAAATATCATTTCTTCATATTTTCAATCTAGATTCAAAGAGTAAAAAAAAAAAAAACTGAATAGTAAAATAATAGTGAAGGATTATCCTAATAAAAATATTTAGAAGCATATAACAAACAAGCACAAGAAGAAATGCTATAGAGACGAGGGTTGGACGTCACGATTCATGAAAGACACTGACCTCCGTCACAACCACCACCAAACAGGACCAGACAGTCGGACACAAAGTTGAGAGAGTGAGAAGCTCTGGGGCGTGGGACCAACAATTCACTATCTGGGTAGGTCAGGTTATGGCAAGAAACAGACTCAAGCCGAAAGACTTGCTTGTAGAGCCTCATCCATGGTAGCTGCTGCTGCTGCTGGAAATGAAGATTGGAAGACTTGAGAGCATCAACAGACTTGGAACCCCAGTCCCTCCTGCATATGGATTCCCAAAGAGTGTCCGAGAATATAAGTGCCCTGAATTTCTTGCATGTCATGGAAAAGGAGAGAATCGAATCTGAAGGCAGTAGAAGCAGAATTGTTAAGAGGTGGTCCTGGGCTATGCTGGTTATGGTTGCTCGGTTATTATTGTTGTTGCCGACGCCGCCGCCGACGGTACCGGTTTCTTCCATGGAATAACTTGCTTCCATTATTCACTGTGGATGTCTGGGATATATGGATCTGGTTCTCGGGGATAAATGGGCTAAATCAACTTGTATTGGGCAGAAACAACTACAAAAGTTGGATTATGTATTTTGAAGTTAAACAAAAGGGTAAATGGGTTTTGCGTTTGGACCGGTAACGTAACAAGACATGGCAAACGACAGGACACATTACAGATAGCCATGAAAGTCGCAATGATTTAACGAACAAGACACGCACAAGACGAAATGGGCAGACCCACCTGTCTATTTCCAGGAGGAGAATTTACCATCTCGAGTCTCGACTAACTGCACTATTCCAAGAACGCCAATCGTTATTGGCCTTTTGAGTTAGAAACGTTGTAATTAAATAATAATAAAATATAAACTGATATGGCTATAGCCCATTGATGAAAGCTTCACTCACGCTCAAGCGTTTACGGTCGTGTTAGATGGATGAATCAAGAGCTACCTTGAGGCAACACCAAAATCCTAATGATTGAAAGATAAAAATTAAGACTAACTCGAGTCAGCACTCAATTCTCGAAAATTAGGATGATAAAGCATGAGATTTACTTTTATTGAAAATAGTATAATAATCAATTATAATGCAAAACCGAAATAAATAGTACTAGGGTTCGGCTAGCCCTCCCCCAATTATTCCCTCTAACAACTTCTTTTGAAATCACAATCCCAAAACAAATCAAACTTCTAAAATTAAGGAAACAATCTCAACAACTCTTAAAATAAATGAAACAAATTAATAAATAACAAATTGATAAACTTCCTAATTTGAAGAAGTTCAACTTAGTCATCATCCTCCAAATCGCCCAATCCCCTATAATTAAGGGATTTGTCTCATCTCCTAAATTCAAAGGATTTGCCAACAATTTGGCCAACCTCTAGGTGGCAATCAGTCGGTCCTGCGTGGCCTTGCCTTGTGCGCCCAAAGTCTCACCCTTCACACCCAAAGCATCACCCTCCGCCCCATGCAAGCACCCAAAAGCCACCCTCCTCGCCTCGGCACGCCTAGCCCTCCTAGTGGCATTGCGGATAGCCCTTCTTGCATCTCCATCATTCCTCCCCCTTCAAGATCAATCTTGTCCTTAAGGTCTAGTTCTGGAAATTGCTCCTTGAGAACCCGAATACTCTCTCATGTAGCATCTTCGGTTGGAAGCCCCCTCCATTGAACCAAGGATTCGGTTCTCACTTGGCCACCCTTCCTCACAAGCCTATACTCCATGATCTTCTCAGGTTAGATTGCCATCCTTCCCTCTTCATCCGCCATGGGCAATTCATTCACCACCTTAGTTGGATCTCCAACTTTCCTCCTTAGAGCATTCTCATCTGATTCCCTAAATGTTTTCCTAAATTTTAGCTAAAAAGGACACTCTATAATTTTATCCTAAATTTTACTCATTTTCAAAAACCTTCTACATCACATTCCCTATCATTTCTCTATTCAATTAAAATATTTTTCTTCTATTCTTTCTTTATTACTTTTTTCTTTCGCTTCCATTTCCATTCTTAACCATTAACTCTTTTGTCTTATTCTCTTATTTTCAAATATCATATTTTATAAATACTTATACGATTTTTTTCCTGGATACAGTATTATTTTTGAATTCAACATCAGTATTAAAAATAATAGTTTTTTTAATGTATGCATTTTCCAATGCGATAGTATTTTTTTATATGATTTTGTCTGTATATACTTGAGTAATATTTAATTTACATTTGTCTAATGGTAAAATTTTTTTCATTTTCTCTAACGGTAATACATATCCGCGTATTAATGATAAATTATTTTACAAAATCGTACAACGGTATCATTTTGAATTCTTGCCTCAAACGGTAACATGCTTTATCATTTCTCCAATGGTAAATTTTTTTGTTTTTTCTCCAACGATAATTTTTTTTATCTTTTCTCCAACAGTAACATTTTTTGTCTTATATGTAACGGTAACTTTTTTTTCTATAAGTACACCTTTTGCTTGCATTCACATTCTCAAAAATCCAAATCTCATCTCCAACTCCCTGCATCAAATGGCTCGTTCTTTCTTTTACAAATTGCTCACATATTTGTCATCGATGATGAGTTGAATGTTGTTCTTAATGTCGAGGCTGATGGAGAGTCATCGAGACATCGTGGTAATCGCCAAAGTTGTAACTTTATTCAGCGTGATCATATTCAAGGGCACGAGCACCTTTTACGTGACTATTTTGTAAAAAATCTAGTATATCCCTCCAATCTATTTCGAAGGAGATTTCGGATGAGTCGTCCCCTATTTCTCCGTCTTCTAAATGAGGTAGAGGCTTACGAGCCATACTTCGTCCAGAGAAGAGATAATGCCAAAAGGCTCGGTTTATCTTCAATGTAAAAGATAACTCCAGTACTTAGAATGCTAGCGTATGAGGTTATTAGGGATTTTATGGATGAATACATACGTATTGGAGAAAACACCGCAATGGAGAGCCTCAAAAAATTTTGCAAGACAATCGTAACTGTTTTTTCAGATGAATATTTGTGATCTCTAGATGCTAATGATATTGCTCGATTGCTTGCGGTTGTTGAACAATAGGGATTCCCAAGAATGCTAGGAAGCATTGATTGCATGCATTGGAAGTGAAAAAATTGTCTCACTGCCTCGAAAGGTATGTATTTCGGCCACATCCTTAAATCAACTATTATTTTAGAAGCAATTGCTTCATATGATCTTTGGATATGGCATGCATTTTTTGGTATACCTGGTTCACATAACGAAATTAATGTGTTAGAGAAATCTTTTGTTTTCACGTAACTTGCCCAAAGGCGTGCTCCTCCAGTCAATTACACAATCAATGGCAACGACTATACTATGAGGTACTACATTGCCGATGGTATTTATCCCTAGTGGCCAACGTTTGTGAAGATGATTCCATCACCCCAAGGGAATAAGAAGAAAAACTTTGCCGCAGCACAAGAATCCGCAAGAAAAGATGTCGACCGTGCCTTCGGGGTACTTCAACAACGATTTGCAATTGTTCGTGGACCTTCCCGATTTTTCAAAGTCAATGAGCTAACAAATATAATGAAAGCATGTTTTATTCTAGATAACATGATCATTGAGGACAAGCGTGATGATAGTCAGGGTCCGAACATGGAGTATGATCAAGTTGATGATGATATTCCAGAATTGTTGTGCAATCCAACAAACGAATTTATCAACTTCATTCAGTGCCATCATGAAATTAGAGACAGCTCGGCACATAACTACAAGCAGATTTAATTGAACATCAATGTTAGATTTATTCCCAACAATAGAAGAGAAGGTTCTGTTGGATTCTCTATCTTCTCATTAGTAGTGATCATGTATTCCTGTTTCCACAATTTCCATTCCAAAAAGCATGTTTTCTTCAAGAAGATGCTGATTGTTACTATATTATTTTCATTATTTATAATAGTTTAAAGATTTTTAATGTCGAACTGTAATCAAGCATAAAATACAAATGTTCTAATACTGAATAAAAAAAATAAGTTACAAAAAAAATCTACAATCAATTTTCTGATGCATTGTGTCTAGCCACCTTTGAAGTTGTTGAAAATATACCCACTCAACTCCAGGCAACGTACTCACATCGAGCAACATTATGTGCTCCTCTCTCTCCCACCGGGCGAGTTCCAGTTTCTCCACTTCCAACCTCAGTCTCTCGTCCTCTTGTCTACTTTTATTTGCTTCTGTTTCTCGATCATATGCCATCTTCTTGGTCGAGTCGAAAAAATTCTTTCTCCTAAGCACGTGACTCTTCTAGGAGAGTATACTTACGCTTACTCAGCTGTACAAGCTCATCTGATGCCCTGGCTTGGGCCTTATGTTTTCATTTCTCAGATTTTCTTCTCATTGGCGTATCCAATTCGATAACATCATTATTCACTACATTATCGACATCTGTACCACCAACTAAATCCATAGGTGAATCAGGTGCAACTGCCGAGGTACGTGAATATGTCGGGAACATCGTCGACCTTCGCTTCATCTCGTCCTTTGTGCAACGTTGAATCCATTTCGACTGGTCCTTCAATAACTGCAAACAATGCTCGAACTGAAATGATGTTTTCTCAAGCGATTGGTACATGATCTTCGCTTTGTCAGACTTCCAATTCAAGCATAAAATCAAATAATTAACCACCCATTAAAGATAAAGAAAACGTAGCGCATAAATATCATAATTAAGTGCTGCAAATAATATAAAAGTGGATGCTTATACCTTGTCTTACTCAGTCATGCCACTTTGATTCAACCCTTCAACTTGGGCGAGTTTAGCACAAAATTTGTTGGTTGCCTTTTGAATGACAGATCGCCGATATATTAAGGACCCAACACTTTGCTCATTTGTACTTTCTTTATACTCATTGAAGTATTGACCAACTTTTTTCCAAAGTTGGGCGTGTTTTTTATCTGTTCCCCGGATGGCATCAATGCTACTATTCAACCATGCTAGACAAGTAACTTGTCTTCTTTGGGGGTAAAGTTTGCATCCCTGACTGATTTTCTTTGATATGGAGGCTCTACTTGGGGTGGGGGTGGAGAGTCATCCAAAGTGACTGGAGATTGTTCACCTTGACTACTATAAATGTGGTCAATTTCAGGCTCCTGAGTCAGGAGGCTGGTGAAGAACATATTTACATACTCTTGTGAATCCATATCTAAAAAATTGTAGACACAGAAGAATATGTACACATGTTAGAGGACCCAACAATATTTGGTAACTGGCTCAGTAAGTCCTATGGTAACTTATGACCACACTTGGCACCCTCTCTCGCATGTATGTAACATCCGCTTACCACTATTTATTGGTCATTTGGATTACCATGCCATGGAGGTGTGTGCCAAGGGTTCCAAATGTCCCCATGAGGATTTCTCATCATCACAGTCAAGGGTGTAGAGAACTCAAATCCATCTCTAATCAGTTTGCAAAATAGAAAATAAGAGTATTCTCATCCGTTTCCCTAAACAGTTTTGTATTCTAAATGTGGCTCAGAATGGTTTACAAAATTTCCATCATGTGTAAGATAGGAGCTCAAATAAAATAATGGCTACAAAAGCAAAAAACTTCAGTTGCATTTTGTGAAAACGATCACAAAAAGGTTGGTGGCCATCCGGGTTTGGATTGCCCTCCCACTTTCGATTGAGCCCCATTAAAAACACTTGTGAAATTACTCACTCCCATGGAGTCACTTGAACCATCATCATAGCCTTATACAGTTCTAAATCAGTACCAAACAACAACTTCTTGAAAATATAACATCAATTTCTTTAGTCTAAACAAAGTAATTGAAACCATGATTAAGTAAGTCTTTGGTAACAATAGAAGAGATACCACCAAATACAATTGTGAGATGTTCAATAATAACTAATAATGAGTAGTAATGATATCATAAACAATTAGATGCACAAAAGCATGTGTTAATAAGTTCATGCCAAGCAAACAAGTAACCAACAACTTAGAAGTAATAGACAAGTATAACAAGTCTTGCAAAATAATAATAATAATAATAATAATAACAGTAAACATAATAAAATGTCAATGTGCCAAAGGTCAATTGCATGCTCTACTTCGAACCTCCCAAAACATATATAGTTTGCTTGTTTTCATGAGAATGTTGTTGAAATAAGATATATAAACCCCACCATTCAAATGACTAAACTTGCTGTCCAAAGATGTATTTAAGCAAACAACTATGAAATTGCTCACAACAAAATTTCATGCCAAGCAAACAACTAAGAAATGCTTATGAAGATGTACTCAAGAAGTCCCCTGTGTTTTAAATTTCATTCTGCAAGACCAACAGTAAGCAATTTATCTAAATTGCTCATAGCAAGTCATATCTAACCCTGTTGTTCTCAAACATCACCTCAAGTTAATGTCTCAGGCCAGCAAATTATACAAATATGGGATTCCTCAAAATCACCTGTTGGATTTCAAAATGGTAAGCACAATGAATAACCAATAGCCCCAAAATCAGAAATTAGATTTCGAAATGACAAGCACAGATCATAACCAACAGTATCATCAGCTACAAACAAGATTTCGAAATACCAAGCACATATCATAACCAACAACCCCAAAATCACAAACTAGATTGCAAAATTTATAGAACAGATTATAACCAACAACCCCAAGATCACGTACAAGATCTCAAAATGCTAAGTACAGATCATAACTAACAACCCCATAATCACAAACTAGATTTCGAAATGCCAAGCACAGTGCATAACCAACACCCCAAAATCACAAACTTGGTTATTCAAAATGCCCAACACTGTGAATAAAAAACAACCCCAAAATAACAAAGAAGATTTCGAAATGTCAAGCACAGTGAATAACGAATAGCCCCTCGAATCACAAACAATCAGTCAAAATGCCAAGTACTCAGATTCAAAAAGAAAAGCCCCAAAAGATGCATAGCTCCAACAAGTCGAAAGTAACACAGATCATAAGCCATGGCCTTTCGAGATCATTATTCACAATAGATCGAATCAAAATGCCAAACCCCAGAGCACTGTCGTAAGCCCAAGTCTAAAAAATCAAAGTTTTCGAAAGCCAAAGGTAAGGAGATAAAATCAATGTTTTGAATACCGTACCGGAAGCTATACCGGTCAAGGCACTGGAACGAAATATTTCGGTACCGGTACTGTTTCGGAATAGTTGATATATGAATAAATTATATATATAAATATATATATATTATATTCCAAAATAATAGTCTATATATGAAGAAATTATATATAAATATATATATATTATAAATAGTCTAGTTTGAATTGGGGGTCAAAAAATAAGCTTGTAGTTTGAAAAAATGAAAAAAAAATTGAAGGCTGAAATATCGGCCGGTACAGGCCGAAATTCAGGCCGGTACGAAACATATACAATATGTGTACCAGACCAGTGGCCAGTACGGCATATTTCAGCCGTACCCAGTATTTGAAACTATGGATAAAATACAGTTGTCATATGAATCGGATTCAACCATAGGAGATGCAAATCGTGCGGCAGAGACGACGAAATTCAGCCATGGGAGGGTTTCAAGAGTAAAATAGCAATGGGAGAGTGATAAATACTTACATATATTTGGGTTGATGAAGAGAAACCACCGTCAATGGTGGCTACGGTGCGACAAAGGGAAATGTTGAAGAGGACAACAGAGAGTGGAGAGAGAGAGAGAGAGGAGAACACGAGGGACCAACAGACAAAAGAGATGAGAGAGAGCTTTTGGGATGTACAGTGGTTTCACATATATGGGGAATCACTGTAGCACCCATAAATCAAAATCCGAAAATAGGGAATGGGATGGGAGGGAGTTTTTCAACTCCTCCCTAAATTTTTTCTCATAATTTAAGGATAATAGTGATTTAAGGCACTAGATGAGAGTGCTCTTAACCATGAGACATGAAAAATAGGATGAATGTGAACCCCAGCTGGTAAGTCTAGCTTGTAAGCAAGCTATCCGCACTTCTCCAACACTTTATATGGGCCAAAATATTTAACTCTCAACTTGCTCAATGTTGCCTTAGATAGTGCCTTGTGCTCCCTCGGTAAGTATTTGAGAATGTCCCAATCTCCCTGCTCAAAGGACTTCATGCTTCTTCCCTTGTCAAAGTACTTCTTCATTTGGTCTTGAGCACGTGCCAAGTTCTTTTTGAGTTCTTTCAAGATCTCATCGCTCTCTCTAAGCTTCATATCCACCAACTCGTTAGGCGAACTCCCTACTTCATAGGCTACAAGCACCGGTGGTGGCTTCCCATAGAGCGCCTCAAATGGTGTCATCTTGATTGATCGGTGGTACGATGTGTTGTACCAAAATTCAGCCCAAGCCAAATGCTCCTCTCACTTCTTCGGGTATTGGTGCAGAAAGCACCTAATGTATTGCTCAAGAGTCCCGTTGGTCACCTCCATTTGGCCACCGATTTGAAGGTGATAGTTTGAACTTCGAGCCAATTCCTTCCCATGCATCTTGAAGTACTCCCTCCAAAAATTGCTCATGAACACACGGTCCCTATCCGTCACAATGCTTCTTGGTGTCCCATGGAGCTTCATCATGTGATCCACATAAAGTTTAGCAATAGTCTTAGCCGTTTTGGATGCACCATTCCAATGAAGTGTGCATACTTACTCAAGCGGTCTACCAGTACAAGAACCCCATCACATCCATTGAAAGTGGCAACCTCTCCACAAAGTCCATGGTGACATCCTCCCAAGTGTGAGTAGGGATCGGTAAGGGTTGCATCAACCCCTTGGGCTTGCTACTCTCACACTTCACCCTTTGACAAGTGTCACACCTCCTAACATTCTCCCTCACATCTCCTTTTATGTCATCCCAATAGAACAAGTTAGACACCCTTATACAAGTATGATACACTCCTGAATGTCCCCCTTCATTAGTATCATGAAAGTGGCCTAAAATCTTCCTTCTAAGATGTCCCATACTCGGCACCACTGTTCTCCCCTTATATTTTAGAAGCCCTTCACGCATCTCATAGTTTTCTACTCCCTTAGCCTCCACATCTAACTTCTCCATCACCTACTTACACCTTAGATCATTTTTTATTCCATCTCTAATCTCATCCCACACTCCCATGAAGGACCCGAAATGGCCTCCAACACCTCACTATCTTCCCTCCTAGATAGGGCATCGGCTATACGATTCTCCCTACCCGGCCTATACACCAATTGAAATTCAAATCCAAGTAACTTAGATACCCACCTTTGTTGATCTGGAGTGGTGATTCTTTGCTCTAAAAGATACTTCAAAGGTTGTTGATCCATGACTATCAAGAACTTCTGCCCCAACAAATAAGGCCTCTATACCCTCATGACCTCCATGATAGCAAGCATCTCCCGTGCATACACACTTCACCCTTTCTTTTGAACACCAAGGGCCTTGCTAATGAAGACTAGTGGCCTCCCTTCTGGTGTCAATACTGCACCTACCCCCACATTGCTTGCATCCATGTGTAACTCAAATGCCTTCTCAAAATTAGGCATAGAAAGGACGGGTGTAGTTGTCATGGCCTTTTTCAAAGCTTCAAATGCCTTCTCCCCCTCTTCACTCTAAACAAAATTATTCTTCTTGAGCATGTTGGTGAGTGGTCTTGCAATGGAAGCATAATCTTTGACAAACTTTCTACAGTAACCTGCGAGCCCTAGAAAACCCCTCAATTCGGTGATGGTTTTCGGTTTGGGCCAAGCCACCGTAGGTTCAACCTTTCTTGAATCCACCTTGACCCCCTCAAGTGAGATCAAATGCCCCAAATACTCAATTTCCCCTTGGCTGAATGCACACTTGGACAATTTAATATAGAAAGAGTCGTCAAGTAGCACCCTACAAATAACCTCCAAGTGCTCCAAATGATCCTCCCATGTCTTAGAATAAACAAGAATATCATCAAAAAATACCAACACATACCTCCTCAAATACGGCTTAAAGATTTGGTTCATGCATGCTTGAAAAGTTGAAGGAGCATTGCATAGACCAAATGGCGTCACCAAGTACTCGAAGTGGCCATTGTGAGTTCGAAAAGCTATCTTGTGAATGTCCCCTTCATGCACCCTTATTTGATGGTATTCGGCCCTTAGATCAAGTTTAGAGAAGAATATCGAACCTCCAAGCTCATCTAACATGTCATCAATGGTCAGAATTGGAAAACTATCATTGATAGTAGCCTCATTCAAGGCTTGGTAGTCAGTGCAAAACCTCCATGTGCCATCCTTCTTCTTCACCAAGAGAACTGCACTTGAGAATGGGCTAGTGCTTGGTCGAATGAGCCCATTAGCCAACATCTCATTGACTTGCTTTTTGATCTCGGTCTTTTGGTAATAGGCATACTGGTAGGGGGCCACATTAACCGGCTTGGCTTCCTCCTTCAATGGAATGCAATGGTCAAATTCCCTTG
The DNA here is from genome assembly GCF_004785595.1 of Juglans microcarpa x Juglans regia. NCBI lineage: Eukaryota > Viridiplantae > Streptophyta > Magnoliopsida > Fagales > Juglandaceae > Juglans > Juglans microcarpa x Juglans regia. The sequence continues at coordinate 10,216,226 of NC_054595.1, read as the reverse complement.
AGGGTAGAAGTGTCTTCGGATCCCCCATCACCCTAGAAAACCTTCCCAACAAACCCCTCAAGTCATTAGGAACCTTGGCCCCTAACTCCCTCTTCATTACCCCATCTTCTGCTTCATGCCCCTCACTCAAGCCCCTCAGTTGGGAGGCCAATGTGATAGCAAAACATTACCCCTTGTCTCAAGATCTTCTCCATCTCACTAGGCCCCATGGCCTTACATCCCCTCTTCCATTCATCTTTATGGTCATCCATTTGCCCCATCATAAACTCTATAGTCATTTTTCTATATTCCGAGACTATCTTCCCTAGCTCCTCTAGCCATTGTACACCCAACACAACGTCCAACCCCACAGTAGGCAAAGAATACAAATCTACTATAATCTCAAGGCCTTGTGTTTTCAAACATACCTTTTTATATACTTCTCTACATATCAACTTCTCTCTGCTAGCTACCTTGACCCCAAATGGAGTGGTAGAAGTCATAAGCAACCCCAAGCTCTCGGCCACTTTAGAGTTGATGAAGTTTAGGGATGAACCATTATCAACAACAATCATTACCTCTATCTTGACAATGTGAGCTTGTGTTCTCATCATTCTAGGTCTTGAAACACCCACCAATGCATGGATAGAAATATGAGGATCTCCCCTCCCGGCCTCATCTTGTTCTTGCTCTTCTTGCCCTCACTCTTCCTCTCCTATGTCTTCCTCTTCCTTCGACTCCATCTTTATGAGAAAAATTTACTTGGCTTTGCATTTGTAGCTCATTGTGAACCTAGCATTGCAATTGAAACAAAGCCCATTCTTTCTTTGTCATTGCATCTCTTTCCAAGATAGCGTCTTCACGCCTGCGGGTAATGGTTTGGTTCCACTTGATACACCTCCACTAGGACCTCCCGATGAGAAGTCCTTGCTATAAGTTTTGTTTGCACCAAAATTGGAAACCATTGGGGATGGTTTCCTTACCTCCAAGCGGCTATTCTTCCTCAAATCTTGGAATTGATCTTCCCTAATCCGTGCAACCTCCAAGGCTTGCATCGAGGTCTTCGGGTTCTTAAGCTTTACCTCTGCTGCCAACTCACTCTTCAAGCCTCCCACGAAAGTCCCAATGAGAGCCTTCTCCGACCACCTGTGTACCCTTGTAGACAAGTATTTGAACTCCTTTTGATAATCCCTTAAAGATCCGGTTTGCTTGATCTTTGAGAGAGTCTCATGGTAGTCCATATACTCGGTTGGCCCGAACCTCCCTAAGAGCTCCTTAACAAATTTCTGCAATTTCAACTCCTTCCTTTGAGCTCTATAGTCTTCCTCATCCATTGCCACCATTAGTTAGCCTCCTCTTCAAGGAAGTAGGCGGCATAGGACACTTTAGCATGGCCCTCCATGTCATTATGCTCGAAGTATTGCTCTGCTCTACTAACCTAAGTGCTTGGGTCATCACCATTCAACTTAGGAAAGTCCATTTTTGGTTTGAGAACTTCCCCCTACGTGCGTCTCTTCTCTCACCTCGGTTCCCTTCCTCCCTTTCACTTTCCTCGGTTGATTCCTTATTGGTGCTTGAGGAATCTTGATTAGATAAAACCGAATCCTCCACCCTCTCACGATGTTGGCTTCTTCTAGACCCAATGGAGCCCTTGAGACTATGATGCCTTTCGACTCTTCTTCTATGGCACTTTCCATCTCCATTCCTCATTTGATCCACCAATTGGTGGAGCACCTCCTCTAACCTTCCAAGCCATTCATTGGTGGTGGTGTATTGTGCCTCCAAAGTGGCTTTAAGGTTCTCAATCCACTCCCTATTCGTTGGTTGTTGATCGGCCATGATCTTCCTCCTTGGCTTCCTCTCCATAGGTTGAACGCCTCTCAATGAAAGCAGCAATGATGGAAGCCTCACTCGCGCTCAAGTGTTTATGGTCGTGTTGGATGGATGAATCAAGGGTTACCTCGAGGCAATACCAAGATCCAAATGGTTGGAAGATGAAAACCAAGACTAACTCGGGCTAACACTCAATTCTAAAAAATTAGGATGAGAAAGCATAAGCTTCGCTTTTATTGAAAATATCATAATAATCAATTACAATACAAAACCGAAATAAATAGTACTAGGGTTCGGCTAACCCTCCCCCAATTATTCCCTTTAACAACTTCTTTCGCAATCACAATCCCAAAACAAATCAAACTTCTAACATTAAGGAAACAATCCCAACAACTCCTAAAATAAAGGAAACAAATTAACTAAATAACAAACGGATAAACTTCCTAATTTGAAGAAGCTCAACTCGATCATCATCCTCCAAATCGCCCAATCCCCTATAATTAAGGGATTTGCATCATCCCCTAAATTCCAGGGATTTGCTAACAACTCGGTCAACCTTTAGGTGGCAATCGGTCGGTCCTGTGTGGCCTTGCCTTGTGCGCCCAAAGTCTCACCCTCCATGCCAAAAGCCTCACCCTCTGCGCCATGCAAGCACCCCAAAGCCACCCTCCTCTCCTCAGCACGCCTAGCCCTCCTAGTGGCATTACAGATAGCCCTTCTTGCATCCATCACCTATTCAAGGTACCAGTGGCCTCTGGTATCACAAATACTCGGGATGCAAAGTCATACTTCATTATCATACTTGCAGGAATTAAATAGAAAAATACATAATAGACCACTCTTGCACTCTCACCAAGGCCTAAGAGCACTACCCACTAGCTACAGTAACTGACCCACTACTTGACAATAACCAGCCCAACCCACTGACTAAGACTCGGTCAAAACCCTAATAACACATAACAAACAAAAGACTTAAATAACCCTAATATAAAAATAAAAGACAAACGCTAGGTTGTCCTTGGAAACCCACCGGTTAACAAGAAACCCTTTAGATTAGGGTTTACACCCATAACAACACCCCATTCCTTAGAAGATCTTGCCCACAAGGTCTGGGTAGCGCCACTTCAATTGAGTAACCTCTTCCCACTATGCATCTTCCTCTGATGCCCCCTTCTAGTGTACTAGCACCTCGACTCCAACTTTGTTCCCCTTTCGTACCAGCTCCCTTCGTAGTGGCTTCTCGGGTTCAAGGGCTAGGGTTCCATCGTGGTTACAACTGGAAGCTTCAGCATGGGTTGTACTCTGTTTCGTAACTTCCTATTGAGGCATGAAACATGGAAAGTAGGATAGATTAGAAAGTCAGGGGCAAAGCAAGTTCGTATTCTACTTTCCCGATCCTGTGAAGAATCTGGAAAGGCCCATAATATCGTGGTGCAATTTTGAGATTCCAACGCATGGAGACTAACATTTGTTGGTAGGGAAAAACCTTAAGGTAAACCCACTCGCCCTCTTTGTATTCTCAATCGTACGCTTCAGATCTACAAAAAACTTCATCTTTGCTTGTGCTTCTTGTAGATTTTCTCAAACCAGGGTGGTTATATGAAGTCACGACTCCTAAGCTCCTCATCTATTACCTGCACCTTGGTGGATCCTGGTTCGTATGGCAATATTCGTAGCAGGGGTTGGTCGTATAGTGCCTCAAAAGGTGAGACCTTAGTAGAGGAATGCATAGAAGTGTTATATGCATACTTTGCTAAGGGCAACCAACGCCCCCAATCCTTTGGTCTGTCGCTAGAAAAATACCTTAGGTAACACTCGAGCACCTTGTTTATTGCTTCTATCTAACCATCCGTCTAGGGATGGTATGTTGAGCTGAGTAAGATCTCTATGCCACAAATCCTGAATAATTATTTCCAAAAATTACTTGTAAAGATGGGATCCCGATAACTAACAATGATTTGTGGAATGCCGTGTAGTTTAAAGAAATTCTCCATGAAAACCCTCGCCACAGTCAAAGTTGTATATGGATGAGTGAGAGACATGAAATGAGCATATTTGCTCAATCTGTCCACCACCACCATTATTACAGTTCTTCCACCTGTGAGTGGTAACTCCTCAATCTAAGGCACAAAAATTCCCATTTTATTCTTGCATGTGTTTTATGTACCCTACCCTTGTGTGGCCTCCCAATGGACCGTTGTGAAGGTGATGCAGGATCTATTGCTGGAAGGGCACCAAAAATTCGAGATGAAGTCTGCCTTTATAGAACAGTAGCTCATTGCAAACTTGGTAGAGATTTGGATCCAAGATTCCCTTATGGTAGTGGCTAATTAGCTGCTACAACTAGGGATCTTGGGGGTAAGCTTTCTTTAATTCCTCCATCCATTGTGTTTGCATTATACTAATTGCCTGGAAGTGTAGGACTGGTTGACTAGGTTGGTTTTCTATGGTGGTGATTGGTTGGATTGGCAATGTGGTGTCTTCCATGGGCTTAGTATATTCTGTTAAGTGTAGTCGTGAGAGGGCATCTGCAACAGTATTGGTTTTCCTGCTCTTATACTCCAATGTAAAATCGTAGCCTAATAGCTTGGGGACTCATTTGTGCTGGGCAACGGTCCCAATTCTCTATTCTAATAAGTACTTTAAGGCTTGCTGATTGTTTTCATAAAATATATCTGCAAGTGCACAGAATCGAAACAAGTAGTAAAGTGTTTTAAAGAAAACGGTTATTGAACTCACATAGAATAATTATGTTATTGAGTATTGAAATTGAATAAATTAATTACTATTTGGAAAACCAAAATTTGAATAATGGTTTATCTAAATTAAAACTGAAGAAAAGAACATTAAAATTAAGATTTTAAAAATAATAAAAATAGATCTAGAGCATTTGACTTCACCTAGCAGATCTCACACAATTTATTCTTCCTTGTTATAGAATCTCAATTATTTCAAGTTGATGATAAAAATCCCTTGACTATTCAATATTTTCTCTCTTAAAATACAAAAAATATATCCAATTAATAACTCCATATCTCTATGTGAATTTAAGTAATTAGAGATTCATTAAGTTCTTCAGATTTTTCTTGAAAATCACACTAGTCGCGGTAATGCATCTCTGTTTTTGCTCAACTAATGGTGTTTAATCCTAGAGCTTTAATCGCAAATCACATCTCAGTTTCATTGTAATCTAAAAGATCGAACAATAGTTAGCTAGAAAATTGTGAGCATTAAAAACAAGGAATAAACACTCAATCATGGAAATATTGAAAATAAAATGATTTGGAATATAAATTGTATGTTCAACGCTAGGCTACATCAAAGCTTTAGAAAATAAAATTAGTTCATAATGAAATTGCAAAGAATAACAATAATGTTCTTTGTTGGAGTTGGTTGAAGAAGCATGTAGCTCTTGTCTCTGCATTCCAAATCCGCCTCCTCAAAATAATACTAGACTCTCTAACGCAAACTCTCAAAAATCAACTTAAAGTAGAAAGAAAAAAATGAAGAAGAAAAAATTCATCTCACAATTCGGGATTAAATAGATGTAAAAATGCAAATCTGGAAACAAGATAATGCAGCTCTAATCTAGCCTAAAAATCTGGAAAATAGTTTCTAAAGATAAATATTAACATAGAAGGAAAAAATATCCCAAGAATATTGGATTTATCAAAAACGTAAGATTCAGTTATATTCGGCTAGATATACGGAAATCAGGAGGATTTGGTAGTCAGCAGATTGAGTACAGAACTTGAGAGGATCTCATCGAGTAGATGCTGTGTGTGCTAAATATACTTGGCGCGGAGATCACAAATGAAAGGACACAAAGATCACTAATGAACGGGCATAGAGATCACAAATGAATGGGTGCAGAGATCACAAATGAACATGCGCGGAGATCACTAATGAACGGGTGTGAAGATCACTAATGAACGGGCGTTGAGATCACTCCTCGCCTACCGAGTGGTAAGCTTTGTCGCCTTTGGGTGTGAGAAATCTCTTTGTTGCCTCTCATCGGTCTAAATCTTTAATCCCTTCTTTTGTACCAAAATGCTCTCATTTTGTACTAAATCTTCTCATTTCTTCAAATCCAAGAAAATAAATAAAAATATATAGAAATAAACTAAAATTAATAGGATTGAAGGAAAAATGACACTTTTCATAATTAAAAGAGTGATAAAAATCACATAAAAATAGCACTTATCACTAATCAGTGCAAACATTGAAGGATTGTCCCAACATATAATGTCGCCACTTCCTCACTGCCATAATTAATGCAAGCAACTCTTTCTCATAAGTAGATAAGTTCAGATTCTTACCCTTGAGTGTCTGGTCGAGATATGCAATAGGTTGACCCTTCTGCATTAGAACAACTCCCAAGCCTTTCCCTAATGCATTACACTCTACTATAAAAGGTTTAGAGAAGTCAGGTAGCCTTAGAACAAGCAGGTTCACCATAGCTTCCTTAAGATTGACAAAAGCTGCTTGTGCCTTTTCATTCCACGAAAAGGAATTTTTCTTTAAAAGTGCTGTAAAAGGGGCTGTCAATGCTCCTGAACAAACTTTATGTAATACTCTGAGAGGCCTAGAAACCCTCTTAAGGCCTTGAGATTCCTTGGACCAAGCCAGTTTTGCATGGTCGTAATCTTCTGAGGGTTAGCCTTTACTCTTTCTTGAGAAATCAGATGGCTTAAATATTTCACCTCCTTGTTGTCGAAAATACACTGGGGTTTTTTTTGCAAAAAAATTTTGAGATTGCAAAGTTTGCAAAACAATAGTTAGGTGTTGTAGATGTTCCTGAAGAGTCTTGCTATATAGATTAAAATATCGTCAATGAAAACCAACACAAACTTCCTTCCTTAGATAGGGTCTAGAAACTTCATTCATCAACCCTTGAAAGGTTGATGGAGCGTTGGTAAGCCCAAAGGGTATTACCAAAAACTCTTAATGACCCTCATGGGTTTGAAAAGTAGTCTTTGGAATATCATCAGGATTCATCTTGATTTGGTGGTATCCTAAATATAAATCAAGTTTAGAAAAAATACGCTCCATATAATTCATCAAGCAACTCATCTATGTTAGGTATTGGATACTTATCTTCACAGTGTCCATGTTAAGGGTGTAATAGCCCACTAGAAATTTAAAGGTAGAATTTCTATAGGCTTTAGGAATCTTGTAAAAACTCCTAAGTTTTCACAGATCGACTAATCACGTAAATTTTAGTTTGTCCGCATAGTCAGTGTTACTACTCACTATGTGCCTGAACTGCGATTTTATTTATTTAAGGTACCTGAAGTGTCAAATGGGATATGGTCTGTGCCATTAGTTTCGTTTGAATAATTAGGATTTTATGGAGCAATAAACTCATTTTTAGTTTTTGTTTGAAGCATCCGTTCGAATACACATTTTGATTATTTCGAAGCACTTCGGAGTTGGATTTTGATAAACGGTATGCACTATTAGGTTAGTATGTTTATTTAGGATCTTTAAGTGCAAAGTTTATTTTTTACTTTTTCGGAGTAAATAGTAACCTCAATAGTAGCACCGAGTGCAGTGTTTTCAAAATCACAATGTGGAATGTCCAAATTAGACTAGAGAAATTTTATTTAGACATTTGGTAAGATCTTAACCACACTTGGTGAATAGTATTGAACACTTGGTACCAAGAAGAACCATGAGATGGAAATGTGAAGGAAATCAGGGCGTGAGATCATGTCACTTAAGCAAAACACTATTCCATTCAATCACCATTTTGTGCCAAACCCTAAATTGGGTTTCAACCCTAGTCAAATCCTAAATACTTAGAATCCAATTGAAATTCCAAAAATTTTGGAGGAAACCGAAACCATAAATGACTACCCCAAACCCCAAACTTGATTTCAAAATCCTAATGGATCCGATTTTTAGTATTGTGTTTAATCAATTGATTAAATAACTTCCACATGCTATTAATCCCTTAAATTCATATTATGACATCATTATTCAACCCTTTAAGCCTTGAAGATTTGATTGGACCAAGAAAATTTTAATTTGAGCTTGATAGCATCTTAAACCCTAACCAAACCCTCTTTAAACCCCATAATGAAACCCACTCGGTTAAGGCCTATTGGGCCCAGGTATTTTGGCCACCTTGGCAAAGCTTCTTGAAGAAATTTCCACCCACCCAAGGTTGACAACCCATTGCTCAAGACATCCCTCAAATAGTCTTTGATAGAAAAGAAAAGACCACCTTATCACAACCACCAACATAGCACCTCAAGGCAGCCCATACCATGGGCAGTTTACCCCTTGTTTTGGCCAAGACTTCTATCACTCTAGTGTCACTCAAGACCTCACTTCACCATTCAGTTTCTTTAGGAAGAGTTTAGACCATTATATTACTCATTTAATCTATTTTTCCACACGTTTTGTAGAGAGGAACTTACAAGCTCTCTCGGGCAGTTTTTTGAGCCTTCTTGCTTTCAGTTTTTGAAGCCCTTGTAAGTATTTTCTTACGGTTATTTATTCATGAAAGTTGTCCCTATTTGAGTCTAGTTTCTGTGGATGTCCTTTTTGTTTGTTATAATGGTCATTGGTTTGGTCCAAAGTTGTTTTAACCATAGAAAGACCACTCTAGGCAATAAACTGAATAGTATGTTGTATTTTGGAGTTTTTGACCAAGCTAATAGATAAATCTTAGTCTAAAATTTTTATGGAGTATTTTTAACATGTTTATATGATTTTTTTAAGGACTCGTTGCATGTTATAAGATTTTGATAAAATATTTTCTTAGATCTAGAAACTTAGAAACTGGAAGGAGAAAAATAGTTTATGTTTTATGAAAATTTGGATATTTTGTGGTTTAATTTTAATCCAATGACTTTGATATTTTTGATAGTCCTTAGCCTTTGATATACATGTTAGGATGTTGTTTTGAAGATTTTAGGTGTTGATTTACAAAGATATGATTTTTACGCATGTGGATACTCAATTAAGTAAAAAATGTGAGGTTTTCTGCTAGATCCATATTTTGGTTTGATTTTGGCCGTGTGATTTTAAGTTTAATACATGGATCTACTTTAGGACATATTTTTATAAACCATATGATATTGTTAGTTTATGATTTTTATCGTGGTATGTATCGGGTCAAGAGGATTGGTCAAAACCAAAGTTGAGAAAATTATGTTTTGATGAAGTGTTGGAGCTGAGTGCTTCAAGTTGGATTTTTGTGACTTTCGGTGAGTTTTATTTGATGATTCAAAGCATTTTAGTTCTTAGGAGTGTTATGGACATGTTAGAAGAAAGTTTTGAATTTTTGGAGTTCTGGAGATGTTTTAAAAAGAGTCAAAACCTTGAGATTCAAGGGTTTGTGTTTATGTGAAGTAGATTTTTGTTGGTTTTATTAAGCATACTTCTAAGTATAGGATGTGATGATCTATGTTGCAATATTTTGGTTTGAGTATGAGTGTTAAAGTTGGATAAAATTGCACAAAAATAAAAGAGAAAAGACCTAAGGGTGTTTCGGCCATTATGTGTTTTTCATGGTTATCATTTGTTTTAAGTCTTACTAATTAGATATTTGGGTTTAGAACAAAATTTATATGAAAAATGTAAATTTTGGTATTTTTGGAGTTAGGATGTGAAATCCCTAAATTAGGGGTAATATGATCATTTTTTCACGTGTAGAGGGTAAAATGGTAGTTTTACTCTAAGATATTAGTTTTCATGTTTCTAAGTTATTAGTGATAAAATTTCTAACATTTAGAATTCCTATTTACAATTTCTCATGTTTCGCATTTTTTTTTTTCATAAAACGTGACAATCACTATAAGTTAGCTCCTAACTTACTATCGGATTACGGTGTATGTATATCGGTAAGGGAACTATTGTTCATGTAATTCTGTTACCCTATATGCCAGGTTACATCATATATGTCTATTACTTAAGACATTCTGTCATGAGATATTTACCTGTCACACAATGTATTCTATCATGCAATATTTATTTATTATATAATATACTCTGTTATGTAATGTTATCTGTTACAAGTTATGTCATGTCACGTAATGTTGTTTGTTACATGTGGCGGAGCTGCAACCGGCGACAATAAGGGATTGTGGTGGTGGTGAGGAAATAACGTAGGAGGAGAAAGATAGATAGGGTATGGGGAGTCTGGGGAAGAAGAAGGGAAACAATGCCTTTTGGTCGGGAAACACCTCCTTTTCGTCAATACGGTGCGTTTCACATCTTATTTTAATAGGCGAGCTAGGTTTAGTTGTCTTGGGGCCTAGGCCTCAACAAGAATGACATACGGGACCACTAATTTTTATTAAAAGCTCATTGTTTTGTTCTACTAGTAATAAATAAGAGATTAGTTTAGAATACATCGTGAACTTTCACACTTGAAATATCTATTGTAGGAACACATTCGAAGCGTGAATGTGTTGTTATATGGCTTATTTCAAATATATCTTCATTAGTGGTTTTTTCTTTACACAATTTCGACTGTGGACATATTGTTAAAAGTATAGAGTTGTATTCACTAATAATTCTAAAACTTGCAACTTTAGGTGCATCAAATTATAACGAGCTCTTGGAAAACTCACGGTCATCTGGTATGTGATGCCCCAGACCTCGCTTGGGATTTGACGAAGACTGAAGTATCGGGATATGTAACTTAAGGCTACACACCCCCATTCATGACAGTTAACATGCAATGCACCTAACATATTTGTACCAGTATGCAATAATCGCAATAGAAAATTTTGATTCTATGTAAAGATTAGAGCAATAAATGCATGGTACTAATGTAAATTAACTTAGAAATCCCAAAAGTATTTGTTCAAAATCTCCCAATACAAAGAAGGGTTTAAACCATAACCTTCAATATGCCAAGTTCACAAAATGTAATGACTTTTACATTGCCATGCTAAAGGATTATATTTGGCTTTGTCCTTATCAATAATTTATGTAACTCCTTAAATAACTTAAGTACTTCACAAATAAAGTAGTCTGCTGCTTCTAGTCTTTCTTCTGCAGTCGGCTCCACCAAGTGCTTAGGACTCTTTAGGGCCTCCTTAATGGTCGGGGGACCCTCCCGCTTGCATTTCCCTACGGTCATTTAAACCTGTCACAACTTCTATCATTCCTGGAGGAGTGGTAGTGGAAATTATTATAGTGAGATTTCGAAAAATCTCAGCAAGTTACCCAAAACATACAATAAGATAATATAAACATGCAGAAGCAAACCACGAGAAAGAATGAATGCATGGACATGTACTTGGCCCAAAAATTTGTTTTTACTCTTTTTTCAATATCATTGATCGTGTATCCATGTAACAAAGTTGCAATTTAAACATATAAAAAGTTTCGTTTCCAATTCACATTAGTCACTTATAATGTGGCGCCCCTAGGCCCCGCTTGGGATTAGACGGTAACTGATACCCCAGGACATGTAACGCAAGGCTACACACCCCTCATACGTGACAGATAATATGCTATGCACCTAAGTACACTAATAATATGCAATAACGATGCAGTGAAAAAAATAATAAAAGTTGGATAAACTAAACAACGCCATAAACAATTACAAAGCACATGGCATCGTAAACTAATATCATAACCCAAAACATAAACATAGGCCTTAAAGACATAATATCCCAAAAAGCATGAAGCATAATTTTAAAATTTCCAAAAATACGGGATTCCCACAAAAGAAACATAAGTCCACAAAATACTTAAACACCAGTACTGTAACACCCCGCTTCCCAAAAAGACATTTTAGAATTTTTGGGGAGCCAGGGCGCTACTACTAAACTTAAACTTAAAAGCTTTTCTTTTTAACAAGCTCCAGATACGAAAGATTTCCATAAATGACAACCTTTAATAAATATTGAAAATCTAAAATAAAGTCTGCGTAAGCATTTATTTAAAAAAAATATAGAAGTCTCATGTGCTTATCAAAATAATTTATTTAAACTATAAACCATAGAAATTATCATAGCATAATCTGTCTAGGCCTCTGCTTCGCCTCCCGGGGTCAAATCCTGGTCTGCAGTCTCATCCTCATAAATGTCATCACCTGGGGTAATTTAAAAACATAAAAACAAACTAAAATGAGTCAAATACTCAATAAGCAACACATCATACAGTAAACATAAGAAACATAAGGTCTCTTGAAAAACGTGCATACTCACAAATACATATGTAATTAACATGAACATGAACATGGACTTATCTTTTCATTTATCATACGCCGTTACCCACTGTTGACCCTCGTGAGTTAGGGTTAGCGAATCTAAGTAGATTCCGATTCCGCCCGTGACCGCGAGTTGTGAAATCCATATATAAGGAAGACATACTGGGTGCACTACCAGCATGCACGACCTGGCAATGCAATATGCCCATAACATAAGTACCGTCTTCATATCATAACATAGGCCGTTACATATCTTATCATAATCATACTTGCATACTTGTCATTTCATAGATTTCAAAAGAAATCGCATATATACTTGTCATATCATAGATTTCAAAAGAAATCACATACATACTTGTCATATCATATCATAGATTTCAAATGAAATCACATTCTTTCATAAATGTCATGATACATGTTTCCTCACATAAATTCATGATTTTTCATAAATATTTTAATGCATAAATATTCACATGAAATCATGCATGACTTTTCATAAATTTACTTTCATGCATAATGTTCATAAAAAATCATGACCTCTCATAAATCTTTTAATGCCTAACTTCTTTTATAAAATCATGAATTTAATGCATAAATCTTCACATAAAATCATAGATTTTCATAAATATATCATGACTGGGTATGTAAAAAGGAGCTTCCAAAGAAGGGCATACATGCAAAATATTTTTATAAAATAAATGTCGTTTACCGTACATACGTGTAAGGGTATGATCATGCTACTTACCTTGCAGCTCTAATCCACTATTTTTGGCACGTAAACGGTCGCCTATAAAATAAACACGTATTTTGCATAAATTTCTAATTAAACATGTGATTTTATTTAAAACCTAAACTCTATAATATTCTATAGTTCCTAAACCTAGATTCCTCTTAACACTAAAATATTCTCATCTTTTAATCCTAAATAGGCATGGGTATTTTTGGAAAACAATACAATGGGCATTATTGTAATTTAACTAACCCACTTAAAATTGATCTTACAGGTTGCATGCATATTCGAGTTGGGTTTTACGCTTGAATGGGTTGCATGCATTCGGGTTGGGTGGTTCGATGCTCACCGAGAGAGGAAGAAACAATTGCGACGGTGGATCTGGTGGCTGGGCACGACGTCAACTCCGACAAGCGGCTGCTATGCAACTGATAGTGAGAGAGTTAAGAGAGAGAGAGAAACTGAATCTTAGAGAGATTACGGGGAGAAGGTTTACGCACCGCGCAGCATGCATGGGGCTTCGGGCGGTGGCGCTGGGCGTCACTGGGCAGTGGAGGCTAGATCTCCGGTGTCGTCTGTTGCTGCCGACGATGGCGTCGCAGCCCAACAATGGGAGAACGTGGCTCTCGGTTTGGGCGAGGATATCTCCTCTGTTTCGATGCAATAAAACAGAGTATTGTTCGTGTGTTTGTTGGGCGGTGGCTGGCAGATATCGCCGGACGTTGTTGGCTTGGCCGAGCGATGGTGGTGGAGGGCAGCGTTATGGAGGGTGTCGGCACATTAGGTTGCTTCCGTTCGTGGTCCTTGTGTTGTGTTAAAGGAGCTTAGTGTGGGCTGGCAGTGGAGATATCGTGAGTTTGCTATGTGTGAAGAAAACTGGTGGTTCTTGGTGTTGTGGCTGAGGGAGGAGACGTGAGCTAGGGGTGTTGGAGGGTGAACGTTAGTGCGGACAGGTGGTGAACTGGGGTAGCTGCACTGCGTGACTGAACATGGGGCTGTGGCCATGGCTTTCTGTAACAGCCAACAAGAAATTCACTGGTAGAATTTCTTTTGACCTTAGGAACCTCGTGAAAACTCATACGTTTTTACGAATCGACCAATCGCTCAAGTTTTAGTCTGTCATCATAATCAGTGTTATCACTCACTGTGGTGCTAGATTTATGAGTTTAATTATTTCAGGTAGTTAGAAGTGTCAGAATGCATTATGGTCTACGCCATTAGACTCAGTGGATTATTTAGGATTTTATGGCGCAATAACCTATTTTCATAATTTCGGACGAAACGTCTGTTGGAAATTGTGAAATTATTTTTAGGGGCACTTCGGGGTTGAATTTCGGTAAATGATTTTCACTATAGGTTAATATGAATATTTAGAATTTTTCAATACTAAGTTTATTATGCAATTTTTTTGGAGTGAATAGTAACCTCGATAAGCGCACCCAGTGAGTGTTTTTAAAATCACAGTGTGGAATGTCCAAATTAGGTTAGGGAAGTTTTATTTGGACACTCGGCAAGATCTTAGCCACACATAGTGAATAATATTAAACACTTGGCACAAAGAGAAACCTTTATATAGATTTGTGAAGCAAATCAAGGTGTGAGATTATGCCACCTAAGCAAAACCTTGTTTCATCTGTTCAACCAAATTGTGCCAGACGAAAGAGGGTTTCAACCCTAACAAAACCCTAAATGGTTGGAATCCAATTGAAACTCCAAAAACTTGATTGAAACCAAAACCCTAAACGGTTTCCCCAAACCCTAAGTTGGCCTTCAAACCCTTTTTAATCCGATTCTAGCTTTGTGTTTAGTCACTTGATTAAATCACTTCCACATGCTATTAATTTATCAAATCATTGTTATGACATCATTATCCAACCTTTTAAACCTTGGAAATTTGATTGGGCTAAGAAAAATTAGTTTTGGACTTGATAGCATCTCAAACCCTAACCAAACCCCCTTTAAACCCCAAATTGAAGCCCACTTGGTTAGGGCCCACCAAGGCCCACGAAATTGGCCACCTTGGCAAAACTTCTTGGAGAAGTTTCCTCCCCCACATGGCAGACCATCCACTGTCATTGGCTACACCCAATAGACCATCCTGGGCGTGAAACTAGAGAGTATGATATGTTTTGGAATTTTTGACCAAGCTAATGGACATATCTTGGTCCGAAAATTTTTTGGCGTGTTGTTAACATGTGTTTATGAATGGTCATTGAGGTTTTATTGCATGACTAAAGCTTTTGATGATAGATTTCCTTAAATTTAGAAACTTGAAAACTGGAAGTGGGAAAACAGTTTTTGTTTTTTGAAAGTTTAAATATTTCGTGGTATAATCTTATTCCAAAGGTTTTGATATTTTTATATGATGATCTTAAGCCTCTTATATACATGTTAGGATGTTATTTCAAAGATATTTAGTATTAGTTTAAAGATATGATTTTTCTATGCAAGAAGATTTAAGTTTGGCCTAAGATTTGATGTTTTTTGAGTTAGATCCATGTTTTGTTGAATTTTAACTATGTGATTTTAAGTTTGATGGTTAGATCTTCTTTAGGACACATTGTTAGACCATGTGATGTTTTAGTTTGAAGATCACATGTCTTTAAACCATGGATCAAGAGATTGATCAAATGTAGTTGAGAGAAAAGTTTCTGTTTTGGACTATGTTTAAAACCAAAAACTCCAAGTGTTGTTTTGTGATTTTTTGTGACTTTTGTTTGATGATTTAAAGCATGGTTGATCTTAGAATGATGTTATGAATATGTTAGAGGTAAGATTTGATTTTTTGGAATTCTTGGAGATGTTTTTATTAAGGTCAAAACTTGTGATTTAAGGGTTTACTTTTTGTTAAAAAGTTTGAGTATTTTTACAAAAAGTTTGGTGTTAATAAATAGATTTTTCTTAATGGATATTTTAAGTGTGTTTTTAAACTTAGGATAGGAAGATCTTTGTTACAAAATTTTGGTTTAATCATGAGTTTTGAATTTTGAAAGAATTGAACAAAAATCAAGAGAAATGGCCTATGTAGGTTTCGGCAATAGTGAGTTTTCCATAGTTGTGAATGGTTTTAAATTTTTCTGAGTTGATATTTGAGTTTAGGACAAAATTTACATGAAGTTGGTAATTTTTGGAGTTAGGATGTGAAATCCTTAAGTTAGGGGTAAAATAGTCATTTTCTCACATGTAGAGGGTAAAATGGTAATTTTACTCTAAGTTGCCTCTTTTCACATTTCTAATTATTAGTAATTAATTTCTAACTTTTAGAATACCCTCTTACAGTTTCTCGTGTTTCGCACTTATTCTCGTAGAATGCGACTATCGAGGTAAGTTAGCTTTTAACTTACTATCACTTTAATGTGTATGAGTGATAAGTAAGGGAACTAAAGCGTATGTATGCATGTTATCATATGTTCCATGTCAAGTTATTACATATTTATCTGTTACACAGAATTTATTCTATCACGAATTATTCATCTGTTACACAAGATATTCTGTCATGTATTTCTATACATTGCTATGCATTGCAAGTATGTCATGTTAAGTTAAGTATGCCATCTGTTACATGTATTTCATGTCACGTAATATTCACTGTCACATGTTATGGCATGTTACGGAATATTGTCTATTATATGTTATGCCAAGTTATAAATAATATCTGTTACATGTATGCCATGTTATAAAATATTTTTTGTTACAAGTAAGTCTCAAAGTAAGTCATGTATGTCATCTTATGTTCACGTCACATTACGCTACGTCAGGACTTTTGTCTTTTCATATTCATGTCATTCCGTCTTGAATACAATTTGTGTATCTCGAGAACAGTCTTGTTAAGTTATTCATGTCAATCACGACCCTAAGCACTAGGATGAGATAATATCCTAGTGAAACTCCTTTGTTCACGCTGGAGTGTCTAAATAGGTGTGAAATTCCCTGAGTTAACGAAGTACAGTCAACAGGTTGCGAATGGGGCCTAATTAGCTGGTCACCAGAGCGCGCCAGACACTAACGCCGATGGAGCCAAACTTTATTTTACGTATATCCACAGCAAGTGTGGCATAAACAATTCATGGGGCCACAACAACTATGGAGCATACATTACGTGAGACACAACAATTGTGACACGTAGGATACGTGGGGCCACAACAACTGTGGAATACGTATTAACGCACTCACAGCTGGTATAGACAGCTATGGTGATGTGGTAATCAGTAGGGACACACGGCTCAAGGGGACCTATGTAGCACCCGTATGGTCACTTTAATGATTAAGTCTACTGAATAAGATTCCAAGTTCATGTATTTCACGTTCAAGTCATGTTTCACGTTATGTTATGTCAAGTCATGCTATGCTTATTATTTCATACCATGCTATGTCAGAATATGTTATGTTTACTATTGACTTTGATTGTGCATTTATGCCTTTATTGCCATGCATGCATCATTAACCTATGTGAATGTTTTTTGTTAACTTGCTGAGATTTGTAATCAAATCTCACTGTGGTAGTCCCAACTACCATCCCCCCAAATGGTAGATCTTGTTATAGGATCTGAAGGAGAACTGGGGATCGACCAGCTGGAAACGGTCGACTAAGCGATGGTGCGACTTAGATGTAGTTGCCCTATATTACTACTTGTATTTTGTGGAGTTCAATCTCCAGCACTCTTTTGTTCACAATCATTTTGGACTAGTGTTGTGATCTCGGTTGTTAGTATGTCTTTATGTATGAAGTATGTTTTAAGTATTTGGGATATCATAAGTTTGGTGCATAGTATTGCCAAAAGAAAAAAAAAATTATCCGCTGCGAATATTGCATAATGCTAGACGCATGTTAGGAACATTGCATCTTATATGTCATGAACGGGGGCAGGTAACCTTGTGTTGCATGTCCCGACGTTTCAGATATCCGTCTGATCCCAAGCGAAATCTGTGGGCATCACACTTTCGGTGGGCGTCATGGAGGAGGTCTTGGGTGGTCTGCTGGCCGAACAGAGGGAATGTGGTGGAGTGTTCGTGGCTTACGGGGTGTGGGCTGGTAGCGGCGTTGAGGAGAGGCTGGTGGTTGGACGTAATGAGCCTAGCTCTATATATAGACTAGTGAAAACCCTAGTGAAGAAGGAGAAGAAACGTGCGTGCATGGAAGTGGATTAGATTTTGTGCATGTTTGAAATACATAGATAAAATCCAGTAGCTAAGAGTTTTATTACGAAGAGGAAATAAGAATAGTAATCGTGTTTGGACTCTAACACACACGTGCTTGGAGTAAAAATAAAAAAATAAAAATAAAAATTACCAAAATAAAATAATAATAATGGAGCCTTAACTCTAGGTTTAAAAAAATTCATCTGATAATTCTCATATGGGCTTTAACTCATTTATTGAGTTTAAAAAAAAATTCTGTAATTTATCTCTAAAAGAATATAGGATCAGGTCGTTACAAGTACTCTTCATAACCATCGTCCCATCGGGAGATAGACACCAAAAGACCCCATGGGATTACCGAGGCTCGGGCGATAATAAACTTAAATCCTTTGCTACTTCCTTCAAGTCAGTCGAAGTCTTAGAGGCTCGCTCTAAATATGTAGACAACTGGTCCATATTCCACCAAAACTTCAAATTCTTAGAAGGTTGATAGATCATAGTGTCAATTTCTGTCTTACTAATACTATGTAAGATCTCCCTGAGTAACTTAGCCGTATGAATTAATACATCCGCAGTGTAGTCTTGATGAGCCTAAACAGTGAACTTGTCTTCTATTAGAGAACCATCCTGGTTCATGTTTTCTGGGTATCTGGGGTACTTGTTACAACTTCTACCATTCCAATTGGGGAATGGTAGTGGAAACTACCACAATAAAATTTCGAGAAATCTCAGCAAGTAACCACACAACATATCACAGTTAATACAAGCATACAAAAAGTATATCATGATATGCGTGCATGGACATGTACTTGACTTATGCCTTAACCAGACATTGACTTACGCACTTGACCATTTACAAAAGACTTGTAACAGAGACTTAAACTTTTCATACAAACTTCTTAAACTTTCTTATTCACGTGATCTTATTCAGAACTTGCCTTATCAGAACATATCATAATATTTTCATCGAGTGATCCTTATCATATGAGCTCTTATACTTATTCAGAGGGTGGACACAACACTGTTTCCCTCCTTGCACTGCGTGTTCCTACTAGTTACTGCACCATCAACGGTCCGTACATCGTGATGAATATGTCATAAACGGAGAATCATATTAACTTGACCTTACTTCGTCGGGTTACATGCCTTATGCACCCACTAGTGTTAGGTGCTTCCTCGCTCTAGCATTCTCTTTAAAAAGAATCCATTCGAGGCTCGTCGACTATTTTTTGTCGACCCAGGGGTTACCACTCCATTCTTAAGCACTCCAGAGTGGATAGAGGAATTCCACTAGGACGTTCCCCCGCCCTAGCACTTGGGGTCCTGATAAAACATTTAGACTATTTTCTTTGAAAAAGACTTTTTTGAAAACACTTCTCTGAAAACACTTTTCCCCAAATGCATGTGACATGAGACTTAATATGCTTACTTATACTTGACATATGACATATAAGCCGTGCATGAAATAACCAAGCATAACATATTCATTTCATAGCATGATCACATAAAGCATGTTAGATATCAAATCATGTGCATAGAACCATAAGAACTTGCTTAGGCCGAAACTCATAAGCACAAAAACATGAAGATTTATCACAAAAACATGTTCCAAACTTCAAGTAAATAACATAAGGATCAAAGCATAAAGAAACAATGCATGAAATCATAACATTTGACTAAGGTCCGAAGTATCCAAGACATGGTATGGCCGAAATATCATGATACATATTCCATCATTCTTAAACATGTGAAAACTGAAACATATACAAGTATTTCATGGTATATTCTTCACAATTTCAAAGCATATAATTCCTTCCATAGATTGTTATAAGATCATATTAACATAATCAAACAAACAATCAAGAAATAGCAACCAAAACAAACATGGTAATGAAAAGATATACACAATCATATACAAGTATTAACCAAGAGTAGGTTGAGTGTATACTTAAAAAATCCTTGTAAAGAAATACTAGCAAGCTATAAATCCGAACATACCATATTAGAAAGAGCATCTAAAACCCTATCTCATGTTCTTGAGTGCGTGTGTGTGTTTCTAGGATATCACTTGGTCTTAAACCATTCGGCTTCTAAGGTTATTAGGTTAAAACCCTCTTCATTTCACTCATAAGGTAAAACAAAACCTAAAGTAGCCAAAAATACATGTGATGGTCAAAACATGGAGGATAAATTCCCCCTTCATTATTTGGTCTCAAGGGTTTCTCTTAGAAACCATAGGTTATTTCCATGAAAATAGAAGAAAGTGTGTGTTCTATTATTTCTCAAAGTCTAATGAGATATGAATCTCATTTTTTGGATTGAGAAAAGATTTGTGTATGAGCAAGACTTAGGAAAACCGAACCTTACCTTGCAAATCCTTGGGTAGTGCTGAAATCCTTCTCTTGCAAGGATCTTTCTTGTTTGGTTGGAGAGAAAACACAAGAAAAAGAGAGAGCTTTCAAGGGAAATTGAGAGAATTGTGTGGAGAGAGTGAAAACTCATGCAAAATCTGAAAACTGGCAAGGGAAAAGCCTCCTAGGCATGAACCCTTCTCTTTATATAGAGACCCTTCACTTCCCTTCTTGTTTGAATCAAAACCCATGCATGTGAGACAAGTGGCGAGGTTTCTTCTTCTTCCTCTCTAAAAAATCGAAAACCTCTTGGAGTTCCCTACTTAGATTGCATTGAGAAGGGGCATTCTTGGAGGTGGCGTGTTGGGCTTCGCTCCTTGGCCAAAAATCTCATTTCCCTCTTATGCCCTTCCTTTTATTTAACAAGTCAATATCTTCTCAAATGGGTAACTTGGTAAAACCATGCATGTCTCTTCCTATTTCCAACAAGGAACTCTTGGCATGGAGGACAAGTGGCATTGGGCATGTGCCATAGCCCTAGTCATCCCTTCCACTTTCCATTCCCAAGATGTTGCTTCATCTTCCCATTTTCATTCCCTAGGTGACCCTTCACATTTCATTGGTCCAAAATATACTAAATAACAAGTGGCAAGCGAATGGAATACTTGGGGGTATGCTAGCCGAAAACCCTAGGGGCAAACTTGTCCTTGATATAAAAGTCTCATCCCAAAAGTTTTCTAGAAACTTGGTGCATGCTTGACACATGGCAAAACCTAACAAAATTCGAAATTCCAAAGACCTCCCTTCAGTTTTCTATGCAAAACTTCTAGAAAGACACCATTTCACTTCCTTAGGCTCATCTTTCCAAGAAAGCTACCTTGGAACTTGAATTTTGGACAAAAAACAATGGGCTAAGCGTGTAAGCCCATCTTGGTGCTTTCCTACACCTTTCTTTCCCCCCTTGGCCCACTTTCAAGACTAGGTTCAAAGTATAACATTCTTGGGTCACATAACACTTAGCAAATTTAGAATCAGATCATGGACCTAAATTCCCAATAAGGTCGAAATTCTAAGGTCAACTAGAGCCACTCTTCTCTTGGGCTTAAGTTGCTACATCAAAGGCTTCTAAGACCTTTCAAAGTAACTAAAGCTCTTAAAATACTATGGCAACCTAGAACAATTCTAAGGGCCAAGCCTAGACAAAAACTCAGGCCATCACATGTAACCATTTATTCGATGTACAATATGGGTGGACACCTCACAGCTCCCATACGCACTGTGTGCTCCCTGCTAGTTACCACATCACATAACCAACCCTCTTGTCTAGATGTGAGTACATCAATGTTCTTATAATACTGCAGTTAGCACTTCACCTTCACCGTATTTTCAATGTGTTGCACCGACTAGCATTAGGTGCCACTTTGCTCTGAAATATTTTAAAAATGACCCATTCGAAGTTTGTTAACTATACTTCATCAACCAAGGAGTTACCACTCCAATTTAAGTACTCCAGAGTAAATATAGGAGTTCCACTAGGATAGTGCCTCTTCTTAGCATTTGGGGTCGTGACAAAACATGTATTCTCTTTTCTTTTACAAAATGCACAGCCCAAAATGCATGTGACATGTGCTTGTTTTCTTCCATGTAAGACCCGAATATGTATGTCATGAATCGTGTGACTCTTAAGCAACAAAGTCATATTCTCATGCCATATATGAAGTGCATCATGTTTAAGGTTTGAAAGAATTAGAACATGTGATATACTTGTAACAAAACAAGGGATTGAAGCTCAATCAAACATACAACAAAACCCAGTTTTAGACATGTTGGTTTAGAATGAGGAACAATATTTGAACATGGCAATAAAAGGCATGGCTGTGACATAACATACATCAAGCAACAATTCCATAATCCAATTTGATCAACAATATGCAAAGTTTACACGCTACATATGAACATTATCCAAAGGTAGGTTAGAAGCTAATTTACAAATATTCAAAGAAAAGAAATACCAACGATCAGGCAAGCTGAAAATGTATTGTTTAAATCATTAGACTTATTGAAACCAATGAAACTCTAATCCAAGAATGTGCATGTGTGGTGTGCTAGGGTTTACTCTATTCAGTTCTAGGGTTCTAATCCCACTACTTGCGACCTTTTATGAGCTTGGGCCTTAAGGGAATAACCCTAGGCCGAATGGTGGTTGTGCCTCCTTCAAATATTCGGTCTTTGCAATCCTAGTGGTTGCTAATACACATTATGTGTGTGTGTGTGTGAGAGGAGTGTATGTTGTGCATGTGTTCATCCATCCTTATGGCCGAAATCTCATTAGAAGGGAATCACACTTCGAAACCCTAATGGTGACCGTGTTTCTCAACCTTCCAAAGGTTCCTTTCACTTTTTTTCTTGGCTAGTGAGGTTCTGATTTTCTTGAAGAAAACCCTAGTTTCCCACGCTTTAACAAAACTCACCAAGATGGAATCCAACACTCTTGTTTCTTCCCATGACTCATGTATGGTGGTGCCCTACTCACTCAAATTGAGCTCCTTCTCACCCAAGAAAACCCTTGTGAACGTGTGTTTAGGAGAAGTGAGTGTAGTAGAAGGCTTAGTGGTTCTTACCATGTGGTTCTCTCCAATGTGGGGTTCCTTGCTCTTCTTCCCAAGTCGTGTGTGGAGTGTGTTTGGATGGAAGGAAAGAATGGTGGTTGGTTTTCTCCTAAGGTGGACGTGGTTGAGAGAGAAGGGGAAGGTGAGAAATCTGAAAAAATGGTAAAGTGACCTTTAGGTGTCTCTTTGGGGGGTGATGGGCACCGGCCCCCTTAAAGAACCTGTTAAATACACCCTCATTTCCCACACCAACTCTCTCTTTCCCTCTCATCATTATTTCTAACATTGGAAACCCAAGGGTCTTAGTGCATGGATGCTATGTGGCATAAAGCTTCTTGCCTTAGCCGAAATCTCCCTCTTTCCCTCTCCATCATTGCATTTCTTTGGGAAATCCAAAAGACTCTCTAGCATGAGTTACAAGTGGCATGTCCGAAACACTAAATGGCCCTTGCCATTCCCCCTTGTGGTCTAGGTTCAATGAACCCATTCTAAGGAAAAAGGAGCATGTAGGTCTATTATGGCTGAAACCCTAAGTGTGTCTCCTCAATACTAGAGCCTTCTTATTCCTAGGCGTGTGCGTGGTTGCCATTTGGCATATGCATGTGTGTGTGTGTGTGTCTGTTTGTTTGCTCTAGCCAATCCTCTATCTTGTCCTCACCCCACTACGATTTTCTTCTAGAAGCATTGAAAGATGCTTGCGCCTATTCCCTAACTCTCCCTTCATCTTCCTCATGATTTCCTTCTTCTAGAAACTCCAATACCTAATGCATGTGTGACAAATGGCAAGATGATGGTTGGATCTCATGGTTAGCGTGAAACCCTTAACTGAAACCCTAAAAATCTCCAAGAGGCTTGTTTTCAAGATTTTTGGTGTACCCCATACACCTCTTGACCTCCCTCATGTTAGTCATGTGGCATGTTGGTGGGTAAGATGGGCGTGTGCCCTAAGTGTGCCAAGCCTTTTCCCTTCCTCCATCACTTTGGCTTCTTTTAGAAGCCTTCTAGCATGCTTGCCAAGTGGTAAGCTATGTGCCAAACCAAGATGCCGCTTTCCTAGGTCATAAATGATTGAGTTTCGGGAACCTAAAGGTCATTGTCTCCTTCTTGGCGCCTCCCTCCATCATCAAAACCCTAATTAAGGTTTCAAGACCCTAAACAATCTAGTGGCCGAATTCCACTTAGCCATTTGGGCCTTTTCTGTGGGCTTGGGCACTTAATGCACTGGCAATAGGATGGGGCTTGTGTCCTTCACTAAATGCTCACCTCACCAATCATATTTGGCCCATTTCTAATTGGGCTATGGCTAAAAGTAATAAAAGTAATAGGTGAGGACTTGGTTAACTCGAGTCGTCACATGGTACCTGGTGAGAATGCAAAGTGTCATATTTTTCTTCCTTAATATTTATTCTTTTATACTTATTTGGTGCCTAAATGTACTCATTATTCTAATATTTTCATTTAGGAAGCAAACGGAATTGTTTAATGCAAAATGAAGTTAATTGGGCGATTCTGGACAGTTTCGACACTGCTTCGTAATCTGGGAATAACTCTCTCATCTGAGCTTCGATTGAGATGATTCAAGATGATATGGAACCCCTAAGACAAAGATCTACAACTTTCATGTTTTAAGTTTTGAAAGATACTGGATGCATAAAGGTCGAAATCTGGCTTGAAGTTGACGCACCTGTACTGCTGACGTTTTAGAACGTTCGGTCTTATCGTGCAATTCAAATATGTGATTTAATTGCAGATGTTTTGGAGATCTTGTGCACGAAAGTTATAGCTAGAAAACACCACTTTCCTAGTTATATTAGGACTATTTTATTTTTAATATTTCTCTTAATTAAATTAGATTTGGATATAGTTAATTGAGGATAATGTTTAGGATATTTTAGGAGATTTGAGAGGATTCTAAAAAGGGGGGCATGGACGTGTAAAAGAAAAAAATATCATACTAGGGCATCTCTCTCCCCTCTTCTCTAACTTTTCCTTCCAGTTTTCATGATGGCTTTGTGTGGCTAAACTTTCATAATTGGTTGAAGGAAACGGAAACCTCGGAATCAATAAAACTGTGAGATCTGATTTGTTTTTTGTGTTCAATTTATGCTTTGAGTATAGAATGTTTTTCTATGCCTATTTTCATGATTGTCTTGTTTAATTACTAGGAGGCCTACTACTTTGTTATTCATTGCAATCTACTGTTAGATTAGATATCAAATCCGTAATTGTTTGATCCCTCTAATTTGTGAAGCAACTAAGATTTGATGATTTGCTGCGTCTGAAATTATTAGATCTTATGAAAAACGCTCGTCGAAATTAAATGCAACTGCTTGTGCTTGTGTTGTTTAGCTTCATCGATGATGGAAACCAAGTTGGGCCTACTCTTAAAGATCATTTGCAAATTCCAGATGGGCCAATTACAAGATCAAGGGCCAAGAAAATCAAGGAAGCAATGCACGGATTGGTGCAATCCACTTGGGATGAAGCTAGCAAGAGCCCAACACTCAAGATGGGCTTGAAAGAAGGAGAACCAGCTTTGATCCACTTGATTCAAGCTGTGGAAGACATGACTTAGAGATAGGGTCTATTGTTATTGGAGACTTCCAATTTGGTTAAATGATTTATTTTATTAGTTTAGAATAAGTGGGCTTGAAGATGCCTGGCCCACACGTCTTATTTTCAATGAACTAGGATTTTCAAGAAGGCCTTGTATTTTGGCCAATGGCTTATTTGGAAAGTTACTTTTTAGGAATTAGGGTTTCAAGAGGTACTGTAGCGTTACTGTAGCGCGACACTGTTCATCAGGGCATTTTGGATAAAAATGGGCTTTATTTTGGCTAGGGTTTTAATTAGGTTTAGTTTAAATACTCCTTGTAGCCTCATTTGAAGGTTAGACAATATTGAATGTTATTTGTGAGTTGAGTTTTCTTCTCTTGTTCTTGATTGAACTCTTGAACTTATCAAAGGTAAATCACAACCTTTGTGGCGTTCCTCCTTTGTAATCTAGGTTCTTGAGACCGGTTCTTCAACGGGTCTAGATTTTGAAATGATCTAGGTTCTTGGAACGAGTTCTCATCGGGTCTAGATTTTCCATCCATTGACTTGAATTTGGCTTTCTTGGGGAGTTTTCAAATTGATTGTGAGTTCAAGGGATTTCATTCCTGCGGGTTCATATCATTTGGTATCAGAGCCAGGTTTCCAATCAGGTCTGATTCTATCTTTATTTCTTGCATATTTCATTCTAGGGTTTCATTGCTCTAAGATTGATTACAAAAAAAAAAAAAAAATAGTAGCTGTTGTATTTCTTCACTATTGTTAGGGTTTCTGAATCTCATTGTTCTAGGGTTTGTGTTGGCTAAAATCTCTTGCTCTAGGGGCTGCCATATAGCACTTGTGTTTGGGTTTTTGAGTTATTGTTAGGGTTTTCTTAATTGCTTATTCTTGATTGTGATCAAATCAGTTGGTGAAAAAAAAAAAAGACAGAAAAGAAAAAAAAATTTGCCCCAAAAAAAAAAGAAGAAGAAAGCCGAAATTTCTCTTGAGCCTTATCATCAAAGGGGCTGCATACATTATTCTAGTTGGTATCTTGTCTTATAGTTACTGTTTCATTCGTATAATTTTCCTGGATTCATGTGTCATTTTTTTTTATTCCTTACGTCTTACTCTTGTTCTTGTTTCTTGGACCTAATTACTAGTTGGGATAAAACATGGTTGCTTTGTCTTGATTGAGTTCAATTAGTTCTTAAAGAACTTGAGTGAGAAAACTCTTGAGGTAAAAGGTAAGAGAGTGTGAGACTATTATCAGGAAAAATCCAATTAAGAGTGAAACACGAGTGGAGTGCCATTATTCGAGTGTAAACATGTAAGGGAGTGTGTGAGGTTTACTTTTTTGCCACTAACATTCTTTGTGCAGCATCTTATAATGTCTCAGCGGAGTAGTGCATCACCAAGGGAGAGAGCAAATAACTCATCCTATGTGTTGCAAGCCATGCAACAACAGTTTGAGCAGTTGAACTTTGTGTTGGGTGAAGTGAGAGATAGGATGAATCATCAAGAAGCAGCGATTAGAAATTTGCAAGGTGGGAGAGATAGGAGGCGACGTGAACATAGAGTTGAAAATGAGTATGAGAATGAGGGAGATGGTGAGGATGAGGAAGACTTAGCATCTGAAGTTGGGTTGGGTAGACATGGAAGAGTTAGGCGTGAAAGACGACATGAGGGGAATCTCAGGGGTAGGGATGGTGTAGATAGAGACCTTGGGAGCATCAAAATGAAAATACCATCTTTCCAAGGTAGAGCTGACCCTGAGGTTTATCTAGAGTGGGAGAAAAAAATAGAGTTGGTGTTTGATTGCCATAATTACTCTGAGGAGAAGAAAGTGAAGTTGGCGGTAATTGAGTTCACTGATTATGCTATTATTTGGTGGGATCAATTAGTGACCAATAAGAGGAGGAATTCTGAGAGGCCAGTAGAGACATGGGGAGAGTTGAAAGCTCTCATGAGGCGGAGATTTGTACCTAGCCATTACTATAGAGACCTTTACCAGAAATTACAAAATCTTACACAGGGTTTTAGGAGTGTGGATGATTACCATAAGGAGATGGAGGTGGCAATGATTCGGACTAATGTAGAGGAGGACCGGGAGGCCACCATGGCTAGATTTTTGAGTGGTTTGAATAGGGACATAGCCAATGTAATTGAATTGCAGCATTATGTAGAGCTAGAAGACATGGTACACATGGCAATGAAGGTGGAGAGGCAGTTAAAGAGAAAAGGGACAGCAAGGTACACTTCGGTTCCTAGCACTACTTGGAAATCAAAGTGGGATAAGAATGATACAGCTGAAGCAAAAAGAAAGACCGAACCACCTAAGCGAAAAGATGAGGGAACTAGCAACAAACCCAAGGTAGAATCCCAACCTCCACGGAATAGAGATATTAAATGTTTTAAGTGTTTGGGTTCAGGGCACATTGCTTCTCAATGTCCAAATAGGAGGGTGATGATTATGCGTGACAATGGGGAGGTGATGACTGAGAGTGAGGATGATAGTGATGAGGTGCTCGAGTGGGTTAATGCTAGTGATGATGATGGAGTGGTATACCCCGTGACTGGTGAGTCTCTTGTTGCTAGGCGTGCTCTCAATGCACACATTAAGGTGGATGATATAGAGCAACAGAGAGAGAACATTTTCCATACTAAATGCCATGTCAACAATAAGGTATGTAGT
Organism: Juglans microcarpa x Juglans regia; assembly: GCF_004785595.1. Lineage (NCBI taxonomy): Eukaryota > Viridiplantae > Streptophyta > Magnoliopsida > Fagales > Juglandaceae > Juglans > Juglans microcarpa x Juglans regia. The sequence continues at coordinate 10,188,181 of NC_054595.1, read as the reverse complement.
ATGATCATTGATGGGGGAGTTGTACTAATGTGGCTAGCACTACTTTGGTTGAGAAATTGAATTTACCAACCTTAAAACACTCTAGACCATACAAATTGCAGTGGTTGAATGATTGTGGAGAGGTTAGGGTGGACAAACAAGTGTTAGTCACTTTTTCTATTGGAAAGTATCAGGATGAGGTGCTTTGTACTGTTGTGCCTATGCATGCTGGCCATATTTTGTTGGGGAGGCCGTGGCAGTATGATAGGAGGGTGACACATGATGGGTTCAAGAACATGTACAACTTTGAGAAGGAGGGCAAAACAATCAAGCTTGCTCCTTTAACTCCAAGTCAGGTTTATGAGGACCAACTGAAATTGAAAAGTGAGGTTACTCAAAAAAGAAAGAGTGAAAATGAGAGTGATCAAAAGAGAAAGAGTGAAAATGAGAGTGACCAAAAAAGAAAGAGTGAAAAAGTGATTGAGCAAAAAAGAAAGAGTGAGAGTGCAAATGAGCATAAAAGAAAGAGTGAAAAAGAAAGTAGAGAGGTGGCTGAGAGTAAAGAAAAAAGAGTGGAGCAACGAGAGAAAAAAGAAAGAGAGTCTGCAGAGAAAAAAGGAAAGCCAAAAGTGAGTTTCTATGCAAGAGAGAGTGAGGTTAAGAGGGCTTTCTTCGCAGATCGCCCTATGATTTTTCTTGTCTATAAAGAGTCCTATCTTACTCTTGATAAAACTAACCAGTCTCTTCCTAGTTTGGCTGTTTCTTTGTTGCAGGAGTTTGAGGATGTATTTCCGGAAGAGATGCCAAATGAGTTGCCACCCATTAGAGGCATTTAGCACCAGATTGATTTTGTGCCCGGGGCTGCCATTCCGAACCGACCAGCCTATAGAAGTAATCCAGAGGAGACAAAGGAGCTTCAAAGGCAAGTTGAGGATTTGATGGGCAAAGGGTACGTGAGGGAGAGCATGAGCCCTTGTGCAGTACCAGTGCTACTAGTGCCAAAGAAGGATGGGACGTAGAGGATGTGCATTGATTGCAGGGTGGTCAACAATATTATGGTAAAGTATCGCCATCCCATTCCTAGATTGGATGATATGCTTGATGAATTGCATGGCTCATGTATTTTCAGTAAAATTGATCTTAAAAGTGAGTACCATCACATTAGAATGAAAGAGGGTGATGAATGGAAAACTGCTTTTAAAACTAAGTATGGGCTTTATGAATGGTTGGTTATGCCATTTGGACTTACAAATGCGCCCAGTACTTTCATGAGATTAATGAACTATGTCCTATATGCATTCATAGGCAAGTTTGTGGTTGTGTACTTTGATGATATCTTAGCGTACAACAAGGACTTAAATGAACATATTGAACATGTGAGATATGTGTTTGATGTGTTGAGATGTGAAAAATTGTATGCTAATTTCAAGAAAAGTTGTTTTTCTTGGTTATGTTGTTAGTACAAAAGGTATTGAGGTGGATGAAGAGAAAATCAAGATCATCAAGGAATGGCCAACGCCAAAAAGCACACTAAGGTAAGAAGCTTTCATGGCTTAGCTAGCTTTTATCGGCGTTTTGTTAAAGACTTTAGCACTATTGCTGCACCACTCACTGAGGTAATTAAAAAGAATGTTGGGTTTCAATGGGGGGTAATCAAGAGAATGCTTTTGCCACTATTAAAGAAAGGTTGTGCTCTTCACCTGTGTTAGCATTACCTGATTTTAACAAAACTTTTGAGATTGAATGTGATGCCTCAGGAATAGGGATTGGAGCCGTTTTGATGCAGGATAGGCGACCCAGCCTTCTTCATTGAAAAGCTAAGTGGGGCATCCCTGAAGTACTCTACTTATGACAAAGAGCTTTATGCTCTTGTTCGTGCATTAGAGACTTGGCAGCACTACCTATGGCCAAGGGAATTTGTAATCCACACCGATCATGAATCATTGAAGCATCTCAAGGGTCAAGGTAAGTTGAATAAAAGGCATGCTAGATGGATGGAATACATTGAGACCTTTCCCTATGTCATCCGTTACAAGCAAGGTAAGGAGAACATTGTTGTTGATGCTCTATTCCGGAGGTATGTACTTCTTACTTCTATGAGTGCTAAAATGCTTGGGTTTGAATATGTGAAAGAAATGTATGCCGATGACGCTGACTTTTCTGATGTGTATATGGCATGTGATAAAGTGGCATTTGGTAAGTTTTACAAGCATGATGGTTATTTATTTAAGGAAAGCAAACTTTGTGTGCCAAGTTGTTCTATGCGTGAGTTATTGGTGCATGAGGCACATGGTGGGGGATTAATGGGACACTTTGGTGTCAAGAAAACTTTAGACATGTTGCATGAACATTTCTTTTGGCCTAAGATGAAGAGAGATGTTAATTGTATTTGTGGAAGGTGCATTACATGTAGAAAGGCCAAATCTAAGGTTTTGCCACATGGGTTGTATACACCCTTACCTGTTCCTAGTGAGCCATGGGTAGACATATCTATGGACTTTGTTTTGGGGCTGCCTAGGACAAAAAGGGATAGAGATTCTATTTTTGTGGTTGTGGATAGATTTAGTAAGATTGCACATTTCATTCCATGCCATAAAACAGATGATGCCACAAACATAACTGACTTGTTTTTTAGAGAGATAGTGCGACTCCATGGTGTACCTAGGAGTATTGTTTCTGATAGGGATGTTAAATTCCTTAGCTACTTTTGGAAGGTGTTGTGGGGAAAATTAGGTACTAAGCTCTTATTTTTCACTACTTGTCATCCACAGACTGATGGTCAGACTGAAGTAGTTAATATGACTTTAACTCATCTTTTACGCACTGTTGTTCAGAAGAATTTAAAAACTTGGGAGGATTGTTTGCCATTTATAGAGTTTGCATATAATCGGACCATGCATACTACTACTTCATATTCTCCTTTTGAAATTGTTTATGGATTTAATCCGCTTACTCCTTTGGATTTGATGCCTTTACCTGTTGATGGCAGGAGTAGCTTGGATGAACAAAAGAAGGCGGAGTTGGTGAAGTCACTTCATGAGAGGGTACGACTTCAAATTGCCCAAAAGAATGAAAGGGTTGCTTCAAAGGGCGAAGGCGTGTCATCTTTGAACCGGGAGATTGGGTTTGGGTTCACATGCGCAAAGAAAGATTCCCAGCCCAAAGAAGGACGAAGTTGCATCCTCGAGGAGATGGACCTTTCCAAGTTCTTGAGAAAATTAATGACAACGCATATAAAGTGGATCTTCCAGGTGAGTATAATGTTTCTGCTATTTTCAATGTTTCTGATCTTTCTCCTTTTGATGTAGGTGAAGATTCGAGGTCGAATCCTTTTGAGGAGAGGGGGAATGATGGAAACCAAGTTGGGCCTACTCTTAAAGATCATTTGCAAATTCTAGTTGGGCCAATTACAAGATCAAGGGCCAAGAAGATCAAGGAAGCAATGCACGGATTGATGCAATCCACTTGGGATGAAGCTAGCAAGAGCCCAACACTCAAGATGGGCTTGAAAGAAGGAGAACCAACTTTAATCCACTTGATTCAAGCTGTGAAAGACATGACTTAGAGATAGGGCCTATTGTTATTGGAGACTTCAAATTTGGTTAAATGATTTATTTTATTAGTTTAGAATAAGTGGGCTTGAAGATGCTTGGCCCACACGTCTTATTTTTAATGAACTAGGGTTTTCAAGAAGGCCTTGTATTTTGGCCAATGGCTTATTTGGAAAATTACTTTTTAGGAATTTGGGTTTCAAGAGGTACTGTAGCGTTACTGTAGCGGTACTGTAGCCGCGGGTACTGTAGCGTGATACTGTTCATTAGGGCATTTTGGGTAAAAAGGGGCTTTATTTTAGCTAGGGTTTTAATTAGGTTTAGTTTAAATACTCCTTGTAGCTTCATTTGAAGGTTAGACAATATTGAATGTTATTTGTGAGTTGAGTTTTCTCCTCTTGTTCTTGATTGAACTCTTGAACTTATCAAAGGTAAATCACAACCTTTGTGGCGTTCCTCCTTTGTAATCTAGGTTCTTGAGACAGGTTCTTCAACGGATCTAGATTTTGATATAATCTAGGTTCTTGAAACGAGTTCTCATCGGGTCTAGATTTTCCATCCATTAACTTGAATTTAGCTTTCTTGGAGAGTTTTCAAATTGATTATGGGTTCAAGGGATTTCATTCCTGCGGGTTCATATCAATCGATCTCTCTAATTCTTAAGGCGGCTACTAGATTAAATCTTTAGCGCTTGTCTTGAGTTGTTTAGTAGTTAGGGTTAATTAGATCGCTTGTTTTCTAATTAACTACGACTAAGGAGAGATAGGAAAATAATTCCAACAGTGAATATTCAAAGTATGAATTAATATATATTTGCATTGATGGTCAGTTGTAAAATTCCGATGGTGGATGTTGACTTAGACTAATGTTTGTTCTTTTGATTGATTTCGATACTTTAATTTGAATTGTTCCTTAGTTGTTCTTCTTAAAATTGTTTTCATTATACTCAAACCCTTCCAACCTTGTTCACATAGCATAAAACTAGGCTAAATACTCTCCATGGAAACGATCTTTACTTGCACTACTACAAATATTTTTAGGAGTATAGGTTTTATTTTTAGTTGCCTGCGATAGCACACCAGTACTTGTATCTTTCCCTTAAATTATTTTATAGATTCTGACAATCTTTTAGTTTGAGGTATTGAATTTTCAATTCTTAATTTAAATAATGGTTAAAACAAGCATTACTTTAGAGTAATCCTGCAAGGATGTTTCATTTAATTCCTTAATAGTATTTCCAAGATTCACTTTATGAAAAAAAAAAAATCTTAACATCAAGAATCGAAGACAAATAATTGTCACAAAAAAAAAAAGAGAAGAAAAATAAACAAAACATCAAGGGCCATAAATTCAAGCTTTGTAATATTTGACATGATCTAATATAAATATATTATGTAAGGCCCTGCCTCTTCATCAAAGTGGCCCGGATCAGTGCGTGAAAATGGCCCAGCCATTTTCGTGTTTAGTGAGAATCCCGAACGACGTCGTTTTTGAGGTGAGTGTTTTCTTCTTCAACTTCCGTTTCTTTCCGCATTTTTCTGTTTCAGTTTCAGTTTCTCCCGCATCTCTCTCGCGCACGTCTCTCTTTCCTTTTCGGTTTCATCTTTATTTCTTGTTGTTGGCTTTAGTTTGAGTTTCCGAATCCCTTGCCCTAGACCTCCTCACGTGGATTTCTGTTGCTGCGTTGCCTCTGGTTTCCCGAGTGTTGCCATCTGCTACACTCTGTTTTCCCTCCATTTTCGACTGGTAAGGGTTTCTTTCTCATCCAAGTTTCGGTTTCTCCTTCTGTAACCGTGCGATTTCTGCTTCTTAGTTTTGGGTTTGGTTTATCTTCATTTTGATGCAGTATCTGTTTTGGCTGTGAGATTGAGTAACTTTTTGTGAGTTTTTCTGGTTGTTGCGTGGTCAGTATTTCGGGTTGGTGTTTTGTCCTAGGTTTGGATTATTTGAAGTTTCATTGTTGGACTGGTGGTTGAGAAAATATTTGGAAGTATTAGTTTATACTTTATGTTATGGAGTTGGGAATGGAAAGAAGAGTGCTTTGTGTAGTGTAAACTGGTTATGTTGGCAAAATATGCGTACTTCGCTCGAGCGGACTGTCGAGCGCGATTCGAGCGAACAGCCAAATGAGCATTGGCTTGAGCGGAGTGTCGAGCGAGACTCGACCGAACCTCTCTGACTTGCATTCGCTCGAGCAGAGTGTCGAGCGAGACTCGAGCGAACCTCTCTGTCTTGCATTAGCTCGAGCGGAGTGTCGAGCGAGACTCGAGCGAATCTCTCTGACTTGCATTCGCTCGAGCGGCCTGTCGAGCGAACTTGGCTCGAGCCAACTTTCAGCAAACACTTTTTCAGTTCCAAATCAGTCTCCACTTATAACCAACATACTGAGTTTAGTATAGAATATTTTTGGGTCGAAGTGTGGGCTATCCGGATTGTTATTTGGCTAGTTAAGTTTGATTAAACTCGTTGAATTATGGTCTAGAGTTTGAGTCTTGAGTTGTTTAAGACCAATTGTGTATTGTTGGACTTTAATATTTAGTTTATATTATCTTATGAATAGGTGGCGAGACGGATAGAGACCGTATTCAAGTCATAGATAATACGCTGCAGGAGTCAGGTAAGCGGGGTTCCTATGCTAGGTTTTATACAAGTTAATAAGACTGAGGTCGACCTTCTGAAAACTTGCATATTTTGTGATGAGATGAGAACTTGGGAAAACAAAGATCAACCTCAGTCACTTATTTGCATTATTCATGAAATCTATGTGAAAAAGGAAAAATACTTTCTGACATGCATTGCGTAGACATGAGCTAAATTCTGTCATGTGTTTTCTGAAATCTGGAAAAAGAGCGATATTGAGGATATGAAAAGTTGTGCATTTATTTAGAAAGATGTTTTGGCTTTTGTGTTCAGCGTGTATAACTGTCTGATTCTGTTTTGGTACTCTGTATTATTTTGTTATAACATCTGAAAACCTTTGGCATGGTGTACTGGCTTTCGTATCTGACTCTGTCTCTACTTTGCTCTGCTCTACTCTGTTATGCTCTGCTCTGTTTGGGTTGGTACCAACTTCTCTGTCTCTGAGTGCATCCACTTTGGAAACAAAGTGGTTTTATTGTGGTCTTTCCTGTGTGCACACTCGGGGCTCCGAGAAGAATAAAGGAAAGATTTCACCTCTGTCTTTGCCTGGTTTGGCCACCGGGGTTAGCACAACCCTACCACGGGGGTGAAACATGGTCTCTGCTCTGTTTGATGCTCTGTTTTGATTTGATGATGATACTCAGTTTATGTTATGCCAAAGTACCATGGGTTTTACTTGTTTTAAAACCATCGCTCTGTCATTTTGAAAATATGTTCTGTTCTGCATGATAACTCTGGAAAAAAAATATTTTGTTCTGCATACTCTCCTTGATAAATGCTCATGTTTGCACGCTAGCATATGATTTCTGCTTACTGAGTTGTTGATGACTCACCCCCTATCATTATAATATTTTTCAGATGATGTGGTGAGTCCAAATGAGGACCTGGATTAGAATGCTGGTTGTGTCTAAGCTGAGGAGATGTTGGTAGAAGAAGGACTTCTGGTGTTCTTAGTTTTAATATCTTTGAGTGTTATTTATGTCTCGAGTTTAGTAAGATTTATGAAATATTTAGTTGGTTTGTTATGATTATCGGGAAGTTATGGACCCATTTGATTTATGATTATTGCATTAAAGATTGTGTGGAGTTTGTAATGAGATTATTGAGAAGATTTGAGATTGATTTCATTTATGAAGTTTTTTGGAGTTTATTCTTTGGATGTGTTGGGAGGTATGTTTATGAGTGACAAGTAGAAATTCTCCAAGCCACCCGGGTTTGGGGCGTTACATATTAAGTATTGAATGAATAAGAAGTATTTAAAATCAAACTAAGATATATAAGATAAGAATATTCATCACAATGGTGTACTAATATTATATACACTATACAATATCATATAGATTATATAGCAAGAGAACTGAGAGGTTGCAATCAAAGTCTTGAATACAGTACCAGAGGCTGTACCGGTCAAGGCACTGGAACGAAATATTTGGGTACGGGTACCGTTTTGTGTACTATTTCGGAATAGTTTATACTGGGATAAATTATATATATATAAGCATTAATTGTATTCTAAAATAACAATAAAATAAGCCATAAACTCTATACTTCTTAATATAAGTTTTAAATTTTAAGTTACAGCTAACAGAAGTTCTTAACTTTTGAGTTATAACAAACATCATATCAAAAGAAAAAAAAAAGTTACAACAAACATACTTTTTTCGAAATAGCCCCTAGATGTTTACTAAAATTGCGAAAATACTATCCAAATAGGCTGTAGAATGTGTGCCGGACGAAATATTTGTTTCAGCTGAGAAACCAAATACTGGCCTGTACACCCGGTTTTGGGGCGGTACGAAACAGAAGTATTACCTGTACTGAACCAGTGGCCATTACTGCATATACCGATCATATTAACCAGTACGGTACGTTATCAAAAACACTGGTTGCAATATATAAAATTAGCTTTTACAGAACTCAATATTTTCCACCTTAATGTCTTGTGTTATAAATGATCCGTAAGATATCTTTTTATAGGTTTGAGAGGATAAAACATATAAAATAGTGATATATAAGTTAATGAATTTAAAAAATTCTAAAAATTAATATTTATATGACAACTATTGTCTCTACCAAATTAATTATAAATTTAGAAAAAAATCAACAACATAATTTCAAGACTCAAGAGTCGTATAAGACGAGTGTACAAATACATTAGATAATATTTTTTTTGGAAAAATTAAGTAATTCTGCGTACTAATACACGCACCCATTCAATATGATTAGTTAGAAAGTAGACTTTATTGAAAACAGTACTAATTTGAATTTAGAATATGAAGATAACAGCATTAATACGCAGATTGGTATGCAAACTTGCTTGTATATAACAAAATTCATTTTTTTTTAGCGAAGAGGGGGGTTTCGATCTTAGACCTCTTTTTTGGAAGTTGAAAATTATGTCAATCAAGTACTGGCCAATAGACTACATTGGATAATATCTGGTTGAGCGGTGCTGCCTAAGTAGCACCACTCAGTGTTATCATTGCTTTTGTAACTTTTTATTTTTTATTTTTCTATTCATATTTTTTTAATGTATTTAAATATGTTTAAAAAATAAAAAATATATTAATACATTTAAAATCACTTTCTTCATCATTAAATTAAAAAAAATTCAATAAACGATCAAATGTAACGGTAACTTTGGAGCGGCATAGTAATTGTCTTCACATCTGGTTTGAATCAAAGCGTACAAAATAGTGTAAAAATACATTGGATAAAAATACATTGGATAATATCTGCCATCTGGTTTGAATCAAAACGTACAAAACATAAATAAAAAAAGAAAAAAGAAAAAAAGCGTACAAAACATATGTATTCAGACCATTTGCAAAACCATTTGCAGGCCTTTCCTGTCCTGCTGTTATCGTGAGGCTCATCCCCATCTCTAATCTCTAGACCTTGTCCAGACTATATGTGACGTCTGTCTCTCTAACCATTCCGAATCTTCTGTTACTTTCCGGGAAAACCTTGAAATTGGCTTGGCAATCTTGCACTTTCTCTGAAATGCTTCTCCAAACTCAATCTCTGGCAACCCATTTTGCTCTATCACTCACTCCCTCAAAACCCATAATCAACATCCAATTCACTCCTCCGAAGCCAAAGTCATTTCAATCTCCGTTTCGGAATGTAAAATGCGCTCTTTCAGTTATATCGGAGCCGTCACATAGGGAATTCAGGAGCGATAAGCCGTTCCCGGCTGAGGTTTCAAGGACAATTATGGAGTTGGCATCTGTGGGCACCCTTTCAACGTTAAACCAAGAGGGTTGGCCCTTGGGTATTGGCGTTCGCTACGCTGTCGACCCAGAAGGGACTCCGGTTTTATGCTTGAATACCTCTATTAGGCAATTCTCTATGGACAGGAGGTCTAGTCTCCATGTTCAGGTGTTTCTTTAGTTCTCTCTCTTTCCTCTCTCTCTCTGTGTCAATGGTTGACTGGGAGGTCTGTTTACGCATATGCACTTAAATTTAACTAATATGATTATATTGTGCATTTCTTTGAGGCAGTTAGAGCAGTGTGGATTGAAGACTCCTCAGTGCACAATTCAAGGCAGCCTTGGAAAACCAGAGGACAAGATGGTCTTGAAGGTATGATTTTGCGCCATTTGGTTAAGTTTCTGAAACCGACTTAAGTTTTAATAGTTATTGCACTATGATTATTGTGGGCTGAGTTGTTCGCTTGGTATTTTAAAGCTGTGAACTTAATCTCCGTCGAGCTGTGATACTTAATATTTAACTTGCACGAGTTTAAAATGATCAAATCTTGGTTTGTTTCAAGGGTTTTATAAAACCTTTCTGGCGACTATCTGTTAATGAGATACCAGATTGTTTGGACTCCTAGTAAAGGAAACTTCTCTGTACACTCTTTCTATGAGGTCCGTACTACTCAGGTTGGTAGCCACTTTCCTCGGAAGAGCATTTGGAGGAGTAAAGCGCCTAAGGCTACTTCTTTTGTTTCGACTGCATCCTTAGGGAAAGATCCTGACCATTGACAAACTAAGAAAACGTGGGTTTATCCTTATTGACAGGTTCATCCTCAAAACCTCTTCACCTGGGGTGGGAAAACATTTAAAGACAATTAAAATGAGTTGAATGCCCAGTAAGAACCACTTCATGCAGTAAATATAATATAAACATAAGGTTTTCATTTAACATCAACATTCTTAAGAAAACTTACCTTTAAGCATACATAAAGCATTAATCTTAAATCATTAAGAAACATTCTTTTACCTCAACCTCAAAGTATAAGCATTTATTTCCTTAACCTCTATCATTAATCACTTGTTACCTTAACCTCATCTTTTGTGGCCGTTTACACACAGTTAACTCCCCTGTGTTAGGGTTGGCAACCCTTGCGATCAATGGTTCTAGCCTTAGCTAGCAGAATAGAACCGAACCTCAGGAGTGGGTCATTTCGACGTTGCCCTCCATCCCAACCTCATCGTACCATCATCATCCTCATATGGCCATTCATTAACCTCAATAGACACATGCAAACATTCTTTCTCTGTTTCTTTACGTTAACCTTGCCTTACCTTTCATTCTTTTAAAATAAACAATCATGCAATATAGTATTCAATCACACAAAAGTCATTCAATTCTAACATCAAAAAGCATCTATCATCATACATTGGGTTCATAAAAAGGGGTTATCAATGAAGGGCTCATACATATATACTTTTGAAAACATTTACTACATACATACATTTGAAAAAGACTTTATAGTTTACCATACAATTTAAGCTAATCGTGTGTTTTCTCCAAACCATTAATAGTTTTGGTAATCATGTAAACTTTTTAAATCGTTAATCATTATTCATGTATGGATCTATCGGGTTGTCTAAGTCTCTTGGCTATCATTATTCCTCACCTACCTTGCTTGCCTTTCTCTAGGTTTACTCGGTGCAATGCTTATGGTATGCTCGGTTTAGTGCTTCTATCATACTCAGTTTTGGTGCTTGTGACATGCTCGGGTTAAGGCTTATGACATACTCGGATTAGGACTTATGTGACAATCTCGGATTAGGGCTTATGACATGCTTGGGTTAGGGCTTAGGACATGCTCGAATTAGGGCTTAGTCGAGCAATGCTTGCTCGGTTTAGGTTTCATGTGACTCTCTCTTTCCCATTTACACTAATATATCATAACATGCTTAATGCATCTAATGGGGAGGGTGTTTACCTAGGGCAAACTGAGGCATACAAAGATGGGGAAGGTGATAGAGTTAGAGTTTGTAACCCTAATTCCACCTGGCATGTGGGCAGCTTAGGAGGTACTCCAACATGCTTTGGTGGCTGGGTCATACAATCGATGTGTTTGAGGGTCATGGTGCTGTGATGGTGGTGTTGATGGTGGGTGGTGATATGCTCAGGCATGTGGTGGTTTAACCCATGACTTGTGTGTGTGAGTGCTTGGTTATATGGTGGTTTAACCCATGACGTGTGTGTGTTGAGTTATAGGGTTCTATAAATAGGATTTTGTGGGGTGCAAGTCCAAGTGGGATAAGAGTTTTGCCATAGGGGAATCCAAAATAGGCTTGGGGTCTTAGTCATCCTAGGGTTTTCAGCTAGTGCTAGGTCATCTAGGGTTTTCGGCTTAGACTAGGAGATGTGATTGCCTTAGGAGTTGTGATTAGATTAGGTGTTATGATTGAATTAGGAGCTATGCTTGAACTAGGAGTTGTGATTGAACTAGGAGTTATGCTTGAAGTAGGTATCGTTAATGGGCTTGGGCAAGCATAGTGCTTGGGCTTGCTCGCCCTCTCTTGGTCTTAGTGGGCTTGAGCCTAGTTGTTGGACAGTCCAGATTTTGCTTTCTAAAAATAGAAACCCTAACTTTCCTAAACTAGAACTTAAAGGTTCGGGGTGCTTTATGTGCAAAAGGAATGGTGAATCAGTGAACCACCTTCTTCTCCATTGTGAAGTGGTAAAGGTTTTGTGGGATGAGATTTTTGATAGCCTTGGTATTGCCTGGGTGATGCCTAGAAGGGTGGTGGATCTATTCGCTTGTTGGAGAAGAATCCAGGGTAATCGTCAAATTGCGTTTTTTTTGGAAGATGGTGCCATTATGTCATATGTGGTGTATATGGAATGAGAGAGGACGTTCATTGGGAGGGATTGGAGATTTTTTTTTTTTTTTTCCCATATGTTGTTACTTTGGGCAACGGCTATTGTATTGGATGGGACTAGTTTTCATGATTTCTATGATGTTTTTTCCAGCTCCTAGCTTGTAATTAGGTGTTTTCTCTTGTATACTCTTTGTGTACTTGGGCTATGCCTAATTATGTGGATTAATAAATTTTCTTACTTATAAGAAAAAGTAGTTGGATGATAGGTAGAGTGTCTTGTTCCTAGTTATATAGGGTTTTCAATGTACTCTTCAATTTGTCAAAGCAGTTAATTGGCAAAACATTTAAGATTTTTTTTATTGCAGCAGTTATAGGGTCTAAGTTGAGTTGTCACAGTGCTTCCTTTGAATGAAAAACACCAGCAATAAGAAGTTTTGGGTGAGCTCTCATAATCATCTGAATTGGCTTGTCATATGGATTCATACAAAAGTTGAATAAGGATAAATAAATACATGTTTTTTTTTTATCTGTAACAATATTTTTTAAATACATGTAATGCTTTAATCGAACTTTTATTGAGAGGTTGCTGTCTATTTTTCAGAAACTGCATTCATTATGGAAAAATAGGTTTGGAGAAGAAATTGATGATGACCTTATGTATGTTGTTCATGTGGAAAGGGTACTTCAGATAGATGACTTGAAAGAGGTAATTTTTTATTGTGAGTGCTCATGTTTTGACTCTAAATATCTATTGCACTTAGCTTTTTTCTGTAGCCTGCTAAGCTGTATAATTATCTTAAAGTTTGTACTTCATTTTGAAACAAAAAAAAGATTGTTATGAAAGTAAATTTGGTGTCTGAAACCATTCCAGGCTGGTGTATGGGTCACTTCATCAGATTATAGAGATGCACATCCTGATCCTCTTCGGGACTTTGCAGAAAAGCTAGTGAATGAGATAAACACCAATAATGTTGAAGATGTCATTCGCTTTTGCAACATATATGTTGATTTTGACCAGGTTTGCATGCAACATGATATTTGCAACCTTTACTATAACCTTATGTTTGTCTGAAACTCAAACTGTGTTACCTAACTTTCTAGATGGAAAACAATAGTGTTTAGTTGCATTTGGAAACTTTGACTTTGTGGACTGAAAAGAATAATATAAGATTTAAACTACCCATGTACAGAGAGCTCTTACTGTTTTGATAATATGAATCAGCCTATTGCAACCAAATGGGCCATTCCAATTCTTTGATGCCTAAATAATTACTTGACTAGATGTTCTAACTACCATATGTTGTTTTGCATTTTGCAGATTACATTTTGCTTGATGTGTTAGTCATTTCATTACTGTACATATTATTTCAGAAAATTATGGCCATATAGGTTTTATTTTATTTTTGATTGGCAAAGAGGAATTTTATTGATGAGAGAAATAGGCATGACCCAAGTACATAGGACATATATAAGAGCAACACATGCATGATTGTCTAGAGATAGAAGAAAGTCATGAATATTCATGCCCTTAAATTTTATTACAATCGACCAATGGAATGAAGTTTTAAGAAAAAACATTCTAAGCTTGACCATTGTCCATTTGCGATCCTTGAAGCTCTTTCCATTCCTCTCCCTCCATATACACCACCATAGTCAAATCAAGACCATCTTCTAGATTGCCGCAATGTGAGAATTACCTTGGAGGCCTCTCCAACATCGTAGTAAATCAACCATCCTTCTTGGCATCACCCAACCTAACCCCACTCTAGCAAAGAAATTATTCTATAAGCTCATGGAAATGTCACAATGAAGTAATAAGTGGTCAACGAACTCCCCACTCTATTTGCATAGACAATACCAATACATCTGAATGATTTAGCATTTCCTTAGATTGTTTGAGGTGGGGATCTTCCTACAGGTTGTCCATACAAAACAGGAAGCTTTTAGGGGAGCCTTAATCTTGCATATTGTAACACCCTATTCGCCTGTGGTTAAGAATGAAGTTACTTTTATAAATCTCGGGGAACCGAAGTGTAACACCCCGTTCCCATAGGATAGAGATGTTATTAACATTCATAACATAAAACCCGGTAAAGAGATTCATATCCTGAATTACCTCGTTTATTGAAAAGTATCAAAAACTGAAATAAACATAATTGTTTCAAAACTGAACGTAAAGTGGAAGGACATAAACCAATTCTACGAATGACATAAAAGGATTATAGTTCTTGTGTAAATATCACTTATTTCTTCCTAAGTCTTTGTACTAGATCTACTCCTGGCCATCCAGCTCTGCGTCATCATAATCACCATCTGTAAAAATTAGACATGGAAGAAAACGGGAAGACAACAAAAAATGAGTCGAACACTCAGTAAGTAGTACATCATACTGCAAAATATAATTTGGCTTAGCATGAACTTAATTTCTAAAAACTCTTAACAACATACATACAACATCACAGATTCCCAATCATACACGTAACATAACTTTATGAAAAACTTTATATACATATATCGTCACAGATTCACATAGCATATATATATATATTCATCATTAACATGAGCGGAAGCATACATAATGATGGCAAACATGTAACGTGAATGCATAATAACTTGTTTATCTTGTCTTAACATGGAGTGAAACACTCTTGAGTCCGTGTTTCACTTAAATTGCTTAATATGGAGTGAAACGCGCTTGGGTCCATGTTTCACTTAACTGAATGATATGGAGTGAAACGCGCTTGGGTCCATGTTTCACTTAACTGAGTAACATGGAGTGAAACACGCTTGGGTCCGTGTTTCACTTAACTGAATAACATGGAGTGAAACACGCTTGAGTCCGTGTTTCACTTTACTTGTGGTTAACCACGCTTGAGTCCGTGACACTGTCTTAAAACTTCTTATCTTTCTTAATGCATGAGAATTCATTAGGCTTCATGAACTTTCTTAACATGGCATATACTTGTTCATGACATAACATAACATGACATATTCTTGTACATGACATAGCATAACATGACATTTTCTTGTACATGGCATATCATAACATGACATAACATAATATTATCTGAACATTTTATGACATTCCATGGCATACATGATCTAAGTACTACATGAACCTGGCATACATGATCTAAGTACTACATGGACATGGCATACATAATCTAATTATTACATGAAAATGGCATACATAATCTAAGTATTACATGGACATGGCTTGCATAATCTGGCTATTCCTTTACATGGCATACTTGGCTTGAATTACTACATGAACATCTCATGGCTTTCATATGATTTTAGTAACATCCAATCAATCAAACAAATTCATTCATTCAAGCATAATCTCATATTTCATCAAGATCGTGAAAGGAGTCTAACCTTGACTTGTCTCTTGGAGTAGCGTAGATAATCATCATAAGCACATCATATTTTCTTACATAATAAAAATATTCACAGTACGCATGCATTTATATGATCATACTATTTACCTCTTAGCACTGCTTCCTGATTTCCAACTTGTAGCGCATTACCTATACAAGATACTCGATGTTACTAATTTTCTAGATAGACGTGTCGCGGTTCTTTATGTGATTAAATACAAAATTGGAATTTAACATATTAGTTATCTTGTTTCCATGTAAAATGGATGAATACTTGTATTATATAATTAATCAAGAATAAATAGCTTAGTAGTATAATTGGGTTTAATATAAGTTTGCTAGATAAATAGTGTAAAACTAAATCTGAAATTTAAGGTTTTATCATGTAAAAATATATAAATTAAAATAATAACCTAATTAACTCCTAAGTATTGTCTACGTAATATAAGGGATTTTGGCCTACTAACACAAGGTGTTGAAAGGAATAAGGATCGGGCCTAGTACAGGACAAAGCCCATCTGATAGTTCAGCCCTTACAAGAATAAAGTTACCAGGCTGAATGGGGCTCAGAGCCCTAGGCCCACTTTAACATCAAAGGTAGAAATACACAAGTCTGAGAGGAGTTTGTGAGAGGGAAGGTGTCGTGTGATAACATGGAACTCACCGAGGGAAGGAGGCTGAGGCGACGGCAGCTCTAGGGTGGCTGGAAGCAACTGGCGACGTGATTGGGTCCTCTGGGCAGTTGTGCGACGCAAGAGAGAGGGTGAGTTTAGAGAGAGAACTATCAAACCGAAAAACACTAGGGGAGAATGGTGGCCGACGGCGATGGGCCTACTGGAAGGGAGTGGGTGCGACGGGGCTCGGTTGGCCAGCAGTTTCTGGCACCGTGGGTGGTGCTCCGACGTCCTAGGGTGGTCGGCGGTGGCTGGGCAGAAAATAAGGCTTATGCAAAAGTGTTCTTCCTTTAGGTATTTCAGTGTGTATAAAACAGAGGATTTTCGTGAGGTTTATAGACGATGGGGAGGGGAGCGGCATGAATCCTCAGTAGATATGCTAGGGTTTGAAGTTGGCTACACATGGAAAATTATTCCTACGAGGATATGGATTCTGAGAGGATTTTGAAGAGTCGAGTTGTAGTTTGAAACTAGGAAATTAATCTAATATGAAACTAATTGATAACTATAAAAAGGTATTGATAGGGGAAGAATCACTGTTTTAATATATCAGATAGCATATTTCCTAAAATGATAGTAAAATAATAAAGACAATAATAATAAAATAAAAATAAAAATAAAAATAGAAAATACTAGTTTTAAGCCCTAAATTTGGACCCATATGTTACAATCTCCCCACCTTAAAAGAAATCTCGTCCTCGAGATAACGTACCTCAATCGAATAAATATGAATACTTGATCCTCATGTCTTCTTCTATCTCCCAGGTGGCCTCTTTTTCCGTGTGGTTGCTCCAAAGCACTTTGACCATCGGAATGGTCTTCTTGCGGAGTGCTTGAGCTTTTTGTGCAAGAATTCCGACTGGAAATTCCTCATAGGTCAGATCCTCGTGGACTTGGAGAGGCTTGTACTCTAATACATGTGTAGGGTCTGAAACATACCCTCGAAGCAAAGAGACATGGAAAACATCATGAATAGCCGACAATTGTGGTGGGAGGGCCAACCTGTATGCTGCAGCTCCAATCCTTTCTATGCGGAAGCACTTATTAAAATTTCTATAACTTTATTACTATCAAAATCATAACTTGAAATCTCTCTCATGATCGAGGCCTCTGCCTTGCCTCCCTGCAAATCCCGTCCTGTAGCTTTACCTTCATAAATATTCTGATGATCTGGGATGGTTTAAAAATATAAAACAAACTAAAATGAAACCCATCATAACGTAAGCATACTAAACATAAGGTATTTTATAACATATTTATGCTGAGAACTTAAAATTATGATCATTCTTACGTATGCTTATGACATGCATGACTTATCTTGATTTATCTGACTTATCTCACTTATTTTACTGGCGAACACAATTAACCCTGTGTGCAAGGTTGTGCATGGGCCTCACTTCATGTGACCATAAGGGGAACCATCAATATTATTCTAGCATACTATGGTGGACCACGGCTAGGTTCGTGGTTTGCACATCCACCATAAATTGCATTGGTACCATGCATCTAAATGACCATATTATTAACTGTTTTGAGCTTATTTTACACTTGATGTTATAAAAACTTATGTTTTATGCAACAAGAGATGCATGAGATGCATAATATATACATAACTATTATATGCAGAATGAAACTTGATCATGAATTATGATAAATGACGTGCTTCAAGATATCATGGCATGCGTGGGACATAAACATTGGCTTTCAAAGAACTGACTTTAATAATAATATATATATAACTAGCTAACGTATGCTAATCCTAATTTATGATTAAGCTACTTATCTCGTGGCATTGTTATAAAAACTTATGTCTTATGCAACGAGAGATGCATAATATATACATAACTATTATATGCAAAATGAAACTTGATCATGAATTATGATGAATGACGTGCTTCAAAATATCATGGCATGCGTGGTACATAAACATTGGCTTCCAAAGAACTGACTTTAGTAATAATATATATAACTCGCTAATGTATGTTAATCTTAATTTATGATAAAGCTACTTACCTCGTGGCACTGATCCAATATTTTTGGGGTGTGACTGATTACCTATAAAATAGGCATGTAACTTATGTAAATTTCTAATTAAACACGTATTTTGAAATTTAAGCCTATATTAACTTATATTTCCAAAAAACTTTAAAATCTTCACAACCCTAAATATTTCCATATCTATAGTCTATTTTCTCTTTGTTTTTATTATCATTAATGATAAACACTATGGATCAGTGCAAGGGTATTTATGCAAATTTTATTATAAAACACTTATACCTCATGTGGGCACCTTCAGACGTGGAGAGGGATTGAATTTACATGGGGAGAGAATAATGTGAGAGAAACTGAGAGGTGGAGAGAGAGAACTAACATGAGGGGGAGCTTATGGTGCGGTGGAGGAACAGCGGTGGTCCAAGGTAGTTGATGAACCAACTATGGCTTCAAGGATCCCAGCGTGGACCATCGTGCTTGGGTTGTTGTGGTGCAACGACTCGGTGTTGCACTGGTGGCCAGCTTATGTTTGCTTGGTGGAGCAAGGGGAGGCCCATGGTGTTGCAGCTTGGTCTTCAACCGAAACGTGGGCAAAGCGTGCGTGGGCTGGTCTACTTCAGTTTCACGTCCGCAAAAGAGAGGAGAAGCATGAAGACTGAGTGGTGGGTGCTGCAGTTCGACGGTGGAGACTTGCTTTCCAGCGTCTTCTGTTGCTACTGATGGTGCATGAGGTTGGTTTTCCATTTGGTGTTGGGTGGCAGAAGTGGTTGGGTTGGTTCCTCTGTTTTCGATGTATAAAATAGGGGACTTTGGGCTTATGATGGTTGGACAATGGTGGAAAGAAAGGTTGTCGGTGTGGAGGTGTTCCGTGAGGAAAGGCTGGCGGTCCTTGGTGTTGCAGTGTCTGTTGTTGGGTTTCTTTCCATGGTTGGCTTGGCTTCTCTACACTAGGGAGAGGGGCTTGCCGTGTTAGGTTCTGGCCATGCTGTTTGAAAGGAACTGACCTGTGACTCTCATGGGGAGGTCCTACGTGATGGTGTAATGGAGGGGCTACGAACGTGCATGGAGGGGCTAGTTGGGGAAGAAAACGACTTGCAGCAACCCTAAACCTAGGGGAAAGAGAAGGGGATATATGAGCATGGGGCTTACGGTTTCTATATATATATATATTTAGAGAGGAGAGAGAGAGAGAAGTACCTGGGTCTTGGGTGACATCTCATGAGACTAGGATTCTCTTCTCTCAGTCTATTTTGTGGACTATTAAGGTCTCTTAGGGGCTTAATAACAGTATTGGGTCACTTGTTCACTTGCCCATATTTTTATGGGCCAAGTACCTGATAAATTCCAATGGGCCTGTTCTCGAGTCTAAAATAGATCCAACCCATCCAAAAATACTTTGGGCATATGAAAATTTTTAATGGGCCAATAATTAACACCCCGCTCCCCTAGTGTTAAGATTGACGTCATTTTTAGGAAATCTCAGGGGCCAATGTGCTACTATTGACCTTAACTTAAAAATTTTATTTTATTCCAAAGGAAGCGCCAGGTACAAAGATTCCTTATAATAAATAAAATCATTGAAAATACTGAAATTATAAAAGAGAGTATGTGAAAACATTTATTAAAATCTCTCAACTTTGTACTATAAAAATAACTTAAAAGTTTTGCGCATGATCTAGGCTTCTGTTATGCCTTCCTAGACCAAGTCTCATCCTGCAGTTTTATCTTTATAATTATTCTGACTTGGGGTGGTTTAAAAACATAAAACAATCTAAAATGAGTTGATGACTTAGTAAGAAACACATAATAACGTAAAACATATGGTTTTTCATAAAATATTTCATGCCGAGAATTTAAAATCATGATCATTCACATGTATGTTTATAACATGCATTACTTGTCTTGAATATTCAATTTATTTGACTGATTTGAATTATTTGACTTATCTGACTAGCTAACACACTTAACCTTGTGTGCAAAGTTGTGCACTAGTTCCACATCTTGTGGCCACAAGGGGAACCGTTGATTTGATATGATAACAATACTATGGTGAACCAAGTATCATACATCTGAATGGCCATCTGATTAATCTTAATCTGTATCGTACACTTGATCTAATAGAAACTTACGTGTCTTATGCAACGTGAGATGCATAATATAAATATAACTATAATACGAGGAATGAAACTTGATCATGAATTATGATGAACGACATGCTTGTAGATATCATGACATGCGTGGTACATAAAATTGGCTTCCATAGAATTGACTTTAATAATAATATATATAACTAGGTAACGTATGCTAAATCCTAATTTATGATTAAGTTACTTACCTTGTAGCTAGGGTTGGTTAAAACCTCCGTCAACTCCGACTCTGGCCGACATCCGCTCCGGTTGGAGTCAGAAAATTCGGAGTTTGGAGTCAAAGTCGGAGTTTCTTCAAAAAAATTTGTCGTAGTCGGAGTCAATATCGGCTTCGACTTCCGAACTCCGACTCTGACAATTTTATCATTTGCATTTTGAACTCAGGCGTTCCGAACTTAGGTTGTAGGCTATTTTTTTTAAGACCCGTTATTGGCTAGTTGCTTCGTGTTCCTCGTTTGATTCAAAAGTCCTTTCATCGTTGCTTTCATCACAGTAGCAGAAAGTAGGACAAAGTGGTGCAGAGAGATAGGCCTTTTGCTAATAGGCCTTTTGAACCCTACACGGCTTTTGATGAAACTTTGTGCTCTGTGCATGCAATGGGGAAGAGCTTCTCTCAGACGCAAGCTAAATAGTATTAATTTATTTTGATATTGACAAGTCAATAGAGAAGTTAGTACTACAGGTTGATTTTGCATTTTTGCGCTCAAACTTGATGTGGACACCATAAATAGTAAATACACTTTAACAAAGAGACAAATAAATACATCAAGAGTGCACTTTAACTGTTGTGGACATGGTTCAGAATTGGCGTGGCCTCCACTATTCTTCCATTGATCTCCATCAACAAAGAAATAAATACACTTCTTCCTCTTAGATCTCACTCTCTCATCCTATCTCTGTCTTCTTTCTTATTCTTCTCTATTTCCCTTTGTAGTTTTTCTCTCTTTCACTTCTTTTTTTTCCCTCATTCCTCCCTTTCTCACTCTCTCTTTGGACTCATCGACCTTCTTCACTTATTGCTGGGCTTTATATTTTTCTTCTTCTTTTAGTTCTGTTGATTTTTTTTTTCAAAGAGAGATGAGACTACGAAAAGAAAATGAGCCCATGCCACCAGAAGAGTGCATCTCTTCCACTACACACCATCGTTGTCTCATCCCAACTCCGACTAGAGCTCTGATTGGAGCTCAACTTGGCCTCCAACTTTGGTCGGAATCGGAAGTTGGAGTTTGGCTTTCCGACTCCGTTGAAGTTGGAACCCAGCCCTACTCGTAGCACTAATTCAATATTTATGGAGCTAAGTTGATTACCTATAAAATAGGCACGTAACTTGCGTAAATTTCTAATTAATTACATACTTTGAAATAAAAACCTAAAATAATAAAAGAATCCATATTTCTCTAAATCCTAAAATTAATCTAACCTTTTGTGGGCCTGGGCCTGAATTCTCACAAATTGATATTCTCCATTAAACCCATAATGCATCAGTTTAAACCCATGGCCCATCAAATATTGCATAGCCCATAATGCAACATAACCTACCAACCCATACCTGACAAAGATAGAGAGAGAGAACTAACGTGAGAGAGTGGGAGAGAAAACGTGAGAGGTGCTGTGAGAAGAAGTGAGCGAGAGAGAGAGAGAGAGAGAGAGAGAGAGAGGCTTACCAAGGGAGAGCGAAGGAGATTAACCGAGAGCTTGAGAGAGTCACAGTGAGTTAGAGAGAACAAACGTGAGAGAGAGGGAGGGAGAAGAGAGAGAGAGAGAGAGAAATCGAAAGGTGGTGGGAGAGATATTTTCACAGTTCGGTCTAGGGTGGCACCGCCATGCTTGGAGGGATTCACATTATCTGGTATGGTGGTGGAGGGTGGTTCACAGCTGGGTGTGGTTGAACAACCATTGGTGGCTAAAATTGAGGCGTGGAATGCTCGCTCTTTTCTGGTTGTCGAAACAGAGGAATTACAAAAGTTTTCTTTTGTGAGGGTGGAGGACATGGGAGAGGGACTGCCACATGCGGTGGTCACTGGCAGAGAGAGAAACAGGTCATGGTGCTTGCCAGACAGTGCATGAAATAGGTGGTGGCTCAATGTAGTGAAATGGCAGGTATAGAATGTGACATGGCTGCGTCTTGTGCTGGGCTTACGTGAAGGGCTGGACGGAATGAACGGTGGCTTGGGTCACAATGGCTGATCTTGATGGTTTGCTACGTGAGAAATTGTTGTGTTGAGATCGTAGAGGGAGAGGAGATATATAGACAGAAGAAGGGTGTTGACATGTTTGAATGGAACTCAGTTTGTGACTACTGTGGCGTGAAGGTCGGTCATCATCAAGAAAAGAGCAAGGGTGACGGACAAGGGGTTTATTGTGAGGGTCTGAAACTGGGCAAAATGATAATTGTGTACGAAATTGATTAATATATTTGATATGAAATAAACATGTAAAATTTCCTAATCTGGCTAAGAGTTTAAGAAACAGGAGAATTTCAGATAGAATCATCAGTTCATTTAAGGTAGGACTCAGAAATCGACCCTCCAAATACTTTTGTACTTCTATCATGAAAAGTATAAATAATGGAGATAAAGGAATTATTAAATGGAGTGCCGTTCACCTGAGATCAATTTGTCTCAAACTGCCGAGCTTTCGAAGAAGCCCATTGGAGTGCCATTCACCAAAATGGAGAAGTGTACAATGGAGATACAAAGTTCAATCCAAGAGCACCGTTTCTCACAGAGACCACATCTCTTATGCATGTGGAGCAAGAGTTTCCAATTGACTAGGTCTTTTTCATATCAAGTTTGCATAGTAGCCCTGGCTCACCTATCTTTAACTACTATCCTAGCATTCATTGGCGATGAGTACTCAAAACAAGGATTTGCCTGCCTCTTACGAAGCCATTTTGGGGCTTCAAAATTATCTTGTCCATCACCGTGCTCAATCTATATTACAATATAATCAAAAGGATTTTGTACATCCCATTCATCAAACTAATGGGATGATAATCTTTAACCTTCATGACTCCTTGGTTTTCAAAGCTTCCCATTTCATGGACTCGTCAAAGAATCTCATGATGTCGTTTTTAACCACTTCCTAGCAAGTCTGGAAGAAAACCATAGTGAACCCATTTGGAGTTGGAGCTTTGTCATCCGCTGTACTTTTCATTACCTTCTGGTTCTCCAGCTCTTCAAAAGGTCTCTCTAGCCAACTCGCTTCTTGATGATCCAGCTACTCAATCACAAGTCCATCAAGACTCAGTCTCCAAGTGAACTATTCTGAAAGTAGTTGCTCGTAGTAGTTAATGATGTGGTCTATGATCTTAGGGTGATTCGAAGTGGCCCTCTCATCCACCATCAACGCCTCAGTGACATTGTATCTCCTGTGTGAGTAAGCCAGATGATGAAAGAACTTGGTGCCCTTGCCCCCCTCCTTTAACCAGAAGGCCCTTGAATTTTGTCTCCAAGAAATCTTTTCCCTTATAGACACCCTTTTAAGGTCCGCAATCTAGTGAATTCTATGAGCCTTTTCTTCTTTTAAAAGATCCCTCTCCTCCAAACCCTATAATTCCTCCAAGAGTGAATTCTTTCGGCATTTCACATTGCAAATCATTTGCTCATTCCAAGTATTTAGGTCTTTCTTTATAGCCTTCAACTTGCATGCCAAAACATAGCTAGGATTTCCATGGAATAGGTAGGAAGACCACCATTGTCTAACTATGTCAATGATGCCTTCCGATTTCAACCACATATTTTCGAACTTAAAGTATCTTCGACCCCCATGAATATCTCCACAATCAATAATAATAAGAAAGTGATCCGAACACAACCTTGAAAGTCGTTTTTGGATTAGGTCCAGATAATGTGCTTCCCAATCAAGGTAGACGACTATTCATCCCACAATAGCCTTCTCACAAGATCTGAATTAGGACCATATACACCGGCAAAGGCCCATTGATAATCATCTTCTACATTCTTAAATGAAATGACCACCATAAAATCGCCCACACAAACTTCAATTTTTCCACCACTCTTTTGTCCCACTTTGCCAAGATACCTCTTGATATTAGAAGGCAAGTAAGACATCTCCACTTGAAGACGACTCCACAAACTCCTCATTATGCTTAGAGAAGAGGAGCTATAATTAACCAAACTCTATCATAAAAAATGAATATTGATTTCTTCCTTCCAAACAGCAGGTACTTCCTTGCAAAAAATTCAAAATTAGTGATTTTTAGGGTGCGGATTCAGAAAAATTATTAAGAGAGGACTGCCTTAGGCCTAATGACAGTGAATTCTTGAGTTTAGAAAGATGCTTTTACCCAAAATCCTTTGGTAGCTCTAGCCAGAAAATAGTAACTTTTGATCTTGATGGTTGATGCTGTTGGGAGTTGTAACAATTGTAACTTGAATTGTATTAATGGAGCCGTGAACAACTTGATGATGTTCTTACCTAAGAATGCAGCAGCAAAGGAAGAGAGTTAGGGGAAGGGATACAAGCATTAATTCGTTCAATCTGGACAGCAAGTATCCAAGGATAACTTGGAGTGCATACTGACGCACAAGGGAAAAGAGTGGGTTGGTTAAGAAAAACTCAAGAGTGCTATGGAGGGGGGTCAGCGGGTAGTTGGACTGGTTTATCTGCCAGTGTGGGTAGTTCATAAAGATTAATAGAAATTCTTGAATTTTCTTAAGGCAGGGAGCAACACAGGGCCGAGGGGGCTGCTGTTTTCCTTTGGCACCCCTTTCTAGGTTTCATACAAAATAAGACAGGGCTTTAGAACCTGAAAGGGGCCACACTAGGCTTCTTTTTGGGGATGGGCAGCTTCTTCCTTGAGTTTTATAGGCAATTTCCTATTTCTCATTGACTTAAAAGTTTCCTAAATTATTCTAAGAATTTGGTCAGCTCGTAATGTTGTAATCTCCAGGGTTTTGTCTCTAAAGCTGGCTGTGACAGCCAGTTCCTAGAGTTTTCTACGTAACTTGATGTCATTAAATAAAGCAACAGTCCTAAAATAATCCTAGGGTGTGGGCAGCCTCATAGAGTTGTGATATCTAAAGTTTTTGTTTGTGAAAGCTAGTTGTGACGGATTAGGAGTTTAGTGGCAATTTTTTGCAACTTTTCTTCCCTTTTATAACAGATTTAGTCAAAAAGCCAAATCTGCCGGCCCCAAAGTTCACCTATTTCCCACCTAAACTTAATAACAATAATACAAAATAAAAGCAGAAAAACGGTTGGCCTGTGTGCGTTAATTCAAAAACCCACTCCAGATTTAGGATTTTATGTGCTCAGGTGTGACAATTGTCTTCCAAAATAAAAAGCTTTTTGCTCAGATCAACATCAACAACGCCTTAGCCATGGCTGGCTTTCTTTGCCCATTGTTTCCTTAGCAATGAAGCTATCAAGTTTGACAATTTATGTCCAATTTATCCACCATTAACTCTGGAATGAAATAGATTCGAGCCATCTATTGTTCCAGATGATCCACATTTGAGGCTAATGATGTCAGCTTTGATATCTATTGTTACGAGTCCAACTAAGGGATCTATTGGCGGGGGTGTTTAATTGTGATAACCTGTCTTACTGAAGAAACCTTGAAAGTGCATAGAATGACAGTTTTGAAAATAATTCTTCGACGTTCCTTTTGTTAATGGGCTAAGGCTGTTTAAACAGATCTTACAGTTAAAAGATATCTGGAATCAGCCAAATTATAATAGTACTTGGACTCAACATACTAAGATAAAAACAAAATCCCACTCGGATCAAAACACTTCAAAACTATTAGACTCCTAGTGTGAATAGCACTCCTAACATATTAGAGCTGTAGCTCTTTGTTGAAACCAAACTTCAGACTTCTGCGTGGGCAACCACTACCAAAAGCAAAAGCAACAACTTCAAAGCCTCCTAAACTTGACTCTTTACATATGGTGCCTGGAAAGAAGCTGGAATCCTACTGAATATGACTTCCACCACCTGGACCATTTTATTTTTGCTTGGACTCTCTTTAATGCCATTCACAAAATGAACTCTATTGAGCCATCGCCAACACTTTCATTATTTGATTGGAAGGCTTAATTGGCCATCAGGCACAGTTGATTTCATCCTTCTGCACCTTTTTTTTCCAATTTAAGAAATATGGTTCCCAAAACAGCTGGGTAACCAGGGCTCTCATCGCAACTAGGTTCTATTTTTTTCATCAAGATTGGTGTTGAGCCTGCCCGAAAAAAAGACCGAAACCTTGTTTTGCTCTTCAGCCCCTTCTTTCTCGCTCTTCAGCCACTTCTTGTTTCGTGATAGCTTTCCTTCACAGTGATTTGGAGGAGCATATTTACATGGAGCAGCCAGAAGGGTAGGCCTCTCCTTATTCTATGGGCATGCAACGAATACTATAGCTGAATGCCATGCTTTACTGGGAGGGTTAAGCTTGTGTCAATTGCTTGGTTTGAGAAATTTATTGGTAGAATCTGATTCAAGTGTTGTGATGGGTTGGTAAGCTTCCGGGATATGCAAATATTGGTTTCTTTGGGATTTTTGGAAGGAGATTAAAGAGATTATTAGTTTGCTTAATATTCGGTTTAGATATAATTTTAGAGAGGCTAATATGACAGCAGAGTTTTTGGCAAAAGAAGGCACAAAAGGCAGAGTTTCAGATTTTATTGGTGAGGAGTTTGTGCATGGACGACTTCGGGGCATTGTGTGACTAGATCAATTGTCTTGTCCTTATTTACGGTTTTGATTTATTGTACAGGAAAGTTATGTGCATGGTTTTCCTCCACCTCAGTGAGGGTTATCAATAATAAAAAGGCCTCTCCTTATTCATTCCATAGGGTGGGGGCTGTGGACTAACAATTCAGCAAAAGGGCTTACAAGCTCCTTTCTCAAACCTTCCCCATTCTCTAATAATAAGCTAAGCATCAAAACCCAGCAAACCCCAAATGTCCCTCTTTGCCTGAGACCTCGCATCAGCTGATCTACAATCACCCTCATTCTTAAAGAGGCTTCCATCTCAAGAATGCTATCAATGACCTTCTGCCTCTTATGCTGCTCTTAACTCCTGGACATTCGTCCCCTTCACATGTACTGCATTCATGGTGGCAGCAGCCTCAGTCAACTCAACAATGGTTTCCTCCAACCCTTCTGAGGCTGTGGTCATAGCCTTGGCAGCACCATCACCAGCCCAGCTGCCCCTCCCCCCCTAGCCGCCTATCTACTCGTGCTCGTAGCTTGATCAGAGGTCAAGAGCGTGGTCTGGTTAAAAAACAGTAGTCATCTGTATCAAGTGATTGGAAGCCATTGAACGTATACAGTTATACAGTTATACCTGTTGTACTCAGTAACTTTTTACAGCTCTATCTCCTGATTCAGCTCTATCTCATACTACTGACCTCGTTAGTAGTATGTGCATGTGTCTGTTGGGATTCCATATCCTTGTATGTACTTTTCTGGGATTCATGTGCTTTCATGCCTATCTGGATTTGTTTGATTTGTACTTATATACTGACTAATAATGTTGCAAGAATGTAGAAATTGCTGTTGGCATCTCGGGATATGTTGTCCATCAATCTGTCACACTCCTAGCAAAAGGGCTCATTATTGTATAAATGGGTTAATTGTTAGTTCAGCTACATTCAAATGTGTTTAATAAGGCCCACAGATTTAGAAATTCTTTTGAGAGTTTGTTAGGCCTATTTCACAAAAGACTTGTAATGAGGGTATGCTGAGTTTTGAATGTGAATTTCCATTTCTTGTATCTATTTTCTTGGAGGTGTGATCACCCTCGAAGTTGATTAAGTTGTTACATACCTGAGAATTAAGAGTTTGGATGCAAAGAAAGTAAAAGAAAATGAAAAGAATGATCACCTTTGACGGTGATCACACCTCCAAGAAAATGGATACAAGAAATGGAAATTCACATTCAAAACTCAGAATACCTTCAATGCAAGACTTCTTACAGTATTTATACCTGAGATGGGCCTAACAAACTTACAACAGAATTGCTAAATCTGTGAGCCTTAAACGAATGGGAATTTATCCGAACTAACAATTAACCCATTTACACAAGGAAATATTTAACCTACAAAATTTTTACAACTATTTTAAATAAAAGGTAGTTTTTTTTTTTTTTTTTTTTTAAATTGAGATTTAATTTCAATGAAGTGGCATGCTTGCATTTGTTAATTGTGAAATGAATTGTAAAAGAACTGTAATATGGTTGCAGGTGTATTGTTATCCTTTATACAATAATGAGTTCTTTTTCTAGGTGTGAACCAAATTACTTAAATGACAATCTGAGTATATGCCCAAGTTAGAAGTCGCCTTCAATTATCCTTCTTACTCAAAGGTATTTCATTCAATCTGGCAGGTGTCCGAGGCAAAGCTTATATGGGTTGATCGGTTGGGATTTGACATGCGTGTCTTTTCTCAGAAAGGTATATTTGAGGTCCGCATTCCTTTTCCAAGAGAAGTGACAGATGTGAAGGGTGTGAAGTCAACATTTAATTGTATGTCCCAATTAGCTTGGGAGGTTGAAAAGAATTTTCATGTCCCCAATTTTCAGAAAGTGAAACATTTGAAGCAGATATTATAGAGAAGAATAACAACGGCCTTCTTGCCCTCAAATCTCTCTCTCTATCTGCGCGCAGAGAATAAGAATATTTGCTGGCTTTTGTTATCTTGCAAGTTACGTGGATGGGTTGGCCGGCCAAAAATGAGCTTCTTCCGATTATGATGAGGGCCTCAATATCAGTTTTTTTTTTTTTTCTTTTTTTTTTTTTCTTTTTTTTTCCCTAAGAAACTTTGCCAATTGGGCAGCCTAATGTTACACTTTTGGCTAGTTGGCTAAAATTAGTATAAGCGAAATGTTTCCTCTTTTTCCTCCCTTTTATGGGTTTTGCCCTTCATATGTATCAGCGTCCGATTCTAGTCCCTTGCTGCCATTGTAAAGTTTATACATTTTAAAAATGGTGAAAGAACAACCCATCTTGGGAGTCAATCAGCCATTGTTAATTGTCGTCCGATCTCTGATGATCGGGCAAAGCACTAACCTAGTCGGGGTTGCATTTAGCTTTTTTCAACTCTTAACTCTGATTTAGTCAGTGTCTGATAATGACTTTTGACTCTACATTTGACAAGTGAAAAATTCGATCCGAATCTTTTAAAACAAAGCGGAGTCGGATTGGATGTCAGATTTGGGTCGCTAAATTGGTTCAAACATGTTTTGGGCTATGTTTTAAACTATTATCCAATCATTTTTTTAACCCTAATTTTTCGGTTGAAACGATAGGTTGTGTACAAAGTCTGCATTTTGGGTTGAAGTATTGAAAATGTGTCAAATATTTAAAACTTACATATATTAAGGTTTGTTTTGGATATACAAAAGTTCCCCCAACTCATTTCATCGAATCATTATAATGTTTCTAAATCTCCACAGAAAATATAATAAACAATTCAATTTTTTCAAATTTCAAAATAATAATAATATTAAAAAATAATCTTCTAACAATATTTTATTCAACTTTCATCTCAGTTCATTTTATCTCAATTCACTGTTCAAACCTCCCCTAAAAATCCCTGCATTTGGCTCATGCAATGTGCTCTATATAAAACCCATCTTTTGGGCACAAGTCTTAGCAAGAAAATGAATAATGATCAATTTTGCGAAAAACATGATTTAGAACATTTTTTGGGAGCAATTAAACATAACAATCTGAAAATAAGTACTTTTACTATCTTTAGGTATCGTTTGGAAGCCAAACTCCTCTCAACTCATCATTATAATTTTTTCAAATTTCAACACAAGATATAATAAACAATTCAACTTTTTCAAATCTAAAAATAATGATAATATTAAAAAATAATATTCTAATAATATTTTATCATCTCAACTCAACTCAACTCAACTCAACTCAACTTAACTCAACTCAATTCAACATCTAAACGTGTCTTAAAAATACAAATCACCTATCAAATTTTAACGTAAAAATTTGAAAAAAAACTAATGGCTTCAATTATAAAAGAAAATACTAAAATACTTAACAAAAGTACGCGAACAAACAAAAAGACCACCACCTAGGCATTCAATAAATAACAAAAAAGAAAAAGAAAAAACCATTACATGAACAAAACAAAACTCCCCAAACTACATCATCTAGGCATTCAATACATAACAAGGGAAAAGTTTAAGAAAAACACATAATTTCCAGCAAGAACTAAAGGACTAAAGCAACACAACTCCAAACACATTGCCACACAACTCAAACCCACTTACAGACCACACAACTCTAATATTGTTCCCATCCATAATGACACAAATGCAACATGTTTCCAATTCCAGAGTAACAAACCACCAACACAACACAACTCCAATAAATACAAACCACATTGAAAAATATTGTTTCCAAGATAAGAAGTACTAAATATATAATCAAAGATGACTAAATACTGCCGCCTCCAATTTGCTTCTCTCCACTTGTTCCTTCTAAGTTGTAGCTATTAGAAGTGAGAAGAGAACAAAAGTAATGACAAGATAAGATAAAATGCCACTAAAAAACCATAACAATATATAAAAATAACAAAGGTGAAAAACTTGACTAATGCACCTTAATCTTCGTCACTTAGTATACTCGTCATATTAGTGATTAATTCTACAATTGAAAATGTTCAAATACACTTATTAGTATCAAAAAATGAAAAAACAAAAATATACAAGAGGTGCTAGTGATTTTAGTAATTTTACCAGAGTCTAACTTGTATTTGTCTAGTCATCAAGTTACTTCCAATAATTTTGACTTAGACATATGAGTGTAGACTTCAACCAATTTTGAGTGCATACAAGGGCATCCACCGTTCTAGGAGCCAATGAACTTCAAAATGGATACAACACTCGGCCTTTTGTACTAAATGTTGACTCAAAAGCTACAATAGTGATGGGAATAATTAAGATATCTCTTGACATTTTAACAATGACCAGGTATTTGCTAGAGTTAATCCTCCACCAAATTAATATATCAAATGTGTCCGTGTGAGGCTCAACATCCTCCAATAAATACTGCTCAAACTCTGACTTACAGCCCATCAAACATGCCGATTTTTCCTTTATCAAAATTTCTCAGAAAAGCTAAAGGGTCAACTGAACCATTACTCCCCATCGATGCATTACTCTCACTACTAGTGTGAGAGAAAACTGGCCTAAACCCGCTAGAGTGCCCACCACTGAACCTATAATATTAGTCAATCAATAGTTCCAAGTCCCTCTTGAGGATTTCAAGAAATTCTTCACCCATCTTAGTGTCCAATGCCTGATTAAACCAATATGCTTGAGTAACCAACTTGTAAGGGGATCAAGAATATCAACAATAAACAACAACCTATTGATTTTGTGAAGATCCCCCCCAATATTTCATACTTTGACTTTATTCTATAAGCCATTGTACTCAAGCGCAAATCACTACTGTGACAAAATGCATTCAAATCTCCATGAACATTAATAAGCTCCTGAAAGTACAATTTTTAAGTCACATATTGTTCATGAAAAAAATATATTTGCAAGTGCACAGAATCGTAACAAGTAGTAAAGTGTTTAAAAGAAAACGGTTATTGAACTCAGATGGAATAATTACGCTATTGAGTATTGAAATTGATTAAATTAATTAATTACTATTTGAAAAATTGAAATTTGAAGAATGATTTATCTAAATTAAACTGAAGAAAAGAACATTAAAATTAAGATTTTAAAGATAACAAGAATAGATCTAGAGTGTTTGACTTCACCAAGCAAATCCCACACAATTTATTCTTCCTTGTTATAGAAACCCAATTATCCCAAGTTGATGATAAAAATCTCTTAACTATTCAATATTTTCTCTCGAACAATACCAAAAATATCTCCAACTAATAACTTCATATCTCAATGTGAATTTAACTAATTAGAGACTCGTTAAGTTTTTTGGATTTTTCTTAAAAATAACACTAGTCGCGGTAAAGCATTTTTGCTTTCGCTCAACTAATGGTGTTTAATCACAAATCACCTCTTGGTCTCATTGCAATCCAAAATATCAAACAATAGTTAGCTAGAAAATTGTAAGCATTAAGAATAAGGAATAAACACACAATCATGGAAATATTGAAAATAAAATAACTTGGAATATAAATTGTGTGTTCAATGCTAGGCTACATCAAAGCTCTAGAAAATAGAATTAGTTCATAATTGAATTAAAAAGAAAAAGAATAAAATTGGTGTTCTTCGTTGAAGTCGGCTGATGAAGCATGTGGCTCTCGCCTCTGCCCTCTAGTTCTGCCTTCTCAAAAGAACACTTCAAGAATAAATTCTGAAACTCTAAATTCAAACTCAAACTCTAAAACATAAAAACTCTCGACTCCGATTCAGAACTCCCTCACTCAGATCAAGACTAAAACTAAAACTAAGATTAAGAACCAAGACTCCTTATTCATCCCACAAGATGAGATTAAATAGATGTCAAAACTCAAATCTGGAAACAAAATAAATGCAGTTATAATCTCACCTAAAAATATGAAAAATAGTTTCTAAAAATAGATGTTAACATAAAAGGAATTTATCTCAAAAATATCGAAATTATCTAAAATGAAAGATTCAGTGATATGCGACTTGAATTGTATAGTTCAGGAGGATTTGGTCGCCAATAGATTGATTCTGGAATTCGGAAAGGTCCCACCGGGTATACGTTGTATGTGTTGAATATAACTGGCGGGGAAGGTCACAAATGAACGGTCCTGGAGATCACAAAGAACACACGACCCTCTCATCGCCTACCGAGTGGAAAGACTCCCAACCAGAATGAAAGACTCCTCTCGCCTTTTCTAGTTAATGCCCACGATGTAGTTTAGGTTGGTGTATTAAGTTGGTTGTTTAGACTAGTCACCCAATCTAACCGCTTAGAGCCTTGTCACCAAATCTTCGTGCATTTTGGTAGTTTCCTCGCCACCGAGAGGTAAGTCTTTTCGCCTTTGGGTGAGGGAAATCTTTTTGCTGCCCACGGAACAAGGCTCCTAACCCAAATCTCATTGGCTCTTTTCAGATATCGCTGCCTCTCATTGGTCTGGATCCGTTTTCTCTTCTTTTATACCAAAATGTTATTCTTTTGTACTAAAATCTTCTCATTCCTTCAAATCCAAGAAAATAAATAAAAATCTGTAGAAATAAAATAAAATCAATAGTATTGAAGGGAAAATGACACTTTTCATAAATAAAAGAGTGATAAAAATCACATAAAAATAACACTTATCAAATACCCCCAAACTTAAGCTTTGTTTGCCCTCGAGCAAAGAAGAAAAAGAAAGAAAATTAAAACAAGCATTGGTTTGATTCATAAAATTTATTGCCTCAAAGATTATCTAAAGTCTATAGTTCAAAGGAATCATTCAAGATCCATTAAGTCCAAAAGTTAATTCAAAACTCAATTCCACTGCATTATCCAGCCGCACATTCATGCATACCCATCATTCTCACTTCATCATTAGCTCCCTGGATAGTTTTATACAAACAAGTAAATAAATAATGGATCTCTAAAAACTCCATATGCTTTCTTTTCAAATCACTCTTCACTATGTAGAACAGAAACTATCACCAAGGATCAATAGGTCTTTATTAAGCTTGTAATGTAAGGCTAGGGTAAGGGCTACAAAGAAAAAGGTAGAATTCAAACAAAGCAAGAGAATTTAAGTTTGAACATCAACAGAATAAATAGAGCATTCTCACTTCTTACACAAACATCTATTCTCAATCATTATAAATCTCTCAACACACATCTCTTTACTGCACTTTCAAGTATCTCTCCCTTTACCCCTCTATTCGGTAGATCGGATTTTTTTTTGTGGAAATATTCTATACCTTTTCGACTGCTTTTGTGGATGACTCTCGTCAGCCTTTTCTTGTTGGCCACATAATAGATGAGTTGACTTTTCACACCCCCAAACTTATGATTTTGATATTACTTTATTTGTAGACCTTCTGCCTCTCTTGCCTTTCATGCTCTTGTGAGTCTGTGATTTTCTGTAAACTTAGTTCTCTTGAAAGGTAAGGATATCAGTATTTAAGCTCAAATAGGATAGGGAATACGAGGTTTACAAGAAAGAAAAATATAAGGCCAAAATATATTTCAATAAAATTCAAAGGGAGATAAAGAGAATAAACAGGTAAGCTTGAAAGACTCAATAGGTCCAAAAAAATGCCTTAATCATTTTTCCAGTAATATTCTGTCTAGGATTTCACCTCGAATGTAATCAAACAAGTTCTAGAGTAAGTTGAGACAATACAAATTTACAAAATTCACATAAAATTTCTCTAAGTACTCAAAACAATTAATGATCATAAGAGGCATTTATTGAACATAAGAAATATCAAATTAAGTAAGATCAAGTAAAGAATTAACAACTAGACTTAAGCAATGAGAATTTTTCGTAAAAGTTATAATCAATTTGAATCATATTCTTATCATAGGGTTTTTATTAGCAAACCATACTGTTTTTATCATCATTATTATTATATTATTATTATTATTATTTTATTTTTTTTATTATTAATAATAAATAAATAAAATAATATCCTTTCCCTCCAAACTTAAATATCACATTGTCCCCAATGGGAAAAAGGGAGAAAAATTAAAGTAAAGAATGAGAGAAGGTAAGAGCTGCTCCCTTGATTTTTATCTGGTCTTCCAATTGAATATTTTTCTTGAAAGTGCAGTCGTGTACTTCTTGGAGATCTCCTTGACTCTTCATTCTTGCAAGATGAAATAAAAATAATAATATTAAGCAAAAATAAAACTTATAAAAAAAAAATAAAAACTTGGGTTGCCCCCAAAAGCGCTTTTTTTAAAGTCTATAGCTAGACATTGTCCTCTCATCATTTATTACTAGTGAGATTGATGGAATACTTTTCCGAGTTAAAGGCTCCATCCATATAGGGTTTTAATCTCTGTCCATTTACTTTAAATGTGTATTTTGTCTCGTGATGGACTTCAACCGCCCCATAGAGAAAGACAAGGGTCACCCCAAACGGTCCCCCAACTACCGAGAGCATAACTTTCCTGAGAAGAGTTGAAGTTTTGAGTTAAATAATAGAACTTTTTGCCTGACTTCGAATTATTTTATCAGAATATGCTTATTGTGCCATCTTTTCGTTTTATCTTTGTAAATCCGAGCATTCCCATAAGCATCATTGCAAAACTTATCAATCTCGTTGATTTGCAGTATTCTCTTATCGCCAGCTGTGTGTAAATCAAAGTTCAGTATTCTCGTCACCCAATAGGCTCTGTGTTCTAGCTCCACGAGTAGATGGCAGGCTTTTCCATAAACGAGCCAATAAGGTGACATCCCGATTGGTGTTTTGAATGTTGTCCGATAGGCCCATAGTGCATCATCTAACCTTCTCGCCCAGTCTGTCCGAGAGACACTCACGGTCTTCTCCAGTATGGGCTTCAACTCCCGATTAGACACCTCGACCTGACCAGTTTGACGATGGTATGGTATCGCCACGTGATGGGTAACTCCATACTTAGTCAGTAGCACTTCAAATTAGCGATTGCAAAAATGCTTCCCGCCATCACTAATTATGGCCCTCGGCATACCGAATCGGGAAAGATGTTCTTCCACAAGAAATTCACTACGACCCTCGTATCATTGGTTGACAAAGCAACCGCTTCCACCCATTTGGAGACATAATCTACAGCAAGCAAAATAAATTTGTTAGAATATGAGGAAGGAAAAGGACCCATGAAATCTATACTCTAAACATCAAATAGTTTAATCACTAAAATATTATTTAAATGCATCTCATGTTTCTTAGAAATGTTGCCAACCCTTTGACAATGATCACATAAATTGACAAAATTAAAAGAGTCTTTGAAAATGGTCGGCCAATAAAAGCCGCATTGTAAAACTTTCGCTGCTGTTTTTGCTCGACCAAAGTGGTCGCCTGCTTCCAATGAGTGGCAATGTTCGAGTATGCTCTCCATCTCTTCCTCGGGCATACATCTCCTGATTATCTAGTCCGTGCAGTGCTGGTATAGAAAAGGTTCCTTCTAAAAATAATATTTCAAATCGGAGAAGAACTTCTTCTTTTGTTGATTTGTCTTTTCGGCTAATAGAATTCTGGATACAAATAATTTACCATGTCGGCATATCATGGAACAACTTGTATAGCCATTAACTGCTCATCTATGAAGGTCTCATTAATTGGAAAATTCTCCTCGCCAACGGCCTCTTTAGGCTCAAGGCAAGATAAGTGGTCAGCCACTACATTCTCGGTACCTTTCTTATCTCTTATTTCTAAATCGAACTCTTGTAGTAGTACAATCCATCTTTACAATCTTGGTTTGACATCCCTCTTCCATAGCAAGTATTTAAGAGCTGAGTGATCGGTGTAGACGATCACCTTCGAACCTATCAAATAAGAACAAAATTTTTCAAAGGCAAGCACAACTGTTAATAATTGTTTTTCAGTAGTAGCATAATTAAGTTGAGCTCCTATTAAGGTCTCACTTGCATAATAAATAATATGAAAAGTTTTATATTTTCTCTGCCCAAAACAACCACTATAACATAATCACTAGCATTACACATTAATTCAAAAGGTAAATTCCAATCCGATAAGATAATGATAGGTGCTGAAATTAATTTCTTTTTCAATGTTTCAAAAGTATGCAAGCATTCATCAGAAAATGCAAACTGAGTATCTTTAATCAACAGAGTGCAGAGAGGTTTAGTAATTTGGAAAAAATCATTTATAAATCGATGATAGAACTTGGCGTGACCCAAGAAGCTCCTCACACCTTTCACATTGGTCGGTCGACCTCAATTCCCTTGAAGGAAATGCGGTGGCTAAGCACTATTCCCTCATTGACCATGAAGTGGCATTTTTTTCCAATATAAAACAAAATTTGTCTCCTTGCATCTCTACAAAATGAAAGATAAATTAGATATGCAGTTATCAAAAGAGTGACCAAAAACCACGAAGTCATCCATGAAGACTTCTAAAATTATTTCCACCATGTCCGAGAAGATGGACATCTGCAACTTTGAAAAGTGGTTGGTGCATTGCAAAGACCAAAAGGCATGCGCCTATATGCAAAAATGTCGTAAGGACAGGTGAAAGTGGTCTTCTCTTGATCCTCGGGTGCAATGGCTATTTGATTGTAACTGGAATATCCATCTAGAAAACAGTAATAGGTGTAGCCGGCAAGTCTTTCTATCATTTAAACAATAAACGGTAAGGGAAAATGGTCTTTTCAAGTTGCATCATTCACTAATAGTCTATGCATACTCACATACTCGCCATACCATGACCGTCCTCGTCGGTATGAGTTCATTATTGTCATTCTTGATCATGGTTATCCCTCATTTCTTTGGGACGACTTGCACTAGACTTACCTATGCATTATCTGAGATTGGATAAATGATCTTGGCATCTAAAAGTTTCAATACTTCTTTATGCACTACTTTTTGCATTGATGGGTTCAATCTCCTCTGGGGTTGGATGATTGGTTTAAGATTACCCTCCATTAAAATCTTGTGCATGCAAATTGAAGGACTAATTCTTTTGATGTCCGAGATGGTCCAACCCAAGGCCATTTGGTGTTCTCGTAAGATTCTCAACAACTTCTCTTCCTCTACATCACTCAAAGAACTGTTAATAATGACTGGAAAAGTATAGAGTCCTGGTCTAAGAAAGCGTACCTTAAATTTGATGGAAACGATTTGAGTTCAAGTTTGGGCGTCATCGGCTGAGATGAGTTTAGTTCTTCCACTTTTGATTTAATTGAAGGAGAAAGGGAAGGCGTAGCTTCCAAATATCTCGCACACTCCTAAACTTTTTCATCTTCCGATTCAATAGAAGTAGAGTGAGTAAGACATACCTCAAGTGGTAGCTTTGAAAATTCAGCTCCACAAGTCTCGTTGGCCTTGACCATGTCTCGATCGCTTATTTAAAAACAAGAATGTACCTCGGATTGGAATTCCATAGACTTAAACACGTCAAACGTGACTTTCTCTTTACTGACCCTCAAAACGAGTTTTCTTTTCTGGACATCAACTAAAGTTCTCCCCGACGCCAGGAAAGGTCGGCCCAGTATCAAAGGAATCTCATCGTCCTCCTCCATATCAAGCACAATGAAGTCAGCCAGGAAGATGAACTTATCAACTTTCACCAGTACATCCTCAATGAGTCCTTTTGGGTATTTAATAAATCTGTTCGCCAACTGTAAAGAGATGGCAGCTGGTTTTTCTTCTCCAAGGCCTAATTTCCTAAAAATAGATAGAGGCATTAGATTAATACTTGCCCCTAAGTCACATAAACCTTTATCAAAATAGGAATTTCCTATAGTGCAAGGGATAGTGAAACTCCCCGATGTTTCAACTTAGGCAACAACTTTTATTGTAAAATTACACTACTCTCCTCGGTCAGCATTACAGTCTCATGCTTCTCCAACTTCCGCTTGTTTGATAATATATCCTTTAAAAAATTTTGCATATTTAGGCATCTGCTCTAAAGCTTCAATGAGAGGAATATT
The DNA here is from genome assembly GCF_004785595.1 of Juglans microcarpa x Juglans regia. NCBI lineage: Eukaryota > Viridiplantae > Streptophyta > Magnoliopsida > Fagales > Juglandaceae > Juglans > Juglans microcarpa x Juglans regia. The sequence continues at coordinate 10,149,220 of NC_054595.1, read as the reverse complement.
AATATGCAATTGCTTAAATATACTCAGAAACTTAGAGAACTGATTATCAATCTTATTTTTCTTTAACCTTTGCGGAAATAGGGATTGGTGGATCATAAATTGAAGGAGAATAAGTTTTAAAAGTAAACTCCCTGGATTTCTTGGATTTTGAAGCCCCTTTATTCTCTCTAGTCTTCTTAGCTTGCTGGTCGGTCGCCTCCCGATCGGTTTCTTTCACCTCATACTTGGTTTCCTTCTTCTTGGACTCCACATTTTTGGCAGCTTCTTCATCTTGCTCGGTATTTACCAACTGTGGCTAGTCATATGTTCGCCCACTTCTCAACGTTATGGCTTTGACATGATCCTTAGGATTGGTCATAGTGTTGCTCGGTAAAGTCCCTAATGTCCTCTCGACAAACATGTTTGAGAGCTGACCGATTTGTACCTCAAGATTGCGGATTGAAGCCGAGTTGTTTTGGATCACCATATCAGTCTTTTGCATTGCCATATCAGTCTTTTGCATCTACTGCTAGGTAAATACTGAGCAACACTGCTCGGTAAAGTCCCTGACGTCCCCTCATTGCAATCCAAAAGATTGAACAATAGTTAGCTAGAAAATTGTAAGCATTAAGAACAAGGAATAAACACTCAATCATGAAAATATTGAAAATAAAGTAACTTGGAATATAAATTGTGTGTTCAATTCAAGGCTACATCAAAGCTCTAGAAAATAGAATTAGTTCATAATGAAATTGAAAAGAAAAAGAATAAAACTAATGTTCTTCGTTGAAATCGGTTGATGAAGCATGTGGCTCTCGCCTCTGCCCTCAAGTTCCACCTTCTCAAAAGAACACTTCAAAAATCAACTCAGACTCTAAAACATAAAAACTCTCAACTCCAATTCAGAACTCCCTCACTCAGACTAAGACTAAAACTAAAACTAAAATTAAGAACCAAGACTCCTTATTCATTCTACAAGACTAGATTAAATAGATGTCAAAACTCAAATCTGGAAACAAAATAATTGTAGCTACAATCTAGCCTAAAAATCTGAAAAATACTTTCTAAAGATGTTAACATAAAATGAAATTATCCCAAGTAAATTGGAATTATCTAGAATGAAAAATTTAGTGATATGCGGCTTGAATTGCAAAATTTGGAAGGATTTGATCACCAATAGATTGATTGTGGAATTCGGAAGGGTACTACCGGGTAGATGCCATGTGCGCTTAATATAACTGGCGGGAAGGTCACAAATGAACAGGCGTGGAGGTCACAAAGAACACACGGCCCTCTCCTTGCCTACCAAGTGGAAAGACTCCCAACCTGAATGAAAGACTCGTCTCGCCTTTTCTAATTGTTGGCCACGATGTCGTTTAGGATGGTCTCTTAAGTTGGTTGTTTAGACTAATCGCTCAATCTAACTGCCTAGAGCCTTGTCGCCAAATTTCGTGCCTTTTGGTCTCGAGTTTCTTTGCCTACCGAGAGGTAAGTCTTCTCGCCTTTGGGCGAGCGAAATCTCTTGGCTGCGCACAGGACAAGGCTCCTCACCCAAATCTCATCGGCTCTTTTCAGATCTCACTGCCTCTTGTCGGTCTGGATCTGTAGTCTCTTCTTTTGTATCAGATTGCTCTCCTTTTACATTAAATCTTCTCGTTCCTTCAAATCTAAGAAAATAAATTAAAATTAATAGTATTGAAGGAAAAATGACACTTTTCATTAATAAAAGAGTGATAAAAATCATATAAAAATAACACTTATCACATATAACAATCTAGAAAACTATGATGACCCAAACTTAGCCAAGTCCTCACCTATCATTTAGTCACCACTAAGTTTAGTCTTTGGACCAAGTAAAGAGGAGGAGAACACTTAGAAAAAGGCATGGGCCTTATTTTTGTTCTTAGAGCATGGGGCATCCAAGCCCACAAGGAGGGCCCAAAGATCCACAAGGTTTTCGACCTCTAGAAAGGATTAGGGTTTGAAACCCTAGTTAGGGTTTTGGTTTGAAAAGAGAGGCACCACATGATGGGAGAGATCTTTTAGCTTCCCTAGAATCTCATCATTTGAAACCTAGGGTAGTAGCATCCTCATTTAGCACACGATTGACACTTGGCCATCATATACATAAGCTTATAGAAGAAGCCAAAGGATGGGAAGAAAAGAGACAAGGCTCGACCACTTAGGGCACACACATTTCTCCCACCTACATGCCACATGCCTTACATGCAATCCTACCATTAGTATCCATTGCACCTAAACGTGAAAATGGAAGAAAAGGGATAGAGAAAAGAGAATTTTGGAAACCCTAAAGGGGTTACACACCACACCATGTAATGATAAGTGTGCAAGCTCCCAGAACACAATGCAAAGATGAAAGGGCTCATAGGGAAGGTGCCAAATCAGGAGCACGAGATTCGAATTGGCTCTAGGGTTCCGGCCAAAGGAGTGCATGCCCAATTAAGGGACTTTCAAACCACATGGATGCCATGTGTCTTGCATGCGTAGGATATGGGAGTCTCTAGAAGATTTTAATCATGAGGGATGGGAAAGGGTGCCCAGAACAAAACGAACTCTAGTCTCTTGGGTCTCGGCCAATGCCCTACCACAAGCAACCACCACCTCCTCTACCACTTGTCACGCATGCAGTGTATATAAGAGTTTCAAGAATGGTGCAAGCATTAGGAAAAAGAAAAGAAGGCCTAGGGAATTGATGCACACAATTTTTGAGGATTCTAGAAGAATCCTAGTGGGAAAATGAAGACAAGGAAGAGAAAGGAAGGGTCGGCTAGGGTTAAGACCAAGTCACACGCCACTTGCCACATGGAAAGCATGCACACGTCTAAAAGGTCCAAGACTAGGTTTAGGGTTTATCAAAAGACATATATGCCCCAAAGGTTCAATGAACCTGGACCATAAGGTATAGAGCACGCCTAAAGGGCATATTTAGGGTTTCGGATTTTTAGCAATACAACAAAGCTACATGTCACTCATGCGTGAGGGTCATTTGAACTTCCCAAGAAGAGGCAATCACGCATCCAAACCTTTGAGATTCTCAATGACATAGGGAAAGGGGAGGTAGCATGGGAAATTGAGGAACTATATAAAGGAGAGCTTAAGGGCTGGCGCCCAAAGAGCACACTAAGAGTCATTATGCCATTTTATTTTTCAGATCACTTCTCTCTCTCTCTCTCTCTTTCTCTCTCTTGCACAACCATCCTAGGAGGAAGCCAACCTCCTCGTTTTCTCACCTTTTCTCACCAACTAAACACCACATACATCTCAATCATCTCCATCTGACCAACCCGACGAGTGAAAGGAAGAAGCCGAGAGTTCATCCAAGGAGGAGGAGCTCGGACAATGAGAACCACTCGCACCTCTACTTCAACCATTTCACCTCCACACACACACGACCACATGGAATGGAGGATGAAGAGGGGCTTGGATTTTGAATGTCTTTCCATGACTTTGAAACAGGTGCATGGTTAAATCCATGTGTTAGCTTGCACAAGAGATGTTCGGGAAACTAGGGCTTTCCACAAGAAGGAGAGTTGGACCTTCACTAGCCAAACATGAGCAAAAAGAGACCTTTGGAGGATGAGAGAACCGGCCACTATTAGGGTTGAGTTAGGGTTTTCTTTTGAAAGAGCTTTGGTTAAGAGAAGAAACACCATGTGTGATGCCACACACGCACGCCATGCATAATTAGTGAAACACCATGACCAAGTCTTGTTAGAAAGGCATCAACATCATTCAACCTAGGGAAACTTCTTCTACGTCGGGTACATGGAGAGCCATTCTAGCCACGAAGCTTTACAACTGTGAGGAAGTAAACCCTAAACATGCCACACACACACTTGGATTAAGGTTTTGTGTTGTCACTAAGCCTAATAGTTTAAATTACATTTTCAGCTTGCTTGATTGTGATACTTATATTTTGCTTTGGATATTTGTAAGTTGACTCTTAACCTACTCTCAGATAATATTTGTATGTGACGTGTGAACTTTGCATTGTTTGTTAGTATCATGTGAACTTTTCATTGGTTGTTAAATCAAGTAAATAAAGAGATCTTTAGTATAAAAGGCTTTGTATTCGGTTTCACGTGATTCTTGCCATGTCTACATGCTTGTAATGTTTCGATCATGTATAGTTTCCATGATTATAAAATTGTCTCTTGCCATGATAAGCACCAATTTTATTGCCCATGTTTTGTGAAAAGTAAATTGCATGTTCTAATATTTTCAAGCCGTAATAGGAAATGCTTTGACATGTTGTTTGATAACATGACATGATTACATAGTACATGACATCTACATGTTCAAGTTACACATGAAAGAAAAAGAGTCTTAAGTACATGTCACATGCATTTTAGGTTGTGCATAGTTTTCAAAAGAAAAGTTTGTTACATGTTTTGTCACGACCCCAAATGCTAGGACGGGGAATGTCATAAGATGGATGCTTGTGGCTCAATCCAAGTGACGCCCCTAACCTTTGCTTGGGATGGAACAGAGACTTAGAGTATCAGGACATGTAACCCAAGGTTACATACTCCCGTTCTAACAGTTAATATGCAATGCATCCTATAAATGTATTTAACAATATGCAATAACCGGGGTGGAATAAGGGTGACTAAATAAAACTTATGACAAAATAAACCAAAACATCCCAATGTCATTCGTAACTATCATAAGTTCAAATCATAAGGTAGCATAATCTTAATAGAATTATTCTTGATAATAAGTCTCCATGAATCAACTACGTCGTGCGTTTTGCATAGGGCTATAAACATCAAAATGAAGTCTAATCTTTTGTTGAGATCCAACTCCTCTTCAATTAATTGGATCCATGGGTCCATTTGGTCCGTCCTCGTCAGGTCCTGACACAACTTCTATCATTACGAGTAGAATGATAGTGGATCCGCAAGGGGTGAGATTTACTTGAAATCTCAGTAAGTTAGACAACCAACGTGCACAAAGATAAATTATGCATGATGAATAATAAATATGAAATGCGTGTGATGCAGAAATATCAGTATATGTCTCTCATCTAGATTCCTTGACATTTTCAAAAAAACTGAGACACACTTACAGAGAACATTTTTCATTTCAACTATCAAAAATATATATGTCATCATAACGTTTCATCATTATTAAAAATTCACATTTAATCATAACATTAACAGCATAACATATGGTATAGTCACAGTTCCCCATATGCACTGTGAGTACTTATTAATGACTGTAGTACAACTCATGTTAAAACTACGTTGTCTGTAAACTTATTCTCAATGTATTAGTAACATAACATAACATCATTATAACATTAAAACATGTACACCACCAGCCTTAGATGTCATAACATTTGATTTTACTCTGGCGTTCTTTAAAAACCAATTCGAAACCCGTTGACTTTTTTCGTCAACCCAGGAGTTACCACTCCATTTTTACTCATTCTAGAGTGGATAGAGTAGTTCCACTAGGATAATTTTCCATCCTAGCCTTTGGAGTCGTGACAAAAATTATTTTCATATTATACTTGAAAAATGTAGTTCATGACATGTGCATATGTAGTAAACTTTCATGTAAAAATGTCATTTATATGCAATATGCTAAAAATGGTGAAAATGTCACATGTCATGTAGGCAAGTAGTAATGTACTCAATGTATCATATAACATGATATTTTATGTTCAAAATGACAATTATAACATGAATGTGGCATTTATCAATAAATCATAAATAACTTACCGAGGTTTTTAACTTAGGGGCCAACTTACAAACTGCCTGAGTTTAGAAAAATCGTAGCGGCTGTAATTAAAGTTGTACTAAAGTTAGAATTTGAATTACTAAGGATGATGTTCCTAATCAAAAGGGTTGAAGAACTAGTATTTACAAAAATATTCCTAAACTTTCAGGGCCCTAATTTTTCCCTATTTACAAATAAACCCCAAATTTAACCAAGCTTCATAAATCCTCATATTATTCATATTCTAAAACCATATATGCCGTTAGAATTGTAAAATTCAAAGTGCAACTATGTTGAACCCATTCAACCAGTGGCATGAAATTTCTTAAGGTCTAGATGTGTTTTCAACTATTCCACCTCTATGGATGCAAGTGTACTCAAATTCATTAAGTGCCATTAGAAATTATAACCTTAGGCATAAATTAAAACTTAGGCTTTGGTCATACAAGTTCATCTTAACATTTAAACATGGCTCAACTCCTTAATCACTAAGAAACTAACCCTTAAGCATGCATGATATCTCTTAGTCTTTTTCATCAATGAAAGTTTCAAAACCTGGAATTAAATCATGCATTTTTCTTCTTATCTCAATCACAAAGTTTTCCAAATGTTCATTATTTAAGCCTAGGTAAAATAAATCTAAACTTCATAAGTTAAGTATAAATTAATCAAAATTGTGCATGCTTGGATGATCAACACAAAATAGAATTAAAACCTATCATGACATGCTTTCAACCTCAAATTTAAACCTTCAAAATTTATTCTAAGACATTTATGAATCATATAAAATCATACCAACTCGTGCCATGGCTAAAAATTCCACCCCACATAATTACTTCCACCAAAACTTCAAATCTGACACTGTTTTGAACTTAGCCTGCTGAACCTTGTTTAAACTCAATAAAAATTCATTCCCATGGCATAAATTAAAACCTAACATGTTTTTCTAATACTTAGCAAGATATTAAGCAATAATACTTACAAAAATCATGGCCTCAAAAGCTCTTAAACTCACTTCAAGATCACTCTCACAACCTACTCGGCTTCAACTCTCTTGCAGACTAGGAGGAAAAGAGCTCTCAAGAACTCTAGAGAGGGTTTGAAAAGTGGTGTGGAGAAATGAGAGAGTGGAGGGGGGTTTTATAGGCTTTAAGAGGGGGAGCTTTGTGATTGGTGGAGTGAGTGGTGGTGGTGATGAGTGCAACTTCCAGCTTTGTGTCATCCTTGTGCAGACGTGAATAGTGCCCTATGCTACCATGATCTCATCATGGTCAGGTGTTGCAAAGAGGATAAGGGTTCAGGGTTGCCGTGGTGTAGAAAGGAAAGAAAAAAAAAAGTAAAATTAAGGCATGGAGTCATGCCATGATGTTGCCAGGTAAGGTTCTGAAGAATTTGGGCAGATTTTCACTTCATTTGCTTGCATCCCTTTGTTTTATCTCCATGGCTGAAATGTGCAGGTATAATGACACTCTTGTAAGCCCTTTTTAGGTGGTAGAAGATGGAGGGATTGGTTGCCAAGTGATGGTGTGTGGGCAGTTCGAAGATGAGGGTGAAATGAGGGTGGTTGCCGAGTGGTATCTTGCAAAAAAGCCAATCGATTTTGGCTCTATTTGGGGTGGCTTTGAGTCAAGGATCACCATGAAGACTAGAGGGGCTCTTGTGGATTGGAGGAGGAGGGAGGTGGCATGTGGTGGTGGCTCAGCCTTGTGCAGAAGTGCAACCAAATACAAGCCATTCGGTTTGGCTTCAACTAGGCCTCCAATGGAATCAGTTGGCTTTTTGTGGTTTGGTTCCTTGGAGCCAAAACGACCACACTCCACTAAACTAAGGGGGCTAATGTGAGGGGTTAAAATACAAAAATTCCCTTGAGAAAAAGGTGTAATTGGCGTGGATTAGGGGCGGAATTGGTATAACGCACCAAGTGATGCATTAAGGTGTCGATTCTGATGTTTTGGGCAATGACATGTATGTGCCTCTAATGACACGTGTTGGATCAAGACTAATCTTCTAATTTAGTCTAAGAATGATGAAAAATAAAAATAAAAATAATAAAGTCCAGATCAAAAGGTGAGAAATAAATAAAAAGGAAATTAAGCTTAAAACATGGTTTAAAGATCTCTAATCAAGTGGAAGTTGATTAATGCTCTTAAACCAAGTTCAAAACTTAATTTGGGTCCAAGGAAATCCTTAGGGGTGTGGGGTACAATATGGGCTTGAGAAAACTAATGGTATAGTATATGTGGGCTTAAAAAAGAAGTGTGAAAATGCAAGACAAGGCTTTGGGCCTTGTTGGGCATAAAAAGGCCATGAGTGGGAGTTGCATGGTTTATGGGCTTTGGGTATGGGTTGATGGAAGGTGTGACACCCCCAAACCTCCGCTTGGGATGTAACAGAGACTTAGAGCGTCGGAATATGTAACACAAGGTTACATACCCCTGTACCTAATAGCTAATGTGCAATGCATCCTATAAATGCAACTAGCAGTATGCAATAATCACAACGGAAAAATAAGGGTGAAAGTGAACTGATGCCAGAATAACTAAATCATTCCAATAATATAGATTGAACCATAAGTTTCAAAACATTAGGTAGCTTAATCTTAGTACAAAATATCCACTTCTCCAAAAGGATCTAAACCAGTTGCTTCATGTGTTCTATAGCACGAAGGGTTAGGCCAAGAAATATTAGAATAAGATCAAGTCTCCTGTCGACATCTGGTTTCTCCTCAATCCTCTTGATCCACTGGTTCATTGGGTCCATCTACATCTACAACTTCTATCATTTCAAAATGATAGTGGGTCCACACGAGATGAGATTTACTTGAAATCTCAATAAGTTAGACAACCAACTTGCACAAAGATAGACTATGCATGAAGAATGATAAACATGAAATGTATGCAAATGCAAAAGATTTGTATATCTCCTATTCAGATTTCTCAAGAAAAATAGATTTCTGGTGTACATTTTCGTACAGAGAACATAACTTCATTTTCATCATAAAAATTTAATCTTTCATTATAAAATCTTTCATTTTCTTATAGAGAACAATCTTTCATTTTCGTCATAGTTCTCCATATGCACTGTGAGTACCTACAGGTGAGCATATTACAACTCATGTTGAAACTACGTTGTTTATAGGCTCGTTCTTAATGCATTAGTAATATAACATAACTTAACATCGTAAAAATCATAACATGTACACCCACCAGCATTAGGTGTCGTAATGTCTGACTTCACTCCAACATTCTTTAAAAAGAATCCATTCGAAGCCTGTTGACTATTCTTTGTCAACGTAGGGGTTACCACTCCATACTTGATCACTCCAAAGTGGACAATGGAGTTCCACTAGGATACTTCCCCATCCTAGCCTTTGGGGTTGTGATAAAATATTTTTTCATGCAATGGCTTTCGAAAAAGAATGATTTTTATGAAATACATATGAGTGGCACAAAAATGATGTTTGAATGCAAACAATGATATGACAGTTCATGCAAAAATGATAGTTATAAAAAAATACATTTATCAATAATTCATAAATAGTCGATTAAGGTGTAAGTTAGAGGCCAACTTACAGACTACTGGAGCAGTAAGCAAAGTATTGTTTATGAAATAAATTATGCTAAGTTAGAGTCTAACTAACTTAAGGGAAAATAAACAGTGACATGAAAAGAGAAATTACAATAATGCCCTTAGATGTCTAAATGATGCATGCTATCTAAACCTTTGAAACTTTGATAACCTATCTCGTGAAATGCATGGCATGCACTCTAGTTGATGCCTAAATAAACTCACTAATGATCCTTATGAATGCATGTGAAGCAAAAATCCTCAAAGGAACATGCTCACTAAAATCCTCCTTCGACATGCTTGAAACCTAACTTTGAGCAAGTTCATCCCAACACTTAGTCATGCCTAAATGAAATCCTTAGATGCTAATTGAACCTCAATGATGCATGATATGATCCTATCGCCAATGACATGCTAAATCATGCATTCCTCTTATCCCAATTAGAAGGCTTTCTAAATGCTCACATTTCAAGCCTAAGTAAAATAAATTAATTTCCTCAAATGAGGCATGATAAAAGTCGAACCATTCATATGATCAAAACAAGATAGAACTTAAAACTAAGCATGGCATGTTTTTCATCTTAATCTAAACCTCCATAAATAATCCTATGATCAAACTATACCATAATTAATCATGCGGTAGCTAATTTCCTTAAAAAAAATGCATTTAATCTTAACCCTATCCTAAATATGCAACTTGACTACTAAGGATCCTCATGCTTAAAAATAACTAATAACACCTTAAATATAAAAATAATAAGGAAACTAAGATCAAGATAGGGAATACTCACAAAGATTGGAGCCCTTGAAGCTTCCCACTCAAACTCTAAGAACACTCAAGAACACTTAGAGAGAAGAGAGGAAGTGAAGTGAAATGAGGAAGAAGTGAGGTGAAGAAGGGTTTATATAGCCCAAGAAGTGAAGGTGGCGTTGGGCATGGTTGCTTCCTCATTGGGCGGTTTGGGTGGTGGCTCATGATGCCTCTGAAGCTTAGCTATTCCATGTAGGTTAGCATGATGGTGTCTAGTTGTAAGAGAATCAACCAAAGGGGAAGAGAGAGAGAGAGACAGTTGCTATGTCGGTTGTGGAGATAGAGAAGGTGGTGTAATTAATACTAGGGTTTCAGCCCTTAATGACCACGGTTTTGGCAAGGGTAAGCAATTTTGTCCTATTCTCTTGTCTTACTCCATCGATTTCTAGGGCTAGGCAAAGTGTAATCAAGTGCCATCTATGGTGGCTCAAATGGTGGTGATTGGGAGGTGGCCTAAATAGAAGAAAAGAAAAGAAAATAAAATAAATAGAAAACAAAATTAATAAGGGTTGGTCGAAATTTCCATGGGTACAATCGGCATTATCGGCATTTTGAAATATTTAGGATTTTGGCTAGGGTTTTTCCACAATCAACCATAAGGATTTTTCACAGAAAAATTCATGGAACTAAAGATAGAATTATCCTTGAAAACAATCTGGGCCAAGGGTATTTTGGTCCATTGTACACAAGGTACACATTGCTGTCAAATGAAATGGTTTTAGGGTTTGACATGTCACCACACAAAATGACATGCGCTAAGGCTCAATAAAAATGCAAGTATGGCTAATGAATGCTAGAAATGGATGATCAAAGAAGGAAAATTCGAATCAAAGCTCGAAGAAAGAAATCAAACTATGCTTGCCTAACGAAAGTCAACATCCTTCTACGTAAGCAAGCTATCCTTCAAAAATCTAGGGTTAACCTAATGGGGTAAGGAAGTGGGGTGTTACATCCTCCCCCCCCCCCCTCCTAAAACAAGATTTCGTCCCGAAATCGGAGTCTTAGTAAAACAAAACAAACAAGCATCAAACACAAAGTCAAACAAGACTCACCAACTGCACTAAGACGTGGGGCTCAGTGGGGGTCTATCAGGATCGTCATCAAACACCTCATCCTAGCAATGATAATAATACTTGTCATCATCTGAATCATAAAAGCATTGACATGGTCTTCATGAAACCTCCACTGGCGAACCTCATCACTCTCTAACCAGGGCTCACCTTCTTTGCAGAATCGTATACGATCCACCGAAGAGTCGAAAAGATCAGAAGAGTCATCAACTAGAGGCTCAGTGACAGGTGGCTCCTGCTCAGCCTGAGGTTGCTCAGTAGCACAACTCCACTCTGGCTGATCTAGCACAGTCATAGGGGAAACTCTGAGGTGTCTCCTAAACCAGGCTACGGTCGACACATCCATATATCTAATGGGATCGAGGGCTAACGCTCCTCGTGGGTTAGGGCTCTCCTAGTACGGATGTTGCCTCTCCTGTCATGATCAAGAACATGAGTTCTATGTTACTCCAACCTCTCCAGTGTCTCTCACATTTGCTCTAGTTGTTTACGTCTGTCTTTCAGCCATAAGCCTTTGGAGTCTACTGTGGGTCATATACGCCCATCATGCGATTCTGTCTCATCCGGCCATGGTGTAACTGTAAATGATGAGAGAAATTGTGGGTCATAGGGTGAAAATGATATGGATGTCAAGCGTGCATGAATGGATGTGAATGATGCAATTCAATTCACATGCCAAACAAGTAAGGGTATTTGTTTCTCATATACTCCTCATTTTCCCACATAGCTTCCTTGATATCGTGATTCCTCCAAAGAACCTTAACTAATGGAATGTTCCGATTCTGAAGTTCCTTGTCCTTCCAATCGATGATCTAAATAGGAATTTATTCTTAGGTCAAGTTGGGTTGTAGCGAAATCTTCATCGTATCCACGATTGTAGTTGTCAGTTTCTCAAAACTCTTCTTAAGAGAAGAAACATGAAATATATTATGAATTCTGCAGGATGATTTAGCCTATAAGCTAGGACTCCTACCCTTTCTAATATTACGTAAGGACCTACATACCTAGGGCTCAGCTTCCCTTTCTTACCAAACTGAACAACTCCTATCATGGGTGATACCTTAAGATACACCCAATCACCAACTTCAAACTCAAGGCTCCTACGTCCATGTTCCGCATAGCTCTTCTGTCTATCCTGGGTAGCTTTCATCATCTCCCTTATTACTCGCACCTGATCATTCATTTCCTGGAGAATCTCAACACCAAGAATTTTTCCTTCTCCTACCTCATCCCAATACAAGGGGACCTGCACTTCCTTATGTACAAAGCTTCGTAAGACACCATCTGAATGGTGTCTTGAAAGCTGTTATTGTACGCAAACTCAATCAATGGCAATAGCTTTTCCCAATTGCCCTTCTCCTACAGAACACATGCCCTTAGCATGTCTTCCAAAGTTTGTATAGTCCGCTCAAATTGTCCATCTGTCTGAGGGTGATAGGCACTAGTGAACTTCAACTTAGTGCCCAGTGCGTCCTGAAGACTCTGCAAAAAATGAGAGGTAAATCGAGGATCTTTATCAGATACAATTTTTTTTTGGTACTCCATGCAAATGCTCTCCTTCAACTCCACAAAATTACGCTCACATTCCTCCGATCAAACGTACTTAATGTTCTTCCTAGTCAGGCAGTAATCCTGATAACTTAGAAAACCCTTGAATGAAACGTCGATAATATCCAGCTAGACCTAGAAAGCTCCTAATCTAATGCAAATTAGTCGGACGTTTCCAATCAACCACAGCTTCCACCTTATCAGGGTCTACTGACACTCGTTCATTAGAGGTCACATGCCCTAAAAATTTTACCTCCTTAAGCCAAAATTCACACTTACTGAATTTGGCGTACAACCTGTGTTCTCTTAGACTTTCCAAAGCCAAGCAGATATGCTTCCTGTGTTTTCCTTGCTTCTAGAATAGATTAGTATGTTGTCAATAAACACAACTACAAAACTATCCAAATAAGGTCTGAACACACGAATCATCATATCCATAAATGCAGCTGGGGCATTCGTCAATCCAAATGGCATAACTAAAAATTCGTAGTGCTCATACCTCGTCGAAAAAGTCGTTTTAGGAATATCCTAATCCCTAATCTTCAGCTGATGATACCTCAACCTTAAGTCTATCTTCAAAAATACCGATGCTCCTTGCAATTGATCTAATAGATCATCAATATGTGGTAACGGGTACTTATTTTTCATCGTTACTTTGTTCAATTCCCTATAATCAATGCACATCCTTAAAGATCCATCATTCTTCTTTACAAACAACATTGGCACACCCAAGGGTGATGAACTAGGTTGAATGAATCCCTTCACCAGTAGTTCTTCTATCTGCTCCTTCAACTCTTTTAGCTCTAAATGGGCCATACAATAAGGTGCCTTATGGATAGGGGTAGTAGCAGGTTCTAATTCTATAACTAATTGTATCTCTCTATCGGGGGGTAATCCAGATAAATCGTCTGTGAAGACCTCCAAATACTCTTCAACTATAGGTATCCCCGAAATCTCCTAACTACTACTACTACTACTTTCGTCTAGTACAAAGGCTAAATAGGCAGTGGCTTCATCGGCGATGTACTTCGTAGCTTGCAAAGCCGAAATTAACAAGGGGGTAGCATTCACTGACCCTTCTGTATAACGGATCTGCCCATCTACAGCTTACTTAAAGGCAATCACCTTAACAATCTATCCTAGTAAGATGCTTGGACAACCAACCCATTCCTAATATAACATTGAACCCTAATATGTCGAAGACGATCAAGTCGGCTTCCATCAATACTCCTCCTAATTTTAGCGAGTAGCTTCTCATCACACGATTACAAGCGATCAAGCGTCCATCGGGAAGTGACACTACTACAGCTTGAGGTAACGTCTTGGTCTGCAGTTTACACATACGTGTAAATGTTGCAGACAAAAAAGACCTTGTAATGCCAAAGTCAAACAAAGCGTAGATCGTATACTCGTATAGCACGACTTTACCTAATGCATAATCACTAACTACTTAGTAGTTAAAACAAGTAACTACCTACTAAAGATGGGCATTAATGAAAACTACCAGTGATGACTCCCACCTCTTCATCACCGGAGATTTACTCGCTAATCTCTCTAGGGGTGATAGCGTACTCACGAGCTTGGGCAGGTGGCCTTTGGTTGGGCCAATTACCAAGAGTGTTTCCACCTTGCATGTTCTGAGGGCATTCGCGTATCCTATGCCTGGGTTGACCGCATCGGTAGCACACTCCTAATCCTACTCTACACTCTCCATCGTGATTCCTTGCACACTTCTTACAAGTGGTAAGTGAGCCATCATAACGCCTTTGTCCTTGCTGGGGCTTTGAATAATCATTCTCTTAGCATTATTTCTTCCTATAAAGAAAGAAGCCATTTTTCGTTCTAAGCTAATTTGAGCTACCACGTTTTGTTGCTCTACTTCGGTTATCGAGGCCACGTTAACTAATTCCTAAAAATTATTGATACGAAATTCGCCATGTAACTATGAATTCAAGGTTGTAGTCCTCCTTGAAAGTTTTGGGACTACATCTTTGCCGTAGTAATCAAGTGGGGAGTGAACCTTCCTAATTCCATAAATTTTGTTGCATATTGCTCCACAATGAGATTGCCTTGTACCAAAGTGGCAAACTCTTAGGCCTTCTTGGTCTTCATCGATTCAGGAAAGAATCGATTATCAAACTCCTCTTTGAACCTATCCCAAGTCAAAGCAATGATATGACCCAATTCCCTTATTAGTAATTACCTCTTAGTATCCCACCGGGTGCCTGCTTCTCCTTGAAGCAAATGCCCTGCGTACTATACTTCCTACTCCTCCATACAGGCTTTGATCTCGAAGGTCCTGTCCAGATCTAATAGCCACTTGTTGGCTTTTAGGGGTCCCTTGACACCCATGAAACTAGGATATCTATGAATCAGGAATTTCTCATATGAACAACCTCATTTTTCTTGCCCCGGTTTTGTTTCATAATTAATTCTTGTTGCTGCTTTATGGTTTTCGTCATCTAACGAATTGCATCCACAAATTCATGTCCTCCATCCGAACCATGATCCTGCTCATGACGAACGTTGGATCCTTTGGGGTTCCTTTTCCTTCTTCCATGTGCCATCCTGTCAAGTACGTGCGTCAGATCCAAATCTTTACTTCATGATTCCAGCCTACCCGATCTAAAATCAAAACCTATATTCTGGCATATACCTAAGGACATTTGGGTTTACCCATAGACGTAATTTGCTTTGATACCACCCTGTGATGCCCCCAAACCTCCGCTTGGAATGTAATGGAGACTTAGAGCGTCAGGACATGCAAGACAAGGTTACATACCCCTGTACCTAATAGTAATATGCAATGCATCCTAGAAATGCAACTAGTAGTATGCAATAATTCTAGCAGAAAATAAGGGTAATAATGAACGTATGCCAGAATAACTAAAGCAGTCCAATGATATAGATTGAACCATAAGTTTCAAAACACCAGCTAGCTTAATCTTAGTGCAAAATATCCAGTTCTCCAAAAAGGATCTAAACCAGTTATAGCACGAAGGGTTAGACCTAGAAATATCATAATAAGATCAAGCCTCATGTCGGCGTCTGGTTCCTCTTCAATCCTCTTGATCCATTGGTCCATTAGGTCCATCTGCATCTACAACTTCTATCATTTCGAATGTGGGTCCACAAAGGGTGAGATTTAATTGAAATCTCAGAAAGTTAAATAACCAACTTGCACAAAGATAGACTATGCATGAAGAATGATGAGAGTGAAATGCATGCAAATGTAGAAAAGTTGTATTTGTCTACTATTCAGATTTTTCAAGAAAATAGATTTTTATGCACATTTTCCTATAGAAAACATAATTTCATTTTCGTCATAAAAACATAACTTTCATCATAAAAAAATCATATGAATCTTGCATTAAACATGACGTATGGTAACTACATAGTTCCCCATGTGTACTGTGAGTATCTACCAATGATCATAGAACAACTTATGTTGAAAACTACTCTGTTTGCAAACTCATTCCCAATGCATTGGTGACATAACATAACATAATATCATAATGTGTGTGCCCACTAGCATTAGGTACCATAAACATATGACTTCGCTCTGGCATTCTTTAAAAAGAACTCATTCGAAGTTTGTTGACTGTTTTTCGTCAACCTAGGGGTTACCACTACATATTTAATCACTCCAAAGTGGATAGAGGAGTTCCACTAGGATACTTCCCCATCCTAACCTTTGGGATTGTGATAAAATTATTTTCATGCAAAGGCTTTTCGAAAAAGAATGATTTTTTATGAAATGCATGAGTGGCACAAAAATGATGTTTGGATGCAAACAATGATATGGCAGTTATAAAAAGAGTCCCGCTTCTAAGCGGTCGGGCTGCTTTTCTTAGTATAACAGCCTTCCATACATCTGCTACCACATCACAAATTATACCAAACTTACAATACACTCACGCACATGGTAAAACACTGAAATCAAAAGAGGAATAAGCCCAGGCCGAGAGGAGATTTTCCATTTTCTTAGCACCGCCGCTTAAAAACCAGAGTTCCATCGCCACTAGTCCGACGCCGATGGTTTTGGGCGTGAAAAAAGAAAGGAAAAAATAAAATATCACAGACCCAAACATGCATTAAATATCACAAATCCAATCCAGATCACAAAACCAAAGCATCAAAAAATCCATTATCACAAATTCAAAAATTAAATTCATAAGAAATAACATCACCATTTGCTTAGAAAAAAAAAATACCATTAGCCTTCATGGCTAGTGGCCGTTCAGTAGTTGAGAGCCCATTCAAAAACCAAAGAACACAAGTCTGTCGACACCATTAGTAATAACTAAAGAAAAGAAACATAATTTCTCAAAGAGCAAGAAAAAATTTACTTTCGAATCAGAAATATTGTTGAGTTCAAGGGAGAAAGAGAGATATGAGATGGCGTGGGTATGGTTGGAAGCAATGTTACCTCTGGAAGCAGCTGAGATTCACAAATGCTCCGTGCTATGGGTAATGCTTAGTATTACATTCACAAAGCCACTCATGGCAAGCCGAAGCACATCGGCAACAACATGTGGGATGTGGCTATGGAACGGTAGGACAAGAAGCTCATTGAGAATGTCTCTGCCGTTGCTCATGATGAAGAGGTGGGTGAGGTGTGAGGTGGTGGGGGGAGGGCTCGACGCCGGTGCGAGGTGGTTGTGAAAGAGGGGAGAAGGATTTCTGGTGCATGGGTTTGCCTCGAGGGGAGGTTCACCTCGGGGGGGGGGGGGGGGGGGCAATGCCGGTGTGAGGTGGTGGGGGGAGGGCTCTACACTGGTGCGAGGTGGTTGCGAGAGGGGGGATGGGTTCGCCTCGGCGGAGAAGAATTTCACTTGAAGAGGGGGAAGGTTTTCTATAGGGTCGAATCCAATTTTATTAGTCTGTGGTGAGGTGAAGTCTTGATAAAATGAGACTCATATGCGACATTGTTTTACTGAAAGGCTGTTATTTGAAGAAAAATAGATGGACCGATTATAAGTTATTCTCTTATAAAAATGACATTTATAAATAATTCATAAATAATCGATCTAGGTGTAAGTTAGAAGCCAACTTACAAACTACTGGAGCTGTAAGTGAAGTACTGGCAGTTAGAATCTAACTAATCTTAAGGGAAAATAAACAGTGACATGAAAAGGAAAAATTATGGAAATGCCCTTACACGTCTAAATGATGCATGCTATCTAAACCTTTGAAACTTGATAACCTATCTCATGAAATGCATGGCATGTACTCTAGTCATTGCCTAAATAAACTCACTAATGATCCTTATGAATGCATGTAAAAATCCTCAAAGGAACATGCTCACTAAAATCCTCAATGACATGTTTAAAAACCTAAGTTTGAGCAAGTTCATCCCAACACTTAGTCATGCCTAAATGAAATCCACAAATGCTAACTAAACCTTAATGATGCATGATGTGTTCCTATCTCCAATGACATGCTAAATCATGCATTCATCTTATCCCAATCAGAAGGTTTTCTAAATGCTCACATTTCAAGCCTAAGTAAGACAAACTAATTTTCTCAAATGAAGCATGATAAAAGTCGAACCATTCATGCTTTGACGATCAAAACAAGATAGAACTTAAAACTAGTCGTGACATATTTTTCATCTTAGTCTAAACCTCCATAAATAATCCTATGATCAATTATACCATAATTAATCATGCCATAGCTAATTTCCTAAAAAACATGCATTTAATCTTAACCCTATCCTAAATATGCAATTCAGCTACTATGGACTCTCATGCTAAAATAACCACTAACACTTTAAACATAAAAATAATAAGGAAACTAAGATCAAAAGAGGGAATACTCACAAAGATTGGAGCCCTTGAAGCTTCCCACTCAAACTCTAAGAACTCTCAAGAACACTAAGATTACTTAAGGAAGTAGAGAGGAAGTGAAGTGAGGTGAGGAAGAAGTGAGGTGAAGAGGGGTTTATATAGCCCAAGAAGTGAAGGTGGCGTTGGGCATGGGTTCTTCCTCATTGGACAGTTTAGGTGGTGGCTCATGATGCCTCTCAAGCTTAGCTCTTCCATGTAGGTTAGCACGATGGTGTCTAGGTTGTAAGAGAATCAACCAAAGGGGAAGAGAGAGAGAGAGAGAGAGAGAGATTTGCCATGTATGGTGATGAGAGAGAAAAGGTGGTATAATTAATACTAGGGTTTAAACCCTTAATGGCCGGCGGTTAGGGTTAGGGCAAGGGTTAGCAAATTTTGTCTTATTCTCTTGATTTCTAGTGGTTAGGCAAAATGTAATCAAGTGCCATCTATGGTAGCTCAAATGGTGGTGATTTGGAAGTTAAGAGGTGTCCTAAAATAGAAGAAAATAAAATAAATAGAAAATAAAAATAAATAAGGGTTGGTCGAATTCCTAAGGGTAAAATTGGTATTTTAAAAATATTTAGGGTTTCGGCTGGGGTTTTCCAAAATCAACCATAAGAAATTTTTCCTAGAAAATTCATGGGACAAAAGACAGGATTATCCTTGAAAATAATCTTGACTAAGGGTATTTTAGTCCATTGCACACAAAGTAGACATGGTTGCCAAATGAAACGGTTTGAGGGTTTGACATGTCACCACACAAAATGACTTGTACCAATGCTCCATGAAAATGCAAGTATGGCTAACGAATACTAGAAATGGATGATCAAAGAAGGAAAATTCAAATCAAAGCTCGAAGAAAGAATTCGAACAACGCTTGCCTAATGAAAGTCAACATTCGACTAAGTAAGCAAGCTATAATTCTAAAATCTAGGGTTAACCTAAGAGTTAACCCAATGGGGTAAGAAAGTGGGGTGTTACAAGGTGCTTGTAAGTTTAGAAGGTGTTCTACATGAGTTCTTTGAAGCAATGTTGCTCAAAGGTGTAATAGGTTTCTATTTCCACCTAAAAGAGGTTGAAAAATGAATTTGAGAATACACAAGGGGTAGCTTGAGGTGAGGACATAGCCAGTAGGACTGAACCTCATTAAAATATTATGTTTGTCTCTCTTACTCTTACTCTTTATATTTACAGCTGCTTAGTACTTTATTCACATTTTATATTGTGTATTTCTTAAAAAAAAAACCCAATTCACCCCCTTCTTGGGTTAGTCATCCAAGCAACATGGGGATTAGAGTTTACCCTAAAAAAGTTGATTCAATGATAATTTGGCCTCTCTTAAGAATGAAAAGTTGATGAGAGGATTGATAGACTTTGAAAGGCTATTATTGAAAGTTTATAAAAGTGTTTGGATAGATAGCTATTCCTTTAACTATGTTGTTGAAAAATATTTTTTCATGGACCACTGCAGCCACTGGGGCCTTCCATCAACTCAAGCTTACAGTCACAACTCCACCAATATTGGCTCTACCAGATTTTAACAAAGTCTTTGTTATTGAATGTGATGCTTATAGGAATGGAGTGGGGGTAGTTTTGATGCAAGAGCATCAACCTTTAGCCTTCCTCAGTCAGACCTTAAAGGGTAGAACCTTACAGTTCTCTTCTACATATGAGAAAGAGTGGCTTGTAATGGTGATAGCAGTGAAAAAATGGAGGTCCTATTTGCTTGGTAATTCCTTTATAGTGCATACATCACAACTTAACATTTTTGCTTGAACAGAAGGTTGGAACATTTGTTCTGCAAAAATGGATATCCAAATTTCTTATATATGATTTTCGTATTGAGTACAAAAGGGGGGTCAAGAATAAGGTTACTAAATGTTTTATCTAGAAAGAAGAATAATGAGGAATCTGTCTCTTTGGCAGCTATCACATTTCCAATACCTACTTGGCTTGAGGAGTTGAAAGTTGCTTATTTGGGAGATCCAGTAGTACAACAATAGCTCAACCTATTTTAAGGGTTATTCCTTCGACACCTCTTTTACTCTCAAACATGGTATTTTGTTTAAGAAGGTTATGTTTTATATCCCTAATTGTGCTGACTTGAAGGCAAAAATTTTACATTTTGCCCATGCCAGTCCTCTTGCAGGGCATTTTGAATTTCACAAGTCATTGCAGCGTGCTAGGATTGACTTTTATTGGCTTGGATTGAAGGTTTGTGCTAAGAAATTCATTCATGAGTGTGAGTTGTGTCGAAAGAACAAAGTGGAAAATATTCATCCAACTGGATTTTTACAACCTCATCGATTCTCCAACAAATCTGGACTGATGTCTCTGTAGATTTTTTGGAGGAATTGCCCATGTCTAGAGGTTATTTTGTCATTATGGTGGTTGTGGATAGGTTATCAAAATATGCACATTTCATGTCTCTCAAACATCCTTTTTACAGCATCTAAAGTGGCTTCCTATTTTTGTCTAATGTTTTCAAACTCCATGGCATGCCTAAGAGTATTGTATCGGATAGAGGTTCCACCTTCACTAGCTCTTTTTGGTGCGGTCAAATTAAATTACAAGGGGTTAATTTATCTCACAATTATGCTTATCATCCTCAAAGTGATGGGCAAACTAAAGTTGTAAACAAATGTTTGGAGCATTTCTTAAGGTGTTTCTCGGGAGACGAACCTTGACTATAGTTGGATTGGCTTGGAATGGTGGTATAACATCACTTTTCATTCTTCCACTAAAATTACCCCTTATGAAGCTGTATATGGGGGGTACCTCCTACCAAATTACAATCTTATATACCAGGATCTAGTGCTAACTAAGCAGTGGATGAGCTATTACCAATCTGAGAGCTGATAATTGAAGTATTAAAGACTAACTTGGTAGTTGCACAAGAAAGGATGAAGCTTTAGTATGATCGACATAGAATTGAGAGGGAGTTTCCAATTGGTGACTAGGTTTACCTCAGACTCCAACCCTATTGACAACATTCTTTGGCAGTTCAATGCAACTTGAAGTTGTCTCCATGATTTTTTAGCCCATTTCAGATCACTCACAAGATTGGTAAGGTGGCCAACAAGCTTGATTTACCTCCATCTATCTAGCTTCACCCTGTTTTTCATGTTTCTTACTAGAAGAAGAACTTGGGTCAGCATATATTTCCTCTTTCTAAACTTCCACCAGTGGATCCCCAAGGTGAGCTCTTACTTGAACCAATATAGATCCTTCAATGTCGCAGTCGAGAAGTAAACAAACGGGCATTGGTTGAGGTTTTAGTTCAATGGCAGGGTGCTGGTGTTGAGGATACTACCTAGAAACTGTATTGGCAACTCCGTTAAAAGTATCGTCACATTGAGGATAAGGTGCTTTGAAGGGGTAGTATGCCATGTATTGGGGGAAGTGAAGCTTGAATACAGGGGAAGTTGAGATTGAAGTAGTTGGGAAAGGGTGAAGATTGAAGTAGTTGGGAAAGGGTGAATGATAGATCCCTGATTCTTTGTAAGAGAGTAACGGTAGAAGAAAAACTGAAAAATAGAGAAAAACCAGAGAAGGAAGAAATTGCTTTTTTGTTACGTGAACATACGGGAACTTATTGTCAAGCCTTACAAATACAGAGTATAGGATATATTTAAACATAAAACCGATATGATCAAATTACATAAAAGAATCACACGACAACTAGTAAACAATCCTGAGAGATTTAATAAAATCTGGAAGATGCAGTTGCACAAAATCTGTTGCATGAAATCCAAGTATTCCAAGATATATTCGTTGCTCTTTGTCAGTACTGATTTTTTTGGTTGAATCTGAGATATGCGCATCCTCCTTTGTTGGAGTTTCCTTATCTTGTTGAACTACCATTTTGGGTTGAGTTTGTTGCCATTGAGACTCCTTCACCCTTCAATGTCTCTCCATCAATATAGCATCATTTGTGGGATTTATCATCCTTATCTCTTCGGCAGTTTTGGGACTCCTTATCACTCCATTGAACCCCACAAATCATGCCGAGCTGCTAGGTTGTGCTAATACCTTCCCGCAAACTGTGACGGGGTTGGAGGCAGAGTTTGGTTCGAAAGTTACTGAGTGCAGCCTTGGACATCGGTTTGGTGAAGAGGTCTGCTACTTGTTTTGTTGTGGAGATGTGTTTAGTGATGAGAAGTCCAAGTGCAACTCGTTCGCGCATAAAATGTTAATCCAACTCGATGTGTTTACTACGAGCATGAAATACCAGATTTATTGTCATATGTAGAGCACTTATGTTGTCGCAGTAAAGTGCTAGAGTGTAGGCTAATGGAATGCGAAGGTCTTTGAGGATAAATGCCATCCATGTGAGTTCAACTGTTGTATTTGCCATGGCTCGATACTCCGCTTCAATGCTGGATCGAGAGATGGTGTGCTTTTTTTTGCACACTAGGAGATGAGATTTTTGCCAAGAAATGTGCAGTATCCAGTGGTAGATCGCCTTGTGGTAGGACACCCTACCCAATCTACATCTGATAAAGCACAAAGATCAAGTGTTGTGTTGGAAGTAAAATGTAAACCTATATCAATTGTGCCTTTTACATATCTTAAGATACGGCGAACCATTTTTAAATGCACTTCAGTGGGAGCATGCATGAATTGTGATACATAATTAACACTATATGAAAGGTCTAGTCATGTGAGAGTTAGGTACTATAAAGCACCAACAAGTCCTCTAAAATGACTTGGATCTTCCAACAAATTATCTTTTGATGAAGTCTTTGTTTTTGCTTCAAGAGGTGTGCTCATCGGTTTGCAATCAACCATGTTGCTCGCTCAAGGATGGTAAGTGCATAGTGTGTCTGAGACAGGTGAAGACCATCAGAATTCTAAGAGATCTCGATCCCAAGGAAATGATGGACTGATACCAAGTCTTTCATTGCAAATTCTGAGCTTAAGAGTTGAATAAATGTTGAAACTAGAGCTGTTGAGGACCCGGTTAGGAGCATGTCATCTGTGTAAAGAAGGAGAATTAGTTTGCCAAAGTTAGAGTGATAAATGAATAAAGATGGGTCTGCTAAGCTACAAAAAAATCCATATTTTAAAAGGAAAGCACTAAACTTATCAAACCAAGCACGAGGTGCTTGTTTGAGACCATAAAGAGCCTTTTGAAGTTTCCAAACATGTTTTGGATACTACTTGTCAGCCATTCCTGGAGGTTGTTTCATATATATGTCTTCTGAAATTAAACCATGAAGGAAAGCATTTTTTACGTCGAGTTGACATATGGGCCATTGTTGAACAAGTGCTATAGTGAGTACCATTCTGATGGTTCCAGGTTTGATGACTGGAGATAAGGTCTCGGTGTAATCCAAGGTATCAACTTGGTGATACCCCTTTGCCACAACCCGAGCTTTGAGTCTATCTAATGAACCATCGGGTTTAAGTTTTGGTTTGAGCACCCATTTAGATCCAATAACATGCATGTTTGAGGTGCGTGGAACAAGTTTCCAAGTGTAATTTTTATGTAAAGCTTCAAGTTCTTCATCCATTGCTGCTTTCCACCTAGGATGAGCTAGAGCAGATCGTATGTTGTGAGGTTCACAAGGGATATTTGCTGAAAATATGGAAGAAGTCAAGGCATATTTTGGATTGGGTTTATTGATTCCATTTTGTGATCGAGTAAGCATGGAATGTGAGGATTGTTCTGGTTTATCGAGTCCTGTTTGAGATCGAGTAAGCATGGAATGTGAACGTTGTGTTTGAATTTGGGATTGTAGGTTGGTTTGATTGGGTTCGGTTTCAGGCTGGAACTGGGGTAAGTTTTGAACAGATTGGTGCGACAGTGGTATATCAAGTTCAGGCTAAGATGTTTCAAGTGTGGAGGTTGGTAGTTGCTCGTCTTGCTCAGGAGCATTGGGCTCAAAAGCATTTTCGAGCTACTGGTTTCTCTGTATGTCTGAGGAGGAACCTGTGGAAATTCTAGGAATTGTAGGCAATATTGGGACAACAAGTAGTGGACTCAATCATGGTGGTGTTAAAGGGTGTGGCTTGATTTCGACGGTATGAGAGGAGTTAGTATGAGGCAACCATGAGTCAAATATGCTTATGACATGTGACATTGGTGGTGCAATGCTTTGGTTCCAAGTGTTTTTATAGGGAAAAAATAATTCATCAAAGACCACATGGCAGGATATAAAAAATTTTCTGCTTGAGTGCCAAAGACACGAAGTGAACAGTAATAGTGATGAGTGCCATGCAATGTAAAGTATGGAGTTTCAGAGTTAAGGGCAGTTGAGGGTAAGTGATTTATTGGGTAGACAGCAGTGGTAAAGGCTTCTACCCATAAAAATAAAGGTGCACCACTATGAAATAACATGGTCATTCTGAGTTCACGTATTATCCTATGTCGTCTTTCAACCATACCTGTTTGCTCTGGAGTGTAAGGGCATGATACTTGATGTAAGATTCCGGTGGAGAGAAAATGAGATGATGGCTTGGAGTTTATGAATTTTGATTTGTTTGTTGAATTGTCTATTAACATATTGTTCAAAGGCGAGATAAGCATTTGTAAAATCAGATTTATGTTGCAAGGGAATGATCCAAGTATACTTAGAAAAATCATCGACTAGACATGCATAATATCTGAATTTTCCAATTGATAAAATAAGAGCAGGTCCTCATAAGTCACAATGAATTTTTTCAAAAATACTAGAACTGGAATGTTTAGAAGAAGAAAATTGTAATCTACTAAGCTTCCCTAATTGGTAACTATCACAAATGTGTTCAGGTTTTATTTTGCCGACAACATCAATTAATCCTTTATTTTTTAAAAGTTGTAATGCAGAAGATTGGGGATGTCCTAAGCGTTGATGCCAAGTATCTGTGGAACCGAATTTGAAACGATGAGAAAAGTAGAGCTCTAGCAAATTTGAAAGAACATAGAGATCACCCTTGCGCCTCCCTGTGATCATTGGTTGTCCTGTTTGTCGTTCCTTAACACAAAAATCAACATTAGTGAATTCACAATTAACAGGAAACTGAGTTGTTAGTTGGCTTACCGAGAGCAAATATTTTTCAAGTCAGGGACGAGCAAGACATCATGAAGAGGTAAAATTTTATTTTTTTGCTTAATGCTAGAATCTCCAATACCAAGAATTGGTAGAGAAGATCCATCCCCAATAAGCACTAAATCTGCTCCAGAATAATTTCGAATATCAGTTAACATACCTGGCTTACCTGTCATGTGGTTTGAAGCTCCTGTGTCTAAGGTCCATTCCGTCTTAGCGATGGTGTTATCCAAGGTGAGTGTTGCCAGGGCTTGTGGTATGTCATCTTGTAACGTTGGCTTTTTGGGCACCCACCAACATATTTTCGCAATATGTCCCACCGTGCCACAATATTGGCATTTTTCTTCACGATAGCAATCTCTTTCAGCAGGCGTCATACGTCTCTCTCTAGGTGGTGGAGGTCTTCATTGTTGAGTGCTCAACATGGGGCTAGGAGGAATAGCCACTGTTTTGATCCTTAGGTTGTTGTGCCTGAAAGCCTCTTCCAGTTGAAATAAATTTTTGTTTGTTGCCTTGATATCCTGTGAAGGATTGTTGATACCTTTGTTGTTGTTGTCCGTAAAAGGCCATTTGAGGAGTGAGTGAGTTGGTGGCATTAGCATGGTTTGAGAACCAATTGCGTCTTTGATCAAGGCATTGAAGTTATGAGACAAGCTCAGAGTATGATGGTCTTGGTGGTTTGAGCATAGTAGTGGTAAAAGTTTTATTTGAGGATCAAGACTAGTGAGAAGACAAGATACATTTTCTTTGTTTGAGACTGGTTTCTTAATTGCTGCAAGGCTATCGCATAGTCCTTTGAAAGTTCAGATATGTTCTCTGATTGTTTTGTCATCTTCTTTTCGAAGATATGTGACCTGTTGTCTGAGTGTGAATTCACGTTCTTGCGAATCTTCTGCATAGGCATTCTTCAGTGCTTCCTAGACTGCATTTGCTGTGTCTAAGCCCACAACGAGACCAAGTGTTTCCTCAGAGAGTGTTCCAATTATCCACCCTTGAAGAAAACAATCCACCTTACGCCATGCAATGTATGCTTTGGTCATTCTTGGTGCAATTGTTTCTGCATTTGTGGTATTATTGGAATCTGATATGGTGTATTTTGGTGGGGCTGGGTCTTCATTGGTAAGGTGGCCTAGGAATTCTTGGCTTTCTGCAAGGGCTCAGGCTTGCTCACGGCACAATGGATAATTTGTGGGGCTGAGTTTGAGAGTAATAAAATTGCCAACATTAAGTGAGAGTGAAGTCATGGTTATTGGAGGTTGCTGAGCTGCTGGGCTGTGCCCGTGGGTTCACAGTGGCTCTTGATACCAAGAAGAAAAACTGAAAAATAGAAAAAAACCAGAGAAGGAAGAAATTGCTTTTTGTTACGTGAACTTACAGGAACTTATTGTCAAGCCTTACAAATACAGAGGAGTATAGGATCTATTTAAACATAAAACTGAAATGATCAAATTACATAAAAGAATCACACGACAGCTGATAAACAATCCTGAGAGATTTAATAAGATCTAAAAGATGTAATTGCACAAAATCTGTTGCATGAAATCTGAGTATTCCAAGATATATCCGTTGCTCTTTGTTAGTACTGATTTTTTTGGTTGAATCCGAGATATGCGCATCCTCCTTTGTTGGAGTTTCCTTATCTTGTTGAACTACCATTTTGGGTTCAGTTTGTTGCCATTGCCTTCACCCTTCAACGTCTCTCTATCAATATAGCATGATTTGTGGGATTTATCATCCTTATCTCTTTTTTGGGACTCCTTATCACTCCATTGAACCCCACAAATCATGCCGAGCTGCTGGGTTGTGCTAATAACGGTGTCATTTGGATTCTTGTAATAAAATAAAAGGTGCGTTTCATTCCTTGTAATGGAATAGCTGCTAAAACGGTCAAAGGTAATAAAGAAATGGGAGGCTTTTACATCCTGATATATATGCTCTCTCTCTCTCTCTCTCTCTCTCTTATTTCTCTCTCTCTCTCTCTCTCTCTCTCTCTCTCTCTTATTTCTCTCTCTCTAATTCTTGGAGACTTTGACTATCTCGAAGTAAATCATTCTAAGAGTCCATTACGCCCTGCCTCTAAACTTGTTCACTCCTCAAAAAGCCCCAAGTAAAACAAAAAAAAAAAAAAAAAAAGTGTAAAGGAAAAAGAAATCGTATACTAAGTTAAGAAATCGTAAACTAAATTATGAAACTCTTCGAGTTCTCCTATTTTGGTTGGTGCAGTTTTGATATTAATAATGCTATATGGGATTTGAACATACTTGTTGGAGAGTACTTTCTGATTTATTGATCCAATCAGGTCCAAATCAAGTGTAGCTCAGTTCATGTTGCAAGTCTTGAGGTATAACTTGTCATACCCTACCTGGTTTTTCATTCCGGAAGAATAGTCCTGCGACAGTTGCATGCTTTCTATGATGAAAATGAAGGATATGGCATAAGCCCCCTTTGGTTTTGGCCTTCTGTCCTTTTTTTTTGTACCCCGGACAGTTTTTTTAGTTTGCCTTTATATTTATTGGAATTGAGGTGCCGTTGGACTTAAAAAATTTGTTATAAGGGTGGTGGGGGCGCTCCTTCAAGTAATTGGAGTCTTGTCCATATAAGAGCTACTAGGGCCATAAATGAATCAGTCTGTTTGATAGTCCGTTTGGTACTCGTCTGGTTAAATTATAATCAAACTTGACTCGTGGAAAAAAAAAAGAAAAAAAAAAAGACTCGTCCGAGAAAGCAGATACTTGCTCGATTAGTAAATAATACATACCCAACAAAACTTGATTCAATTCGACTAAAGCTTGTTAAGACCTGCTCGTTTATGCTCGAGTCGACTCGTTAGCACAACTCGATTAAAATTCATTCATATATTGATATATATATATACATATATATATGTATTAGCTAATAATATAAGTATAGCACTTTTATAATTAAATATATAATATATAACCTAATTATTTATGTCTATATATTGAATATACTTTATAGTTATATTTTATAATTTGTACAATAATTAGTCGATAATATTTAATAATTTCTTATACTAGTATGTGAGAACCATATATGAAATAGATATATGCTATCATATTATGTGTATATATAATAATATATGTAAGCATATAATATATTGTTATTATAGATAAATATCAACTAGTTAGATATTAATTATTTATAGATTTTTAAAATCTTATAATTCAATAGAGGTTTTACTTGTTAGTTGTACAAATTCAATATTAGATTTTTTATTTTTTATTTATATAATTTATTAATTATTAAATCTTATTCAATAAATAAAAAATAAATAAACAATTTGAGCTCAAGCTCGACTTGACTCAAGTTCAAGTTGAGAGTTTAGTTTATTGAATCGAGGTCGAACAAAAAACAAATAAAAATCTCGATCTCGAACTCGAATATTTTGAATCGAGCTGAGCTCGATAAGTCAAAAATCAGCTTGGCGTGATTACAGCCCTAAGAGCTTCCCCATTTAAAAATGGGTCACCTGGCCAAAGATGTTGGAAAGCATCTCCAGACAACTGTGTTAACTATTGTATCAACTATCACTATCAGCTCCTTTACTCAAATGTCTTAAATTTTCTTTTGTGGTTGGGGTTTAAGAGAGAGACTGCATACAGGTTGGGAGTGTGTGTGAGAGAGGAAATGACCTTTCCTTTATTCTTTGGTTGTTGAAGGAGAGAGTATGCTGGTTTATGATCAGCTGATTTTAAGAAATAAAGTTAGATCGATGTTATCATGAGTCAGTAGAGATCAATATTAGATTAGGAAATAACTTATTGATACATCAAAGAAAGTACTGAGCTAATCATTGCCCTACCCCCACTTAAAAAAATGCATTTTCTATAATAATCTAATTTATTTATTTTTTCCCACTTTTTCTCAAATTAATCCAAAAATTAGTTTGTGATAGATGCATCTTAGTGCACAATTTATATTAGATATTTTTTCACTTATTGAAAGATCCAAAATCTCCAAAGAAATTTTTTACTCATAAATAAATTTTCAGCTTCAAACTTTATTATATTTCCTACTAGAATTACGCAATATATTATACATTTATCTCACTTTAATCATATTAATGCTATGTGATATTGCCTATTAACTATTTTAGATAAGTTTTTCTTTTCTAAAAGTCACGTCAACACATAAAAAAAGTAGTGAAATAAATGTGTGGTATGATTTATGTATTCATTATTATTATTATAAAAGTGGATGAAACACTTGAGAGACCTAATTAATGACATGTTTTGGTGGGATTTTTTTTTTTTTTTTTTAGGTCAAGTTGAGTGCAAAGTTATAAATAAAAGATTAAAATACGAGAAATATCTACGTCAGTTTGTATATTTATTTTGTAGAATAAATAATGTTAAATATAGTCATGGATTGTGCAAATACTATGCAATCATTTAGAAAAAGAATAGAATCCATTATTAAAAAATTAATTTTTTTATATGGGTTCCATCTTTACTATTTTTTTAAAGAGTACGTGGCGCTTGCGCATTTCATGACTGTAAATATCATTTCTCAACATATAAATGGAGATAAATACTAAATTTGCAAACCAAGTTATTTTTAATGTAATTTTTAAAAACTTTAACGGGGTGTTAGATTATGAGGGATGAGTTTAGATATTTAAAGAGACTATTAAAACAAAATCTCTTCCTCTTTTACATATTCAAATAATACATGAAAATTAAAGGGATAAAGATTTTTTGTTTCTTACTATTATTAACCCAAATAGTTTCTATAATAATATAATTTGAAGAGATATTGACTTAACATGTGAACTTACTATATTTAATATTGAAGTATATCACAAGTAGTGTTTTAATGTTAAGAAATTCACAGATTATATTTGTCTAAAACATATTTAGAAAAAAAAAATTAAAGAAAATCTTGATCCCAATTAAAGAGACATAATTAAAAAAGAACTCATTCTTTTATTATAGGGCTAGTCAAATTAGCTAAAATATTTATCTGATTTGTCAGATAACATTTTATTAAACTAAAAAATAAATGTCTTTGAGATATGCTACTAGACAATGGACATTTTAGCTCTTCATATCACTGACAAGGAATTAGCCAAATATATATAAAACTAAACAAATACTTTTTTTTGCAGTAAAGAATGACCTATAGTTGGTTAGTCATCCTAGCTTTTAGATATGGTCTTGTTTGAATTCAGAAAGCATATTAATTAATCTCATCTAATTATTATAATTTTTTTAAATTTTTAAATAAAATACAAAACAATTCAAGTTTTTCAAATTTTAAAATAAAAATAATATTCTAACAATATTTTATTCAGCTTTTATTTCATCTTATCTTATTTTAACTCACTGTCTAAATATTCTCTAAATTCAAAATGGTTTAACAAATGGGTGCGGCTACTATGCCTTCCAATCTTGACCGCTGGGCGGTATAAAAGCTTCTTTTTTTTTTCTCTTTTTTTTCATATTTTTTTAACATATTTAAATACATTTAAAAAATAAAAAAATACAGCAATACATTTAAAATCATTTTTTTAATCACTAAGTAAAAAATAAATAAATTTGACCAGCAGTGAAATAGAAGTGTCAAAAGGAGTGGGTATAGTAGTATTTTTCTTAACAAATTTGATCTCAACTGTAATAAAATTATTTTATTCTTATTTGGCCCTAACCTAACAGTACAATAGAACCATTTCCCTAAGTTTATTTTATTTTTTATTCTTATTTCACCCAGCAATGTCATTTTAATATTTTTATTCTTATTCTGGTTATTGGATTGAAGAAATATTGGCCCAAAAATATAGATGGAGAATGTAGATATTGGTTGGATGGAACAAAGGTTGACAAGTTAAGACATTTAGATGAAATTTTAAATCAGTGCAGTCATATAATCTTAGATATTACAGTTATATTAAAAAAATATCATTTAAAATAATTTAATTAGAATGAAGGAAATAAGGGATATGCTCCTAAATATAAAATTATTTTTATATAATTCTTAGACAATTTTTGGTAAATATATATGAGAATTATTTGATAAAAAAAGAAGGAAAAAAAAAAAAAAAGGAAGTAGACAAAAATTTTAGGCAGGCCGTCATTTTCTCGGGAAACTGTCGGTGGGAAATTCCAAGCGGATTCAGTGCCTTCTCTCTCTCTCCCTGAGTAACGTGTCTTTAAACTTTCCATTCTTCCTTCCAAGAGCACAGAACTCAATTTCTCACTCTCTCTCTCTCTCTATCTTCCTCTCAAACTAAATCTTTCTTAACCTGAATCAAATCTGAGAGAGAGAGAATGGGTGTGGACTTGAGGCAAGTGGTGGCTGCGGTTCTAACGTTGACCATGTTCGTGATGCTGGGAAACATGATTAAACGTGACCATTTCGATTCTGTTGAAGTAAGCTCAACCGCATCCAACTTTCTCTAACTGGATCCACTCCTATATGACTTGTTCCCGTTATATAGGTTATTGTTTTACTTTCACTGCATCTGATCTGGTTCACATTTCGCTTTAAAGCGTATATTCCTGTTACATTGTTTTACTGTCAGATTTATGAGATGTATTTTACTGGGATCATGGCGCAGACCATTTTTTTCTCTTTAAAATCAGTTCATTTTTCTGGAAGTTTGGCAGAATTATTTGCTCTGCGCCTGTCTATGTTTCTTTAATGGGGAAAAACAGTTAAGAGGAGGAAGAGAGAAGGAAAATGAGCTTTTCATACTTCTATATATATAAATTCTAGTACATTTTGACAATTGGTAGGCCCACTTGAGGAAAAAAAATTGCTTCCTAAAGGTTCAAGAAGTTTTCTTTGATATTTCGCTTCTTCGTTTTAGGCTTATCCGACTGTATATTTGCCGTTGCCAAAGAGTTGCAAATTCCAGTTGATTTCGTGTCAAAATTTAACCAAGTTTTCTTTGTTCTTGTGAGGAATAACTCATTGGTTTTGGTACAGGAAAAATTTCCTGGCGGAGCAAGAGATGTTGATTTGGATATGGATGAGGGTGCTGTTTCTATTTCTAGAAAGAGTGGGGGGATTTGGAAGGAGGATGGGCAACAACTGAAACAATGTTGGAATAAGCCGATTCAGGGTAAAGTTCGATTTGTTCTTAATGTGATGGTTATATTATTGTAATCCTTGACCTATATATTTCCATCTGCTTCTTTAATTTGCAGACGATGTGGAGCTGACAGACGGGTTTGTCACTTTCTCATTAACTAATGGCCCTGAGTACCACGTCTCTCAGGTATCCCCATTCAGAGTAATCACTTGATTTTTGTATCGTAGTGTTACCTGGATCGTTTATGTGAGACATTTTTTTACCCATAGCCTAAAACATGCCTGTTGATAATGTTGTTTGTCCACGTGCTATCTTTAATCATTATTAGACAATCAATTATAATCATATTAATTTTCATACACTATTTACTAGTTGCAAAATTATTGTAATAACTGTAATTTCATTATTTGTACCCACTCCCATTAACTCTATGTTTGTGAAGTGCTTACAAAAAAAAAAAAAACAAAAACAAAAAAACTATGTTCGTGAAAGACAAATGAGGAAAGAGGGGTCTTAATGATGCCGCCTTGCACGCTGATGGAAACACAGGGAGACAATAGACCCATGGCTCAAGTTGCTCGTTTCTAGTTGTGTTTGGCTCTGATGTCATTTGTAACAACCCAAGGAATACTCAAGGCACATCTGGGCTCACAGATTAGTCAAGGTTGTAATAGATAATTTTGAAATCATTATAATGGGTTTAAACTTCTCCCTCCCTAGCAATGTGGGATCCCATTTACCATGTTCCCACAATCCTTGGTATTACACATATATTATAAGGATAATTAGCCTGCGTTAATCTGTAAATGGGTACTAAATGGTCTGTGGTGCATCTACGAGGCCAAACTTTATAGCCACTTTAGAAGATTTGCCAACCTGACCTGCATCATCCGAATCAATTTTTAATGATACTACCCCTGATTTGAAATCTTAAAGTGTGCTTCACAAGTTCAAAATGTCAAATCTCAATCCTTGAATTAATTTTAGTGTTTGTGCTCTAGGTGATTGGTGTTGACATAACTGAAGTTGTGATTGTATTCATAAAAAAGTAGTTATTTTAGTGTTCTGAGCTTAACCAGATGCTATGACTAAGCTCCCAGTTCTTTGAGCTGCTTACTTCAAGAAACCAAGTAGTAAAACACTATTGATAATACAAAGTTTAAGATATCCATGTTCATATTGATATTTTGAACGGCACAGGACTACTTCTAACTAGTTTTATGAATTCTTCTTTGATCGATAGTTTTATGAATTCTATTGTAAATGGTTCTTTTAGATGATTAAATATCGCAACTGGTTAGTTACCGCATCTCATCACTTTTTGATAGTTCCATAGATTTTCTTTGAGGCATCAATATTCTCTGGACAATAAGTGTTACCATTTCCTTACCATAGGGTCTCTGTTTATGATTTTCTTTTATTTGTTAAAAATGTACATTGGAATTCCCTGAAATTATTTTTTCATTCTGTTTTTCTATTGATCTTTTCCTGATATTTGGTTTCCTCATGAGTTGTAGGGGAATTGTTACTTATAAAAAATGAGTTATAGGGGAAATGGATGCTTACGTTATTCATAGATTTGTTTTTCTGCACTCTGTCTTGTTTCTAAAGGCTGACCACTATTAATAAATCTGAGTCGTTTGGTTATTCCATACTTTGATTGCACAGCAACAAAAGCCATGATCCTGCCTTGCATAACTGCCATTCATAGATTTTTTTTATTTATTTAATGCATTAATCTCAAAGAACTTCTAATCCACATCTATACGGGGGTTGCATCACCATTAGATGATCTTTAATGCCCTACTCTATCTTTATCTTACATAATTAGATACTGGATCTGGACCTTCTTTTATGTTTAGCATGTGGACTAAATTTATTACTGCTTATTTGATCTTCTAAAATCTATGGTTAAAAATATGTCTCTTAGTTTCTCCAGCTCAACCGTTTCCAATCTTTTCTTATTATTTTATTCTGAGTTAGAGTGGCAAGGCTCAATCAGACCTAACTGAAGTTGGAACAAAATCAAGACTGATTTTTATCCTGATTAATTTTTCTTCCTTTAATTGTTGCTACATTGTACTTTCGTTTCAATTGGACAAGCTATAGTACTACTTTTTGCAATATGAATTGGACAGGGTACATAGATCATGACCTGTTTCTCCTAGTTGGTGAATATCACCACCATGAGATTTTCTTTTTCTTTCTTTCCCATTTTTTGTATGTTGCATGGCATACTTGATCGCTCTATCAAAGAGTTTTACACTATTATTCTAGAGTCTGATGTCTTGTTAGAATTTTCAGTCCTTATTTTGTTGCACTTTTTTGGGATAGTATTATATAGGTGTTACAATGTCGACTATCCCTTTTAGTTGTACCAAAATTGATAGTACCTTATCTCTATTTTATTTATAAAAAATCTCTCAATTATATGTTTACTGAACAGTGTGGCCAACAAGACCAATTCTGCCCCACACTTCTAAAATTATTCCTGGGATCTATTCCATGGTTCATCCTATCTTCATATATAGAAAACATGCGATTATTTTTCTTGCCTTTTCACCTTTTCTAACAGTATGAGATTCCACTGAACATTTAGGGGAGGTTTGGATAGTGAGTTGAGATGAGATGAGATGAAAGTTGAATAAAATATTATTAGAATCTAATTTTTTTAAATTATTTTTGTTTTGGGATTTGAAAAAGTTGAATTGTTTATTATATTTTGTTTGAAAGTTTGGGAAAATTGTAATGATTAGATGAGATAAGTTGAGAGTGTTTTTTAATACAAACAAGGCCTAACTCTTCCCCTGTGATGACTTTGAAAATGCTGCATATTAATCCCCTTCCATTCATAGAAGGAATTAAATGAGAATTCTCTTATGGCACGTGTAATATGCAGAATGACTATTTGGGAACATGAAAGCTATTATTGGGAATGGAGTTGTATTTCTTATTTAATTGTTGCACTAATTAGAACCCTGATTATGTATTTCACTGTTTAATATAGTCCAATAGGCTAGTGAATGGAATCAGATTGTACTCAAATTTCCTAGAACACCCTTATGATAAAATTTATGGACTTCATTCCTTTATTTTTTATTTTTAAATAAATCATCATCTTTTTTTTTTTTTTTTTTTTTTGGAAATACATAAGTTCCCTTGAAGTACCACCCAATTTGCAATCACCCCAAACTACCAAACAATTGCCATGAACCACGTTTTCCCCTTAAAACATTCCTAAATTTTCTAAAAAATTACAAAATATCCTTATTAAATTTAAAAATAAAAATTAAATTGTGTGAAATTTAAAAAATATTTTTAAAAATATATTGCCAGAAATTATTTCCCCCCCTTTTTTTTTTCTTTAAAAAAATAATGTTATGTTTCAAAAAAATTAATTTTCAATTTCATATTTTTACGATTAATTTTTCAAATGTTCATTTGTTAATGGATACATTGCAATTTTTTGGTAGTTTGAATAGGGCTTGTTATGTACTTATTTTCTCTTCAATTCATGTCACACGAGAATACCCAATATACTCAAATTCGAGATTGGACTCCAACGCTCATATTGCAATTTTCACAATGTTAAAAAATTATAAATTAAAACATTAGAAATTTAAAATTGTAAAACCAAACATTCTAAAAAACTTTAAAGCAAAAACTAATTTAGAGAAAAAGAGGAAAAAGTACAAATTTAAAAACAAAAATAAAAATAAAAATGAAAAAGAGACAAGGTCCCTTATGCCTTGAGCTATACCCAGCGCAACTACCCCCTTAAGAGATGGTTGTGCTGGTAGGGGGCCTCCCCTTACCTATGGTCGGGGTCCACTTGCAAGGGCCAAAGACAATAGGTCCTCAACACAATCCATCTTGTGAGGGTGGATCACACTCCACCTTCATACTGGTTGGATTGCCATCCTGGTCAATGCCACCACCTTGCTGAGGGTGGGTACATCAAGGGTGTTGCTAGGCAAAGGGAAGGATATGCTTTTTTTTTTTTTTTATTTGGCACCAGGTGTTCGAGAACAAAATTCAGACTAATTCTAGGGATGCACAGGCTCTCGGTAAGGAGTTTCCCTCAAGTGAACTTAGGGTAAATCAAGGGAAAGTTCCCTCAGTCCGATGGCCCCTAGAAATTGTTTGCACCAAATAGGATTTGAACCTAAGACCTGGAGGGAGCATACCACCAAGACCAAGGCCTTTACCACTTGAGCCAACCCCAAGGGGTTAAAGCCTAGGGGTTAAAGGGAAGGGTATGCTTGGTTTTAGAAGTTTTTCCATTTCAATCCAAACATCTTTTGAACTCCAAAAAGAATTTTCAATTCTCAAAATTTAATTTCATCTAATCCTTTGCCTCAATTTTGCTGAAAATAAAACTTTCAGGGAATCCAGTACAAAACACATCTTAAATAGTTTATTTTTTTTCCAAAACAACTTTTCATTCTAGTTGCCTATTTGTTTTACAAAACTCAGTGCAAATAAATAATTTTTTATTTAAATAGTTTTTCATTCTACCTACCCACTTTCACAAAACCCAATGCAAAACACATCTAAAAATTTTCTTCAATGCTTATTAAAAGTTAGAGAAACTTTCATTTACCAAACATGCCCAAGGGTCCTCGCTGCCTTGCCCCTCATTTCTATTTTGATTTTTTTTTTTGGTTTTGATCTTTTAATTTTAGTTTTTTCTAAAATTAAATTTCTTATTTCCAAAACTCTTAATTTGTTCTTATTTCTTCAATTTTTAAATTAATTAGTGTGATATTCCAACAGGAAAGGAGTGACTACCATGCAATAGTTATTCTCAATATTAATAACGTAACTAAATGAGGAGAATAGTGTTCTTTTTTTTTTTATAAATTGGGGAATAGTGTTCTTCTTATGGTCAGTTAAAAGATTCCATGTCTAAAGTGGAAAATTAGTTGGACTGGAAAGAGGGAGTCTCAAAGTAGTGAGCAACTTGATCAATTACTTAGTTGAAAACTCTCATGTTACTTTCACTACAGTATTTCTGACAAATTGCTGGATAATCAGCCCAAGGATTTATTGATGATGGTGACTATATTTTGGATCCACATATCAAACATGGCTTGATTTGGTGTGTTTGAAGTTGATGAGGACTCCATTTTTATATTCTGAAGTTGTGTGCTTATTTGCAGAATCATCTTGTTTCAATGTTATCTCTGTGTATAAATTATCTAGATCAATATCTTTGATGCTCTGAATTGCATTCTCTAATATGTTGTGATGAGTTTTGACCTAGAAATCTTCACATTTTTCAAAGCCTTTTATCTTTTTCTTATTCTCTCCCGGATTTGCATCCAGATCACTGATGCAGTTGTGGTGGCAAGATATCTTGGTGCAACTCTCGTGCTTCCTTACATTAGAGGAAGCAAACCAGGTGACGAGAGGTTAGTGTTCACAAATGCCTCTAAAAGACTTGTTTCCTATTAGTTCCGCAAGTTATGTGAAACATTTTTTCCATGATTTCTATTGTCGTTATTGTTCTTTGTATTAGTGTATTATTAAACACTAATTTAATCGAGCTACTTGAAATAATATGGACTTTGAGGGAAACTTTCTAGTATTGAAATCCTACAATCTTCTTCGTTTGTTCCATTATTTTGGGGGATTAGAGGAGGAGCATCAGGGTATCAAGATACATGGTGTAAATAAATGAAACTAAGGGCATGTTTGGTATGCAAATTAGAACCAGGAATGGAATCGTGGAATAGCTATTCTATTTCAGTGGCTGATTTATTATTCCTAAGATAATTCACATATGAGGAATAGCTACCCTTCTAATGCTTCAAGGGAGGCCCAAGCCACATCTGGGCCTATACTCTAAAAGGACTAGTTAATGATACAATTGGAGCTCCATTGGAACTATTATCAAGAACAAGAACTTCTCATTCTCAAGCAATGTGAGATTCTATACACCACCCACCCTTATCACTCGGATATGAGGTATCACAATCTCCCCTACCTAAAATTCTCGACATTCTTGTCAAGCTAGTTCGTACGGCTCAAGTCCCACAATTCTGGTTGGGATAGGCTCTGATATCATTTGTTACACTCCAAGGGAGGTCCAAGCCACATCTGGGTCTATATTCCAAAATGACTAATCAATGATACAATTTGAGCCCCATTGGAACCATTATAAAGAGTAAGAACTTCTCATTCCCAAGCAATGTGGGATTGCCTACCCTTATCACTCAGTATGGGGGTATCACAACCCTCCCAAAAATGAGAGGAGTAGTTATTACTCTCCTTTTGGGAACAACACATTCCACCCAAAAACAAGTTCTTTGTGAATGTGGTTGCCTTACCAATGGGAGCCTGGAAAAAAATCATTGATATTTTAGCAGAAATTATTTACTTGGGTTCAAAATTGTGTACTAATGCCATCCTTTTTCTTTTGAATTCTAAAATTAGGTTTTGGCTAATTGTTATCTGGGCATTTTTCTTTCAGGAGCTTTGGAGATATATATGATGTTGAGAAGTTTATAAAAAGTCTTGACGGGGTAGTTAGAGTGGCGAAAGATCTGCCTGCTAAAATATCAAAACGAAATCTTGCTGTTGTGAAAGTCCCTAATCGGGTAACAGAAGAGTTCATTGTAGAACACGTTGAACCAGTTTATAAGCTAAAGGGCAACATACGGCTGGCTACATACTTCCCCTCAGTGAATATGAAGAAGTCGCCCAAAAAAGGTTCCAGTGATTCAGTTGCGTGTTTGGCAATGTTTGGAACTTTGCAGTTGCAACCAGAGATTCAAGAAGTTGTTGACTCAATGATTGAGCGTCTAAGAACTTTGAGCCGAAAGACAGATGGTCAATTTATAGCCGTGGACTTGAGAGTTGATATGTTGGAGAAGAAGAATTGCCATGAAAATGGTGATGCTGGGACAAGAAGTTGTTACAATGCACAAGAGGTTGCTGCTTTTTTGAGGAAGATGGGATTTGACAAGGATACCCCCGTGTATTTGACTGAATCAAGGTGGCAAAGCAGCCTTGATACTCTCAAGGATCTCTTCCCTAAAACATATACAAAGGTAAGGGATCTCTCTTCTCTCTCCATTCAAGACTGCTTGTTTACGCAGTTCAGTTGTGGTTTAAACTTGACACTTTTTAATTAACTTGTGGTTGAAATCCTCTTAACGGGTGGAAAATATTGCAGGAAAGCATAATGCCTGCAGATAAAAGGACAAAGTTCTTAGATTCAGAAGGTTCTGAATATGAAAAGGTTATTGACTTCTATGTATGTTCTGAGAGTGATGTTTTTGTACCAGCCATCTCTGGTCTGTTCTATTCCAACGTGGCTGGTAAGAGAATTGTTGCCGGTCGGACTCAAATACTTGTTCCAGCCAATATTCGCGAGTCCTCTGCGTCTGCTTCTGGATTCATTACTCCCTATGTGTCCAAGAAGAACCACTTGGCCTATTCATGCTTTTGCTAGTCTCATTGTGAAGAAACCCGAAGAAAGCGATGGGACAGATGCATTTAAGCTGTCAAAGAACCTTTTACATTAATCAACCTTTTGCGAGTAGGCTGATTGACTAGTCAATATCATTTATTGGTAATTTGGTTTGCAATACTCTTAAACAGAAGTTTATGAAATATTGTAGTTTCTTAAAATGCTTGTTTGACTTCTTTTCTTTTTTTTTCTTTTTTTTTTTTCTGTTATATATTTTTAATGTTAGGATAGGAAGTCTTCAAGGTGTCATTGTTGATATGTTGTTGGTTTTGTCAACTAAGACTTTTCCTTATTTCAAGATGTCATTTTGTTATTAATATTGCATGTTGATGCGTCGTTTCTTTGTTTTTTCGTCTTTTACCTTGCTGCATATTTTTGTTTTCATTTGGTATTGGTGATATGTTTTCATATTAAATGCATGTTTAATAATTGGAAGAACATGAGACCTGGTGGCAACATCTTTGGCTTTTTATTGTTTTAGAAAAAAATAGTTAGAAAAGGCACCTCGTTTGGATGTTGAGATTAGATGATAAATATGTAAATAATAGTGAAATATTTTATGAATAATAATGAAATGGTTTGCATTAAGATATTTTATGGGGTTTTGAGAGATAAGAGAAAAAATTGAATAAAAAAATAATAAAGTTAAAATATTATTAGAATATAATTTTTTAATATTATGTTTGTTTTGATATTTAAAAAAGTTGAATTGTTTTTTATGTTTTATTTGAAAGTTTGGGAAATTTGTAATAATTAGGTAATGATTAGATGAAAAATTTAAAAATTTAAAAATTTTAAATTGAAAACTGTTTATGTTTGAATGGTGTTTGGATGTTGAAATGAGATGAATTGAGACCATCTGTGAAACCAAATGAGGCCTCAGGGCTTGTTTCGATCCTCGAATCTCAACATTCAAATATCTAATCTTAAACCATTTTATTACTATTTACAAATTATTTCACAACTATTTACAAATTTCTCATCTCATCTCATCTTATCTCAATATCTAAATGAGACCTTAGAGTATTAGCATTGGAATAGGTAAATGCAAAGCTAAAATTTGGCTAAAATTACATGTTTTGCATTTTCCCTATTCCATTCAAGAGAGATTCTCACATTAGATTATTCACTTGTTAGCCAAAATATTAATAAAATATTATTAGTTTAATAAATATTTATTCTAATTTTTGTCATATTTAAACAATTCTACTAATCATATGTTAACTAATAATTAATTTTTTTTTCAACTATCTTTTTTTTGCCAACCCTTCCATCCAATAATTATATTTACAATTCTTGAAACCAAACATCTTCGGTTGTCACCCTTTCTTTTACCCTACAATCAAATCTACAATTCTTGAAACCAACAAATATATTTTGCCAACTCTTTTTCTACTCAACAATCATATATACAATTCTTAAAACCAACAAACACATTTTGTCAACCCTTCTTCTTTTGCCAACTTTTTTAAGTTGTAACTAGCATTCTCGAATTAAGCCCTATAAATATATCAACCTTTAACTACTTCTCACTTATCATAAACCAATCTTTCTTCTTCTAATTCTTTAAATTATCTTCTCTCAGTTTGATATGGATCCTTCTTGGAGTATCGATCATATTGTATATGACGATTATTCTGATAATGAATTCCATATGATTGAAGTAATGGCGGTAGAATGAGAACGAAGGGCTACCGAGGGAGCATCTTCTGTTATGAGTTCATTAGAAGTGATCCATTGGAAGGTCATCAACATCTTTGGAATGATTGTTTTGTTGAGCTACCAATATATCCACCCAATATTTTTAGGAGGAGGTTCTGAATGGGTCGTGATCTGTTTTTATGCATACATTATGTAGTTGAAGTTCATGATAATTATTTTGTCCAAAAAAGATATGCCAGTGAAAAGACTTGGATTGTCTTCCCTACAGAAGATGACTGCAGCAATTAGAATGCTTGCATATGGGGTAATGACAGATCTTATGGACAAGTATGTCGAATTGGAGAAAACACCGCACGATTGAGTATGAAAAAAATTGTTAAGGCAATTGTATTAGTCTTTTCTAATGAGTACTTGAGGTCCCCAAACAACAGTGATATATCAAGGTTACTAGATGTTGAACAAATGTGTGGGTTTCCAGGAATACTTGGTAGCATTAATTGCATGCACTAGAAATGGAAGAACTGTCCTAGTGCTTGAAAAAGTATGTACTATGACCATATAAATGAACCAACTATATTATATTGGAGGTTGTTGCATCTTACGATCTTTGGACATGACATGTTTTTTCTTGTTTGCCTGAGTCTCATAACAGCATCAATGTACTCAATCGATCTTCTGTTTTTGCTGCATTGGTCGAAGGTCGTGCTCCTCTGTGCAACTATTCAATCAATGGTCATGAATATATAATGAAATATTATATTGTTAATGGAATATATCCTCTTTGGGCAACATTAGTGAAAACAAATCCTGCTCCACAGGAAAAAAAGAAAACATTTTGCTGCCTACTAGGAGTTTGCAAAGAAAGATGTGGAGTGTGCATTCAGAGTACTCTAAGGTAGATTTGCAATTGTAGGTGGACTTGCTAGGTATTACAATCGTGAAGTTTTAAAAGACATTGTGTACGCATGCATTATCTTGCACAATATGATCATTGAAAATAAGCGTCATCTATATCTCGGTACTGATCAATTCATTTATGAACAAATGGATGATACTTACTCCCCATGAGCCAATTTCATGCGATAATATATCTAAATTTATAGTGTTCATCGTATTAGATACAGAGGCACTCATTCTCAACTCCAAGCTGACCTCATCGAACATTTACGGAGTACGCTTGGCCCCTCGTAATTTATTGGCCAAAAGGTTTCGAAATTGTGCTTTTTACTTTTATGTGATAATTTGTGGTTAATTGTAGTACTCGTAAAAGTGTGGTTATTTGTACTACTATTATTTAAGATTTCCCTTTTATTGTTAAAATGGACATTAATTTGTCTTAGTTATAAGCTATTGAAAAACTCTATTTGTCTCATTACAATCCTGTCCAATAATCCACAATCCCAACTTGAATAATAACAATTCAAAACAGCAAAAATAAAAAATCTGCTGGACAAAATACTGCTGGACATATCCACAATCTAAAAATCCACAACATTATCACACCCTGGCACCACTCATTGCACCAATTCAAGCAAATAATAATCCAAAAAACTAGAACTTAAAACCAGCCCAAATAATTACATGCCATTCTAGTACTTATAGCGTAACCATATATGCCATTTTGGAAATTAAAACCAGCCCACAATACATTTCATTTTGGTTAACATAACCATACACAAAATTGTCCAGTACCTATAACCACCAAAAGAATAACATGCCATTCTAGTTGCCATACCAAAAATTAATACTAACAACGTTCAATCCCAAAATCTAGTCACATAGTTGCTGGGCAGCCACTAAAATCAGAAGAAGTTTAGTTAGAACAGTTACACACCTCCATGAGGTGTGGATGGAGATGTAGATGTATGACCAGAATTATTCTTTGAAGCCTCATAAATTTCTCTTTGAAGATTTAGGAAATAGTCTTGTTCCATTGCAGCAAGATCTAATCCCATAATTTTAGTTTCAAACTTTTTCTTCTCAAGTTCAAGTTGTTGACTTCCATCAAGTTCTGCGTTCATGACCACTGCTTTCCTCTCTACCATGCACATGTTTCTATCCTCAATCATACGAGCTAAGACATAGTTGAACTCAGCATCATTAGATTCTCGAGACTTCTGCTTTCTCTCCCTTTCTTTCTTAGCCTTTTTGCTTGGAGGTCTCTCACTAAAAACCTTGACGTTCTCCTCCACATTGTCACCACCAACTTCACTTGAGTGGTCAATGGCTAGATGCTTTTCTGATGGCCTTCTCCTCGTATTCAATGTCATCATATGTTGCTGCCATTTGGTTGGTGTTTCAATAGATACCAACAGTGCTCCATTGTGTAATTCGCCTTCTCCATCTGTTTATACATAATTTTTACCTTCTCAATTTGAAAAGGCGAAGAAATATTGTGAGTATTTAAATCAGCCCAAAACAAATGCATAATTAAAGGAAAATAATTTAATACCTTATCTTGCCCAGTGGCACCACTCGAGTGCAATGATTTTTACCTATACTAAAAAAGCACAAACCTTATTTGTGCATTTCTGGATCAAGGACCATTGATTCATCAATGACACTACAGAACGTTCAATAATATTTA
The DNA here is from genome assembly GCF_004785595.1 of Juglans microcarpa x Juglans regia. NCBI lineage: Eukaryota > Viridiplantae > Streptophyta > Magnoliopsida > Fagales > Juglandaceae > Juglans > Juglans microcarpa x Juglans regia. The sequence continues at coordinate 10,104,858 of NC_054595.1, read as the reverse complement.
GCTTTTTTATACTCATGATAATAGAAATCAGAAATTATGTCCCACATTTGAGTGAATTTTTTGTCAGTACTCTGTATAGCATCAATGCTAATGTTGAGCCAAGCTGAGACAAAGAGATTGTCCTCCTCTATAGTGAAATATGCACCTCCTTGAGATTTTTTAGTGGGTGGCCTCTTTTCATAGTCGACTTGTAATGCTTGGACCACAACATTAGAATTTAGCGTGTACATTGGGGTGCTATTACAATCTTGTCCATCACTTTATAAGAGAGTGGTGAATGAGGGATCCTCATCAAATGGTGTGTCCATCATTGAAGAAATTATAATTGTTAAGGAGTCAGACAACTTGAATACCAACTAATGAGCAATGTATAAAGTTGTCCATCCATGAGCATAGAGCAAAGAAATAAAACTATCCTGCTAGAACCATGAACAATGAATAAAAACTGTCCAACCTTGTATCTTAGAGGTAAGCAATAATTGTTAAGAAGCCAGAGCAATGAATACCAACTAATGAGCAATGTATATAAAACTGTCAAGCCATGAGCATAGAGCAAATAAATAAAACTGTCCAGCCAGAACCACTCAGGTATGAATAAAAATTTTCCAACCATGTATCTTAGAGTTGGCAATAATTGTTAAGAAGTCAGAAAACTTGAATACCTAAAATTGAATACCAACTAATGAGCAATGTATTAAACTGTCCAGCCATGTATCAAAACTGTGCAGCCATGAGCATAGATCAAATAAATAAAACTGTCCAGCCAGAACCATGAGCAACGAATAAAAACTGTCTAGCCATGTATCTTAGAGTTAGGCAATAATTGTTAAGGAAACAGACAACTTGAATTAAACTAATGAGCAATGTATAAAACTATCCAACCATGTACCAAAACTGTGCAGCCATGAGCATCGAGCAAATAAATAAAATTGTCTAGCCAGAACCATGAGCAACGAATAAAAACTGTCCAACCATGTATCTTGGAGTTAGGCAATGGTACTAAAACATGTATCTTGCATAGGTAAGAGATCCAACATATAAAACTTAACTAATTTTATTGATCAGTTTAGAAGCATAATCCAAAAATACCATTGTAATCCAACAAGGATTCATAAAGATGGGCTATCAGTAAGGATGCCCTTACATAGATACAAGGGTCTGATAATTTTTTTTTTCAAGCATAAATAGAATGTAAATCACACATAAGATAGAAGGCCAATATTCACATGTCATCCCACCTCTTGACTGACATGTGGAGAAGAGGATCAAACACTGCTATCTTTTTATTTTCTTAACTTTTTTTTTTATCATTTATCACTTATTACAAAAATCATCCTAGTGATAATTGATGAATTACATACTTAAGTTAACATGGGGTTGGCTAGAGATGGTTTCAATCTTCAAATCTTCAACCTAGATAGCCAGAAATAGAGGAAATCTTAGAGGCTGTTCCCAATCTTTGGATAGAACATGGAGTAGTTTTTGGGTGTTTCATTTTACGTTGAAGTTAGGTAGAAATACAGGAACTTTTCCAATGAATTTGAATGATAAAAATCCAACACATCATAGGGAATTTTATATTATTTTGTGCATGATTTTGTAAGAGGAAAAGATTTTATATTATTCAATCCAACCCAGAAGCACAAACACTAAAACCCAAAGCAAAAACACTTTAACAAAACCAAAACTCTAAAATCCATCCAATAAACGTATGACACAATCACTGGACGAAAAATAAAAAATCAGCAAAATCACAATTCACTACCAACAATAGCGAAAATCAGAACACAATGAAGTAAGATAAAAGAGAAATTCCAGAAATTTTTACCCTTGGATATATTGAAATCGGAATAGAGTCTCAGAGAGGTACTCTAAGGCAAAATTCAAAGTTCCTCTCCCAACGTCGTAGGGACACCTTCAATGTTGATTCTTGGTGTAGACAGATTGTCCTAGCTACCGTTTGGTTCTTCACCCAAGCCGAGAGAGATGAAATTGCACAATGGACAAGAAAACAAGCAAGAAAATAGAAAATTGGATAGAGAAAAGGAGTGTCGGGCAAAGTTCTACAAGAGAAAGGGAGAGAAAGGGAGTGTTGGGCTCGAGAGAACGGGAGATAAAGGGAGTGTTGGGCTTGAGAGAAAGGGAGAGACATGAGAGAAAATGAAAGTAAGGAGACTACCAGAGTAGAAAGTATGGGAAAAATGGTCTAGCCGTTGGAGATTATTTTTCAATAAAATATGCCTTTGGTCGGTGAACAGTAACTCGCCAAGTATGACTTTCTCTTTTGATTTACTGTAATTCATAGTCTCAACTTGAAGGACTTTAGCTAATCTAAAGCTGATTTAACAAAAAATAGTCATATTTTTTGCTTCACTGGCATTTGGCAAAGTCAATGCTAGTGCTCTTAGACTCATTTAAGCTTCTCAACAATGTTAGCTTGGTTAGTTTGAGTTGTAAAAAAGAGGGAAAAAGGAAAAAAAAAAAAAAAAAGAGAAGAAAAGGAAAAATGATTCACAAACATTTGGTGCCTCTGGATAATAAAGCAAAGACCAGGAAAAAAATTCAAAATAAGTATTACATCACCTGAATGATCCAAGTGATCTTTCTTTCTTTCTTTTTTCATTTTTTTTTAACTTAATTGAGTCACTTGTATCAACTTGTAAACTCATAGGTTCATTTGACACAATCCGATTAATAGTTGAGTTAACTAATTGAATCGACACTACAATAGAAATGACTTTTTGCAAGAAAAAAATCATTGCAAATAGTCAAATTTTCATTACAAAAGAATATTTGCAACGAACAATTGTCGTTGTCACTCTTGCAGAAGCCGCATTGAGGAAAGTCAATTCCAATAGTGATTTTTTTCATTGCAAATAGTCACTTTTAACTATGAGATTTTATCGTTGCAAATGCATATATTGTCATTGGTATAGCCCATATAGGTGAGGTGTGGCCATTACAAATAGTTGGTATTTTACCAACGAAAGTAGGTCTCCTTGCAATTACCTTTATTTGCGATCCAATCTGTTATTGCAATTGTTGCAAATAGTGGTTTGTACAATTAGTTGACCTTTTACCAACGAAAGTTGCAAATATATTTTTGCAACGAAATCTATTTTTGCAATAAATCTTGGTAATGATACAGTTTCTGTAATGTTCTTGATTGATCAAGAACACTACTTGCTTCACTTCCAATTCCAGTAATCCAGAACCAACACGTGCATGTAAGAAAAATACAAAAGAAAGTCTCACAACACAGAAATGATGATCAAACGCAAGATTCCATATTGAACTTTGTCAGGAAATTTTCGAGGAATTCCCAACCTCCAAGACTCCAGAACTTTATTCGTCAAAAGATGGTTTACATGCATCATCCATCTGCTTTTATACTTGCAAAATGGTGAAGGAGAATAAAACGTAGCTCTTACAATATTAAACATAGTCCTAAGTTCTTAATACTTAAAATCACCGTTTAATTAAACGCTTTCTTCCAACTAACAGTTACAATAACACAACTCCTACTCTTAAAACATCTCGTATCACTAACGATCATGTCCCTCTTCTGTTATTCTTATTACAACTTCCTTCAACTTCCCTTCCTTTTCTTCAAAGCTTTACCCCCAAAACACCCATGACAATCCCCACCTCTTCAAGGCCCTGGCCCCATGGCACCCATGACAATTTCACAAAACTAACCCTACTAGGTGAGGGTATGAGTTCCTGAGATCCCAAAGTAATTCCCAAGAATTGTCTTCCATAGTAGCCCCAACCCACTTGACTAACACCTTAGTACAAGCTCGATTACCCACCTTTTTCATTCTTCTCTCAAGGATCTTCTCAGGTTCAGGCTAAACAATTCCTTCACTATCAACTGGTGGTAAGGTAGGTAAAGGAGAAATTTGATCACCCAGTTTTTTCTTTAAACAAGAGACATGAAAAATAGGATGGATTTTTTTATGAAAAGGGCAAATTAAGTTTATATGCAACCGTACCAATTCTCTCAAGAACTTGGAAAGGTCCAAAGTACCTAGGGAATAATTTCATGTTATGCCTCGTGGCCACAGTTTTCTGCCTATAAGACTGCAGTTTAAGAAAACCCCAATCCCCAACTTCGAAGCTTCTTTTAGTCCTCCTTCTATCTGCATAAATCTTCATTCTATTTTGTGCTTTCTTCAAATTCTCTTTCAAAAGACATAGGACTTCTTCTCGAGACTTCAAGTGTTGGTCCACTACTGCATTGGCAGTGATACCAAGTACATAAGTAAGCAACTTTTGGGGGCGGGGGGGGGGGGGGGGGAATCCCATACAAGGCTTGGTGAAACACCTGTTGAAGAGTGAAAGTGGTATTGTAGCACCACTCAGCCATGAGTAACCAATTGCACCAACTCCTAGGTTTAGATCCAATGTATGCCCTCAAATAATCCCCCACACACTTGTTTAAAGCTTTAGCTTGACCATCAGATTGAAGATGGTAAGCTGAACTAAAAGCTAGTGTAGCTCCTTGCATCTTGAATAATTCCCTCCAAAATAGGCTAGTGAATATCACATCTCAGTCAAACACTATGGTCTTGGGTAGGCCATGAAGCTTAAACACCCCAGAGAAGAAAATCTCAGCTACCTTGCTAGCTGTGTAAGGATGTGCAAAAGGGAAAAAATGACCAACTTTGGTCAACCTGTCCACTACAATTAGGATAACTGTCATACCATTCGAACTTGGAAGCCCCTCAATGAAATCCATGGCAATATCAAGCCAAAGATTTTGAGGAATGGGTAAGGGTTGAAGTAACCCAACTGGACATACATTCTCATTCTTGTTAACTTGACAAATCTGACATTCCCTTACCATTTTTCTGATGTCTTTCCTCATTCCTGGCCAGTAAAAGTCCAATTTTGCTTTCTGAAGGGTCTTATGATACCCTACATGACCAGCCTCTAGACTATGATGAATGTGTTGTAGCACCCTTTGTTGAAATGGGGAACTAGGTACTATTACCAGCTTGCCTTTCCTGAGGAAAAGGCCTTGCTGTAAAGAAAATTCCTTGGAAACTTGTTTGCCCTGCTGCAAAGCATCAACCAAGTCAGTAAGTTCAACAGAAAGGGAGTAGCTTTGTTTCAAATCATCTAACCACAAGGGTGTAGGAAATGAAATTAAGGCCAATGCAGTTGACTCCTTTTCCATTTTTCTTGAAAGAAAATCAACCACTTTATTATCTCTGCCCTTCTTGTATTCCACTCGAAAATCATAGTCCATAAGCTTTGAAATCCATTTTTACTGAGCCACAGTAGCCACTTTATGTTCTAATAAAAATTTCAAAGCCTGCTGGTCAATTTTTGTTCTAAAAGTCTGGCCAAGTAGGTAAGGTCTCCACTTGCCCACTGCACACACCAAGGCCAAGAACTCTTTTTCATAAGTAGACAAAAGTAAAACTTTGCCTTTCAAAGCCTTGCTAAAGAAGGCTATTGGATGCCCTTCTTGCATGAAGACAGCTCCCAATCCCACACCTGATGCATCACACTCAATGGTGAACTCTTTCGTAAAGTCTGGCAACTTTAAAATTGGAGGCTGAGCTACTGCATTCTTTAAATTGAGAAAGGCTTCTTCAACTTCCTTAGACCACACAAAGGAGTTCTTTTTCAACAAAAGCGTCAAAGGAGCAGCTATAGAACCATGACCCCTTAATAAACATTCTATATATCTAGTAAGGCCCAAAAAGCCTATCAATGCTTTCACATTTCTAGGAATTGGCCACTCTACCACAACAGCTATTTTTGTACGGTCAGCTTTAACCCCTTCCACAGAAATAATATGGCCAAGATAGTCTACCTCAGTCACACCAAAACGACACTTAGACTTCTTGGCAAAGAGTGTATGCTACTCCAAAACAGATAAAACTATTGTTAAATGTGCAAGGTGTTCTCCTAAGTCTTTGTAATAAACCAGAATATCATCAAAGAAAACTAATACAAATTTTCTAAGATATGGTTTAAAGACATGGTTCATTAATCCTTAAAAGGTGGCAGGTGCATTGGTAAGCTCAAATGGTATTACCAGGAACTCATAGTGGCTCTCATGAGTTCTAAATACTGTTTTAGGGATGTCTTCCTCTCTCACCCTAATTTGATGATAGCCTGACTTTAAATCAAGTTTCGAAAAATATCTTGCTCCATAAAACTCATTAAGAAGTTCATCAATGACAGGAATTGGAAATTTGTCTTTGATTGTTTCTTGGTTGAGAGCTCTGTAATTCATACACATTCTCCATGTTCCATCAGCTTTCTTAACAAGGAGAACAAGTGAGCATAATGGGTTTTGACTAGGTCTAATCACTCCATTACTCAATAAGCCTTGCACAATCTTTTCAATCTTTGATTTCTGATAATGAGGATACCTATAAGACCTCACTGATACTGGAGTATAACCACTCTTCAATATAATCTAATGGTCAAACGCCCGAGGTGGAGGTAACCCCACTGGTTCCTCAAAAACAGTCTTAAACTGTGGAAAAGCTTCTCAACTATTGGTTGTATCTCCCTTTTGTCTTCCCCCTCTTGTATTGCTACTAATTGTGAAAGCCACCCTTGCCTCCTCACAAAAGAGGACTTTAATAGATTCACTCCAACTACCACCTCAACTTTTCTAGAAACAAGGCCTTGTAACAATAACTTCTTGTCACCTACTTGAAATTCCAGACATGTTGGTAAAGTCCCATTGAATAGAACCTAATGTCTTGAGCCATTGGACTCCAAGAACAATGTCACATCCCCCTAAAGTCAGGACATGAAATGGAACTATGAACTTAGAACCCTGAATGTTAACAACTTCTACACATCTGCCTTGACTAATAATCTTTGCTCCATTTGCAACTTGGACTTACAACCCCACATCCTTCTCCACCTTCAATTTAGCTACCTCAATCACCAATGGATCCAAGAAGTTATGAGTGCTTCTTGAATCCACTAGAATTTTCACAGTAAAAGACCCAATTCTGCCCAACAGCTTCACAACATTGCTGTTGACACAACCAAAAAAGGCATGTATAGACACCTTAAGAACTTCAGAGTCTTGTAAATTCACCTCTTATGTTACCGTCACTGGTTCTTCTCTAAACTCAACATTATCTTCCTCATATTCTTCATCACTGAGAAGCCCTTAGATTCCGCTTGGGATTGAACGAACATCTAAAGCGTCGGGATATGCAACACAGGGTTACCTGGCCCCGTTCATGACATATAAGATGCAATATTCCTAACATGCATCTAGCATTATACAATATCTGCAGCAGATAATTTTTTTTTCTTGAGCAATACTATGCACCAAACTAATAATATCCCAAATAGTTAAAACATAATCCATGCATACTTGACAAAATAAACATCCATGATTACAGTACGGGTCTCAGAAAACTCTAATTTCAAAGCATGAATACATAATCAAAGTCAATAATAAGCAATAACATAACTTGACATAACATGGCATGAATTGATATAACTTGGACTGAAACATGAACTAAACTGGAAACTTGACATGATATGAACTTAAAATTGAGACTAAACTTGATGTGACTAGAACCTGAACTGACTTGGATATGAACGTGAACTAAAACATGGCGTGAACGTGAAATACATGAACTTGTGATTTTGTTCAATGACTTAATTAATAAAGTGACCATATGGGTGCTACACAAGTCTCCTTGAGCCGTGTGTCCCTACCGATTACCGCATTACAACACAGATATCTACACCAGCTGTGAGTGTATTAATACGAACTCTACAGTTGTTGTGGCCCCATACTTCATGCTCCACAGTTGTTGAGACCCCATGAATTGTTTGTGCCATAATTTTTGTAGACACAAGTAAAATAAAATATGATTCCATCGGCGTTAAGGCCTAGCGCACTATGGTGACTAGCTAGTTAGGCCCCATTCGCAGCCTGTTGATTGTATTTCATCAATACAGGAAATTCAACACCTATTTAGACACTCCAGTGTGAACAAAGGAGTTCCACTAGGATATTACCTCATCTTAGCGCTTAGTGTCGTGATTGACATGACTGTTCTCGAATACACAAACGGTATCCAAGATGCAATGTGACATGAATACGAAAGGACAGAAATTCTGACATAACGTAATATGACATGAAAGTAAGAGACAAACATGACATACTTGACAGAAAATATTTTATAGCATGACATAACATGTCACAGACAATATTTCGTAATACGACACAACATATAACAAACAACATTTCATAATATGGCATAACGTGAAATCATGAATATTACGTGATGTTAAATACATGTCACATATGGCATACATGACATGACATACTTGCAACATATAGAAATGCATGACAGAATATATTGTATAACAAATAAGTATTTTGTGACAGTATTGTAACGCCCCTCATTGTGGTGAGACTTTTTATAAAATGATTTTAGAAAGGATGACGGGAATTACCATTCGTTTTAAAACTTTTTACTTTCATACCCAGAGTGCAAGACTCTACGATATAAAATAAAACACGCTTTGAGAATAAAAGAGGTTTACAACGAAAAATATTAATCTTAAGATAAAAATGCCTCTCATACAGTTAAAACTCTCATGCCTAGACTTTAGTGCTCTTCCCTTTGGGCAGTGTCCATCCTGACACGTACTGCTCATTCAGTCCCTGTGGGGGAGGGGCATACATAAAAACTAAAATGAGTCGATAACTTGTAAACATTACTTCATATAGTTAAAATATAATAACATAGGTTTTCATTTATGTATTCATCATTCCATACATACTATACGTAAATGCATGCGTGCATTCGTTTAAAAACATCATTGTACGTGATTTTTCTTTAAAAAGGGGTTTTCTATTCATAAAACGTTTCTCCCATCAGTGCCTTCATTTCTTCAAAAGTTCATGCTTTCATGCATTCATACATTCTTTCTTATCACTTTCATTGGCCGGTACACACTATTACACCCCGTGTGTTGGGGTTAGCGGTCATTTGGACCCGGACTCCGCCCGTGGCCACAAATTGGGAATCCCTTTTCCGTCTGGGGGCAGCACTGGGTGCACTACCAATACTGCCTTCCCGACATTACAATCTGCCCAGTCCATTGGTACCCTTTTCATTCATTCATGTGGCCATTACGTATATTCGTACATTAAACGTTCAGTCCTTTCATTCAGTTAATTCATTTCAATCATTTCAGTCCTTTCTTTTCAGTGCATTTCAGCTCTATCTTTTCAGTTCATTCATGGAAAAACTTCATTTAAAAGCATGGGCTTAAACATCATCTTTATGGCATCATTTAAAGTATCAATTCATAGCATCCTTAAAACATCAGTTCATAGGAACCTTTTAAAACATTTTCTTCACGTCGTTTAAAGTAAAGCATGAGGCAGAAGCCTCAACATTTCTTTTCTTAGAAAATACATACAATAGATACTGCATATAGTCATCCATTCACATGCATACAATTAATACTTTGGGTGCATAAAAAAGGGTTGCGGATGAGGGTCGTACATACGTATACCTTTGAACACTTAGTATGCTTTCGTAAAACATCTTTCAGGCTATTTCGTAAGGCATCATAACGAAAAAGCATTTCATTTTCATTTCGTATATTTTTTGAGAACTCTAGAAGAGTATGAACATAATACTTACTTGGACTCCATGCTACTTTCATATCATTCAGTCCATTCATATGCGTGTCAGATGGCAGCCTACATGTATATACATAACCTTGACGTCATTCTTTATCTAATGCATAAGCAACTAAACTTATAAGACATAAACTACAATTCACTTGGAACACTCTCCTTCTATCCCGTGTTCTTATGTGCCTTTTACTATATTAAAACCTTCGGGATCCACTTACGGTCACTACATCTTCCAAACTCAAGGTCTTACCACGAGTGCCCATCCACTAAAGTGAACCCATGATTCACCTTAGGATTAAGACACTAAGACCTTCATCTTACTCTTCCTATTGACCACATTCCAACTCATGATTTCGACCGACGGAGTCACGCATCCCAATTCTAAACAATACACCCGTCACTACCTCCATGCACCTTAGCTCACACTAAATCATCATTTACATCCATACACGACTCTAAGCCAATTCTAAGACTTAAGCACTGTGTAACCATGCTTAGGACAGATTACCCCTTACATATGGTGAATCCGTCCAGCACATGTGTCTCACCAGATTACACATGTACATTACCCCTTTATCATCTAAGACCAACATATAACACGTTGATCATAGGCTCGTAGGAAAAAGCGCCATACTCCGATACCAACATTTTCTCAACCCGGTTAGCATGACTCTTCATGCTACCAATCCCTTTTGACAGTTCATCCCAACACTTAACACAACAAGACTCCATTCATAACTACGCCTTACGTCACGTCATATAGCTTGAGACTACTCCCAAGCTACACCGTGACCTTGTCACGTCACCCGACATCCTGCTACGTCGTTTCTACACCAACTCCTAACTCATCACGAGTAAGGTCCCTCACGTACTCCTGTCACATTATGACATCTCGTCACGTTCTTGCTACACCACTCCTACACTAACTCCTCACCCATCACAAGTACGACTGCCAGTAACCATGTCACTTCGTGACATTCCTCAGTCATGCTTCTGCTGCGCACTCTTACACTTGATCTGTCACTTCACGCATACTCCCAGCCATAAGTCAAACACGGTGACACCTGTCACCTCAGACTACAGGCCACATCGCATCTATTTCGGGACATTGTTCCATAGTTCTCGACACTACTCACCACGTTATACGCCCATTAACTATGCAACCATCCTTATTTTTGCTACACGCCACACGGTGTATCGCTGCACCTCATGGAGTACACTCCGCATGTACTCTCTTCACACACACTACGACACATCACCACTACGACATACACGCGATATGGTGCATCACTCCACCACATAGAGTACACTCCACGTGTACTCCTTTCACACACATACTACACCACACAGAGTACCCTCTACCTGTACTCCTCTCATCCGCACTTCACAGCACAATCCACAACACTACATAACATAGTTCCCCACTACGCCCAACACTTCACTACACAGAATGCCTAACACTTCACCACACAGAACGTCATAATACAGCGAACTTCACAAATACTAACAGCACAGTCCACAACCTAATCAACTAACTTTCATAAAATTGGAATTCATTGTAGATGGAAACATAGAGATTTTTTCTAAAAATCTTATAAAATCGAGTGGCAAAATCCAATTTCATCAGTCTACAATGGAAATTGATAAATACAACAATTTTCACAACCATATTTTAAATAAAAGGCTAATTATAAAATCTCTACCTAGGTTTTCACATTTTTACAATCCAAAACTTAGTTTTCAATTTTTGCAAAATCGAAAATGAACTTCAAGAAACTCGTAATGTACATCCATTAGTTTTTCGTTAGAAAATTAACGATATGATTGACACTTGACATCAGTATGTCATGTGTTAACCTTCGATTAATTGATATGGATATTAATGCCACGTATCAGTCAATCAAAGATTGACAAGTGTCGGTTTCAGTTGAAATTTCTTAAAATTTTTCATGAGGATACAAACATATAATAGGAAGTGGCTGCAAACTTTTCTGTTGTCTTGCTGAGAATGTGGCGACTAGACCTTCATATGCTTACTATGAGGCGTAGGTACCACGTTGGCTCTTGCCTAGAGCACATAGGTTCCTTCACATTATTGAGAACTTCAAATTCTTGAGGAAGCTAAGAAGTTCTCATATCAAACAAGTGTAGATTGGATGTTGTTCTTGTAGGAGCACCAATTAATCAACATGTTTTGTGTTTACTTAGTTTGCATTTTTTTTTTCATTCTGAACTAGAAATGAATTATGTATCATTTGGGGTAGTATCTTGATTATGCAATTTGCTTTCCTCACTTTAGACCTCTCTCGTTTTTATAAACTTTGACATGATGACATTTGTACCTTTTCTTTCTTGATTGTAAAGTTATTATATGAAGTTGTTACATGCATGCATCTGTTTTTGTAGCTTGTATCTTAAATGTTAAATTGTATTCTTGCTATGGTTTACTAGAAGTTGTGGAATGACCTTGTTTTGTGGTTTGTAAAAATGTAAAAAGTTGGGTTGTTATAGAAAGTCAGTACTTGCTACTTATCCAAATCTAGACGGGCTCTCATGATTGTGACTGATACATAGATGCTTCTTAATCTTGAACATAGGGTCTATGTTCAAGATTAAGAAGCATCAATACATCTGGATATGCAGAAATATGCAATACAAGCAGTGAACATCAAAATCTTGCGATCTCGGCTACATTTATATTAATTAATGACTCAAGTACATTTAATGAGCATCACATGCATTATAGTAATAAAGAATGGGATCCCTATTTTATACTATTAAAAACAAAATATATTAGAAAATCTCGTCTTTTCTTGGATTTGTAAGTATATATGTGTGCGTGCCTTAATGTAATGGAAAAGTATATATTGGTAATAATATGGTTTATGGTGTTGCTCATCAGAGTTGCACGTGTATTACTATATCTTTTTCTCTCTAGTAGTGGTAAAAAGTGTCCATTGCTAGGGTTGTACCAATTATAATATTCAATTCGAAAAGTTTTCTTGCAAGCGAGTTCGCGCACCGATGTTACATGTAAGGCATCCGTTTAATAAAATAGTACGAATTAAAGACGAAAATGATTTTCATAAGATAAAAGACCTTCTTCTTCTCTCAAATTTTTTTTCTTTTATTTTTCTTTTTAATAAAAAAAGTCATGTCAGCGTCGGTATGCGGTTTGGTGCGCCAAACTGCTTTTACCTAGCAAGGCTCTATTCAATTATTTCAATTTTTGAGGTGAAAATGTATAAAATGCTTAGAGATCTTTCATTTCATTTAGTAACTGTATGGACAATATGTCCCCACACATGATCTCGAGCTAGCAGTAGTGGTGTTTTCCCTAAACATTTGGAGTCACTACCTATATGGGGAAAGATGTAAGATTTACACCGATTACAACAATCTTAAATATGTCTTTACACAAAAGGAGTTGAATATAAGACAAAGCAAATGGCTGGAATAAATTAAAGATTACAACTGCAATATCAATTACCATCTTGGAAAAGTTAATGTTGTTGTCGATGCATTGAGTCGAACTCCTTAGGAACGTTGGCTTCCCGAATGAATCTCTTGTGCTATAGATTCATGATTGATTCTTTAACCTAGTTTCTAACCAATGACGATGCCAGAAGAAATAATAAAAGACATGGAAAGGCTTAACTTGGAAGTCGTCTCTAGCCAACATGCAGATTTGGCAAGCCTCAAATAACGAACTCCAGAATGAGAGTAGAAAAATGTATCGAGATTTTAAAATGAGTTTTTGGTGGAATAACATGAAAAGGGAGATTAACTGTAACACCCTGCTCCTTCCTTCTGACATACGTTCTTTCTTTCTGACGTAAGACTTCTTCTTTCTGACGTAGGCAAATTCCAGAGATGGAATTTATTACGATGAGGAGAGGACGTAACTGTCCGCTTCTCTCTAGTGTCTAAGAGCCTCATTTTGCATGCCAGGCCTCGATGGCGTATTTTTAAAGATACTAGGTGATTTCTAAAGTACGCTCAGTGTTTTAAATGTTCCGAAAATATTTATATGAGGTATTTCCAATGTTATTGAACTAAGCTTGATTTTAAATAAGACAATTATAATATTTTTGAAGAGTTCCAAAAATATTATAATTGTCGAAAATTATTTTAATGTTATTATTAAAATGATTTCAGTTATTTAAAATATTATGATATTTAAATTATGTTTAAAACTCTAATTAAATTAAATGATTTTATTCTTTAAAGATATTAAACAAGACTTCATCATTTTATTAATGATGAAGGAATATTATTTTATAAATTAAAGTTAGTTTAAATAATATTCTATCTTAATTCCTCTCAGTGCTTTTAATTAAATTAACGTTTATGCATTTTAATTCAGTGTTTGAGGTTCATCGTTAGATTGTTGAGTAGATTCCCGGACGTTGGGTTTTAGAATAAAACCCCAGCCCCTCTTTCCTTCTCCCTGACTTTTCCCTCCTCTCTCTCTCTCTCTTCCCTCTCTCCTTCAGCATGCACTGCATGACACCCTTTCTCGCCCGATTCCTCCACTACCCAGCCCGTTGCCGTCGTGCGCCTATGAGCCTCACTGCCCCTTCCACTGGCACCACCCCACTCCGACGATTCCCCCCACACCGGTCTTCCTCTCTCACGCTCTCCCTTCCTCTCTCTCTCGGCAATGCACAGCCCAAATGGGCTTGATGTTGCTGCGCTGCCGTGCACTGTCCTCTAGCACCACCACCTCCATGGTAGCCTCCCCTACCACCAGTCATCCTCCTCCAGCGAGCTCGGCCTCCATCTCCCTACCGTTTGCCCCCATGAAGTCCACCTCTCTCTTGCACGAGTTCTCCCCGTCCACTGCTGTACGCTGCCACCCACGGCGTGTGACCACCCTCTCCGGCATCCTCAGGCCACCACTGACCCATCCCAACCACCCATGGCCCCCGATCTACCACCTATGCTTCCTCACTCTCTCACGGTATCTCTCCCTCTCACACACGGCCAGTTTCCTCTCCACCACCATGGACTGCCGTGCCACCACCACCGAGCCTCCACGGCTCCACCAGCAGCCTCCCTTAGCCGAACCCTAGGTCCAAACCACCACTTTATGTGGTGGGTAGCCACTACACGTGATGGACAACCACTACGCGTGGCTGACCGCCATTGTATACGGCTAGATCCGTCGTGTTACGCTCCTTGCCACCATCACAAGGCCACCATGAACCCTTCCAAAACCACACTTAGCTATCCAAACGCCCAAATAGCCATCGTACGTGGGTTAGCAGCCACGTACGACCCTTCCGACATCATCGACTATGACGGTCAATGAGCAATGCACGGGTTATCTCATCGATGGTATAACCCTCTATCCCTCGTTATTTATATTAAATGTTAGTTGGTTGGTTAGGTTGTGGACTATGCTGTTAATATTGTGGAGTTCGTTGTATTATGATGTGCTGTGTATGTGAAGTGTTGGGTGTATCTGTGTAGTGTGCTGTGAAGTGTTGTGTAATGTGGTTGTGGAGTATGTGTTGTAATGGTGACGTGGCGTTATGTGGGATGGGAAGAGTACACGCTGAGTGTACTCTGTGTGTGGTGTAGTGTGTATGATGGGAGTACACACAGAATATACTCCATGTGATGGAGTGATGCACCATATGACGTGTACGCCACAGTGGTGATGTGGCGTAGCGTGTGAGAAGTGAGTATAAGTGGAGTGTACTCCAAGAGGTGTAGCGACACACCGTGTGGCATGTCGCAGAGATAAGAATGGTTGTGTGGTTGATGGGCGTAGAGTATGGTGAGTAGTGTCGGGAATTGTGGAACAGTATCCCGAAGTAGTTGTGATGTGGCATGTAGTCTGAGGTGACAGGTGTCACCATAAATGGCTTATGGCTGGGAGTATGGGTAAAGTAGTAAAACAAGTGTAGGAGTGCGCAGCGGAAGCATGACTGGGAAATGTCACGAAGTGACATGGTTACCAGCAGTTGTGCTTATGATAGGTGAGAAGTTAGAGTAGGAATGGCACAGCGGGATCGTGATGAGATGTCACGATGTGATAGGAGTACGTGAAGAACCGTACTCATGATGAGTTAGGAGTTGGCGTAAGAATGACATAGTGGGATGTCAGGGATGTAACAAGGTCACGGTGTAGCTTGGGAGTAGTCTCGAGTTATATGACATGACATAAGGCGTAGTTGTGAATGGAGTCTTGTCGTGTTAAGTGTTGGGATGAACTGTCAAAAGGGACAGGTATTGGAGTATGGCCCTTGTCCTTAAGCAGGTGATCAACATGTTATATGTTGATCTCAGGTGATAAAAGGGTAAGATACGTGTGTAATCTGGTTAGACACATGTGCCGGATGGATTCACCATATGTAATGGGTAATCTATCCTAGACATAGTTACACGGTGCTTAAGTCTCAGAGTTGGCTTAGAGCCGTGTGGCTTGTATGGATGGGAATGAGGATTTTGTGGACTAAGGTGCATGAAAGTAGTGATAGGTGTATTGTCTAGGATTGAGATGCATGATTCCGTCAGTCGGAATCATGCGTCGGAATGTGGTTAGTAAGGAGAGTAAGATGAAGGTCTTAGTATCTTAATCCTAAGGTGAATCACCTTAGGGGATGAGCACTCGAAGTAAAACGTCGAGTTTGGAGGAGGTAGTGACCATAAGTGGTCCCCGAAGGTGTTAGAATAGTAAAGGGCACATAAGAGCATGAGATAGAAGGAGAGCGTTCCAAGTGAAGTGCAGTTCTAATTATAGTTTAAGTTGTTTATGCATTAGATAGAGAATGATATCAACGTTATCTGTATGCATGTAGATTGCAATCTGACACACGTATGAATGGACTGCATGATATGAAAGTAGCATGGAGTCTAGGTAAGTATTACGATGATACTCTTCTAGAGGTTTCTAAAATACAAGAAATGAAAACGAAACGTTTTTCCTTACTAAACGACACGAAAGATGTTTTACAAGAAAGACATGCTAAATATAAGTGTTCAAATGTATATGTATGTACGACCCTCCTTGGCAGACTCTTTTTACGCACCCAAATTATTAATTGTACGCATATGAATGGATGATTGTACGTGGTATTTATTGTATGTATCTTCCACGAAAATGCATGGCATGAAAAACTATTTTCGGGCTTATGCCTCAAACGATGTTTTTCTCATGAAATGATGTTTTGTCACAAAAAGGAATGTTTCTTGATGAAAGGACTGTTAAATGAAAGAAAAGAAAAGAATGAAAGCTCCAGCTCTTTAGAGCTAACATGAATGAATGAGTGAATGAAAAGCAAAGAAAGGCATGAAAGCATGGAATGTATGAAAATACGTAACAGCCATATGAATGAACGAAAGGGGTACCCAATGAATGAATGGACAGATTGCAATGTCAGCCAGTAGTATCTGGTAGTGCACCTAGTGCTGCACCCTGACAGAATGAGATTCCAACCCGTGGTCACGGGTGAATCCATTGGCCATAGGGCCGCTAACCCTAGCACGCGGGGCGTAACAGTGTGCATTGGCCTATGAAAGTGAAAAGAAAAGTATGTATGAATGCATGAATGCATGGCACTCTTGAAGAAATGAAGGCACTGACGGGAGATACGTTTTACGAAAAGAAAGTCCCCTTTTAAAAGAAAAATCCTGTCCAGTGATGTTTTCAAACGAACGAACGTATGCATGTACGTATATTATATATGGAATGATGAATGCATGAATGAAAACCTATGTTATTATATTTTAACTGTATGAAGTAATGCTTACGAGTCTTCGACTCATTTTAGTTTTTATGCATGTCCCTTCCCTCCCACAGGGACAGAATGAACTACACGCGTCAGGATAGACACGGCCCATGTGGAAGTGCACGGAAGTCTAGGCATGAGATTTTAAATGCATGAGAGGCATTTTCATTGTAAGATTAATGTTTTCTACTGTAAACCTCTTTTATTCTAAAAGCACATTTTATTTTATAACGTAGAGTCTTGCACCTTGGGTATGAAAGTAAAAAGTTTTAAATCGAACGGTAATTCCTGTCGTCTTTTCTAAAATCATTTTGTAAAAAGGCCCACCACAAGGACGGGCGTTATATTAACAATTAGCAGCAATGTGCTTGACTTGCCAACAATCAAAGTAGAACACCAAAGACAAGCAGGACTTTTGCAACCGATAATGGACGTAGGAACTAATTACCATGGATTTTGTATGGGATTGCCTAGGGCGCCAATAGGACAAGACACCATTTGGGTAGTGGTGGATCAATTAACCAAATTAGCTCATTTTCTACCAATTAAAGTTGGAAGCTCAATGGAAAAGTTGGCAGAATAGTATATCCAAAAATTGTTCGTCCACATGGAGTTTCAATATCCAATGAATCCGATAGAGATCCTTATTTCACGTCAAAATTTTGGAGAAGCTTGTGGGAGGCCTTGAGAACCAAACTAGATTTTAGTACAACATTTCATCCAGAGACTGATAGCCAATCAAAATGAACCATCCAAATATATTGGAAGATATGTTGAGAGCTTGTACCTTAGATCTAGAAAGGAATTGGTTAACTTACATACCATTATTAGAATTGCCTACAATAATAGTTTCCATTTCAATATAGGCATGGCTACATGAGGCTATGAATGGGAAAAGATGGTGTACACCTCTTTATTGGGATTGCGTATGTGAGCGAATCATTTAGGGACAAAAAATCATCGAAAAAATCAGTGAGAACGTCCAACTGATCAAAGAGTGATTAAATGTAGCCCAAACCCACCAAATGGGCATAAGGAGAAAGTCCATAACATCTTTTAGGAGTCCTTAAAGAGCCAGAAGTTAGGAGTCCTTAAAGAGCATTCTTTTGTCAAGAAAGAACTTACTACCTTGATGGGCATAAGGAGAAAGCCCATAACATCTTGAAAATTCTAGCTAGAAGGGAAGTGGGCTTAAGCATAAAAAGTTGAAGGATCCAACTCCTGAGAAGAAAGCCTAGAATGGACTCAAGGTAAGGCCCAAAAGTGAGATCCAAGATTAGGCCGAAATCTGAATGGACCAAGGCCCAATATGAAGCCCAAAAACTAGGCCCAACCAAATGGATAGGGCCCAAATTGAAAAGCCCAATAAAAAGGCTAGCCCAACATACAAAACTTGGGGCCAAAGTTGCCCAACTTGGAGACCAAGCTTAGGCAACTTGCACCTTACCTCTTATGCTAAAATATCAACACCTAGTGCACATTGACCAAGCTTAGTGGGGCCCAAAAACTCCTTGGTTGCCAAGTTTCTCCCTCCACCATGAAATAAAGAAGTAAATTCTGAATTTAGTGAGACATAATGGAACAAAAACCAAGACAAAGTGGCATGAACACTAGATATTGGCTATTTGACTTCAAACCGTTTCTCTTTGAGAGTTCTTTTGTATCCAAGTCTCTTTTTTTTCTTTAAAATAGATTATGTATTAGTTAACCAAAGCTAAGATTAAGTAACAACACATGTCATAACCATAGGGGACATGTCAAAGCCGTGCACTTCACACAAACAACTCAACAAGTGCAAACCGAATACTTTCAATGCATACCATTGGTTGCTTAACTTAATTTGAATAAAAATTATGCAACAAGATAGTCCCATCACAAGATTCAGTTCTGAAAACTTAGACCTAGATTAAAAACAATTGGCGACACTCCCTTACACACTCAAAAGGGGAATGGTACACTAAACATCAAACCGGATGCCATTATCACCTTACACCATTCAACCAAGCAAGATCAGCCCATCTTTAGGCCATACGCTTTGTTCTCAAGCAAAAGAGTAGAGTTCCAAGATATTCAGACTCCAACTTGTCCCCCACATAATTTACTTGGACAAAAAGATTGATAAAAGAAGTTAGAAGAAACCAAAGACACCTTCTCAGCCGACACATTGGGCATCCAAATTTAATTTTTCTTCCTTCCATCTGCCACCAAGCCTCCACCATCTCAAACTAGACTCCATAGACTTTTTCCTAAGCAAGAAGGAGTTCAACTTTTGTCATGCCCTCTAGCAATATGTCAAACCCATGCACCTCACTCCAAGCATCAATTGAGTGTAATTGAGTACCTCTTAAATGAAGCCATCGCTTTGAGTCAAGTTTGAATGAAAACTTCTGAAATTAAAACAATGCTAATAGAAGATCATTGATGGGAAAATAAAATAGCTTGAAGACCTAGGCTGCATCATTATACACATACAAAAGAGGAACTTTAGCACCTAACATCTAGCCAAGTATCATCATGAACAAGCTTACAAACCATCTTCTATTCTCAGGCCATCCCCTTGGTTTCCAAGCAAAGATTGAAGTACGAAGGCATTCAACCATTAGTTGACACATAATCGTTGGCTTGACCACAAGAACTTCAAGGAAAATTGAAAAGAAGATGGAAGAAGCCAAATGGCTCTTCTCAACCACCAACACAATACTCAACTCACTTCCACCTTTTTCACCAAGAAGCTAGGTGTCCCTCACTTTTGTCTCTTTCTTACACATGAAAAGAATCACTTCTGCACATACCAAGCCATTGGAACCAAACTAGCTAAGAGAAGCAAGTGGTATTAGGCAATGGTTTTGAAGAAGATAGGGAATCCAATCAAGATCTAACTATGTTCATAGGAACTTGTTCAAACCTCAAAAATTCATACACCCTATGCCCCATAAACTCCAAAAGACTTTATCATTAGGTAGACAAGAGATTTCCATAGATTCACATAAGAAAACAAAGGAGAAACATTATCAAAACCCCTAACCGATTACACTATGGTAAACCTAGGGCTAAGTTGTTAGATGAACCATGTTATGTGTTATTTCTTGAATGTTTTCCTTCTTCAAATGAAGCCTATAAATAGCACCTCTTATGCCTTATTTCACTCCACAACACATACAAAATAACTTGAGTAATAGAGAGAAAAGTTTCAAAAGAGTGAAAGAGAGGGCTATAGCTAAGCACCTTGAAGGGAAGTGTTGAGTGTGTCCACCAAAAGCTTCAGGTTTGTAAGTAGTCTATCTTAATACCTTGTTGATTGATGAATTGAGATGTTAAGCATGAATTCTTGTTGTCATGAGAAGCTAAAACTCAAGTTTGGACATGATAAAGTAAAAGAATGCATGCTCGAGTTAGGTTTAGATGATAGCATGAATAAGTTTGTTATGGTTGATATATGGTCTTGATGTGCTATGATATGAAGTTGTAAGCCTAGTTAAAGTCTTGAAAGATCAAGTGAATGTTGGTATTTTAAAATTTAACGGCATGCCATGCTAGGTATTGAATCGATATCTTGGGTTGATCATCAAGCATGCTTCGGTTTGCTAGTAAATTTAAGGATTGAATTATGATGTTTTGGCTAAATTGTATATGAATGTATCATCATCATGTTAAGGTTTAGGTTAGATGAAGTATTATAAACAACACTTGAAGGACTAAGTTTAGTGAGTAAGTGTTGGAGCATCATATAGGTGATAGTAGGACCCATTGGAATTAATACCTTTGTGATGTTAGCATGAATTGCGTGCCACGATTTAGATAGGGAACACTTGATTTGAGATGCTTGGGAGTTATATAGGAATCAAAACATGGAAGTTATAAAGTTGCATGATTTCATGGAATTTAGCAAAGATTGCAAGTCAAAGTGCTAATTGGATAATATATGGCTTTTAGTTACTATTAAAGTTCTAACTTTAAACATATCTATTGTTTCAGCCACCTCATCTTCATAACTCAGGAAGTTTGTACATTGGCTTATAAACCTACTCTTGAATAATATTTATATGACTTTGTGTAAATCTCACATTCATGATATAAAAATTATTTTGATCATGAAATAAGCATTTGGTCACTTGATCCTTACATGAATATGTATTGTTTAGCATGATGCATGAGAATGTCATTTTACATTAAGCATGTTACTTGTTACTTGTTACTTGGAATAGCATGTGTCACAGAATATGTTTGTCATGAGCATAGCAGATTTTTTTTTTTTAATCACGACACAATGCTAGGATGGGGGAATATCTTAGTGGAACTCCTCTGCCCACTCTAGAGTAATTAAAAATGTATTGGTAACTCCTAAGTTGACGAAAAATAATCAACAAACTTCGATTGGTTCCTCTTTAAAGGATTTCAAGGCGTTGTTGAATTTTGGCACGTAACGCTGGTGGATGCCCATGTTATAATAAATGCATTGAAATTTATCTGCGCAGCTCTGATGACGTTGTCTCAAAAAGTTGGGCTACAATAACCAGTAGGTACTCACGGTGCGAAATGGGGAGCCATGATGATACTATATGTTAAGAAAAGATCAAAAATAAAGAAATAAAATAATTGCATGAAAAGATGTGAAATATGTGAAATGTTCTCTATAAAAAAATGTGCCTCTAAGTTGTCTGAAAGATGTTAAGGAACCTGGATGGAAAAGCAAATATGACTCTTTTCTCTGAAACTCATGCATTCATCTCATGTTTATTATCTATCATGTTTTTATTATCTCTGTGTATGTTGATTGTTAACTTATTGAAATTTCAAGGAATCTCTCTATATTAGTTTCAACTACCATTTCGTTCGGGATGGTAGAAGTCTTAGCAGGGCCCGAAAATGGTGATGAATGCCAACCCTTAGCTGTGGATAATTGAGGAGGAGCAAGGCCTAGATCGCTACTTGGAGTTAGTTATGATATTTTTAGAGACTGTCCTGCATGCCATTTAGCGCATCCGAGAGATGCTCTAAAAATGTTCTATTTTAAAAACCTCCATTGACCATGACTTAATAAGGAGATTTATTTCTCCATTTGTTTATAAGTACTATGTACACACCTCATTTTATGGACATTTAAATGAGGTGTGAATGAATGTTAATGAAGTTATTATTCTAGTGCAAAATTTTTACAAGTCAGATTTGTACTGCAATTATTACATATTGCTAGTAAAACTATAGGTTGCATTGTATGTTATTTTTCATGAATGGGGATATGTAGCCATGTGTTGCATGTCCTGATACTCTAAATCTCTGTTGCATCGCAAGCGAAGGTTGGGAGAGTCATAGGGTGTGATATCAGAGCAATTACATCTCTGGGTAAAACCACATGTCATACGAATACTGTACCAGAATAGAGGCTTGAATATTCAGTTCGAATATGCTTGAATTTTAGAGTTGAGCTCGATGTGATATACATCTCAAAAGTTGAAACAAGATGGTACACGAGAGACAAGAATGAAATAACGATGGATCCAACAATCAAAGGGAGTAAGATCATCTGTTGGATGGAGGACATGTGCTGGCAGATGCGATCCACCAAATGATTGAAACTCTAAGACAAAAATAGGAGTTGTTTCTAAGACGAAGTCAACAACAGCTGCAACATCAAGCTGAAAGGCAAGAAAGGGCCGATAATAGAGGCTGCTCTTTTGAACAATTTTTAGTATATTGATATCCAAATTTCATGGGAACAGAGGGACCCGTGAAAGCAAACAAATGGTTACTAGATCTTGAAAGGACCTTTGAGATCAACGGATACACTGAAGAACAGAAAGTGCAATATGTATGATATCTATTACAAGGAGAAGTAGGTATCTAGTGGGATACCAAAAGGTAACTCCTAATAAGAGAATTAAGAAACATAATTGGCCTAACTTGGGACATATTTAAAAAAGAATTTGATAATCGTTTCTTTCCAGAAATGACTAAGTAGCAGAAGGCATAAGAATTCGAATTGTTGGTACAAGGTAATGCTACAGTGGAACAGTACGCTGCAAAGTTTATGGAGTTTGGAAGGTTTGCTCCTAATTTAATCACCACAGAAAAAATGCAAGCTCTGAAATTTCATGGAGTCTGGAAACCTCGAATTAGGAGTCATGTGGCTTGTTTGTACATCGAGAATTTTTAAGAATTAGTGAATGTAGCTTCCATAGCCAAAGCTGAGCAGAGAAATGTCTCAACTCAAATCAATTTGGAAAGGAAAAGAGCTTCTCCATTCACAATTGAAAGAAGTCATGATAAAAGAAGGACAATGCCTGGAGCCAACAAGTGAAAGAGCATAATAATAGCTCCACCTGTGACATGTCAAAAGTGTGGAAGGACTCACGGTGGAGAATGCAACTTTGGTTTAGGAACATGCTTCATATGTGGTCAACCAGATCATATGATCCAGGATTGTCCAAAGAATGCATTAAGAGGAGGAGTCGCCACTACAACCAACAATAAAGCAAAGTAGAAACCACCTACTTGAGCTAGAATGAATGCTATTACCCTAGGTGATGTGGATATCAATACACCAGAGGTTGAAGAAGTTGAAATCATTACTTGTATTTTTCTAATAACTCCCCTTTCTAATAGAAGGCTTGTTTCCTTTAACCTCTAAGTACATGGTAGTTGTTGCTTTACTTTAGGTGATATCCAATTATTGGGATAAGAGGAATACATGATAATTAGCGTGCCATCAGTGATAGGATCATATCATGCATCATTGAGATTTAGTTAACATTTGAGGATTTCATTAGGCATGACTAAGTGTTGGGATGAACTTGCTCAAACTTAGGATTTAAGTATATCCTTGAGAATTCTAGTGAGCATGTTCCTTGGAGGTTTTGCCTTGCATGCATTTGTAAGGATCAGTAGTGAGTTCATTTAGGCATCAACTAGAGTACATGCCATGCATTTCATGAGATAAGTTATGGGTTATTAGATAGCATGCATCATTTAAACGTCCAAGGGCATTTTCGTAATTTTTCTTACATGTCAATGTTTATTTTCCTTAAGTTAGTTAGATTCTAACTTAGCACAATTTATTTCACAACCAATACTTCACTTACAACTTCAACAGTCTGTAAGTTAGCCTCTAACTTATACTTTGATGATTATTTATGATTCATTGATAAATGCCGCATTCATTTTATAACTGTCATTTTGAGCATGAAATGTCATATCTTGTGTTCCATTTTTGTCATTTTGCATACAACTATCATTTATGAAATGTGCCACATTCATACATATCATGAAAATTATTTTATCACAACCCTAAAAGCTAGGATGGAGAAGTATCCTGGTGGAACTCCTTTGTCTACTCTGGAGTGATTAAATATAGAGTGGGTAATCCCTGAGTTGATGAAAAATAGTCAATAGGCTTCGAATGGGTTCTTTTCAAAGAATGACAAAACGAAGTTATACGTTACGACACTTAATGTTGGTGGGTGTATATGTTATGATTTTTACAATGCTATGTTATATTACCAATGCATTGAGAAAGAGTCTATAAACAACATAATTTCAACGTGAGTTATACTACAGTCACAACAGATACTCATAGTGTATATGGGGAACTATGACGATACCATACATTACGTTAATTCCATGATTTTATGTGATTCTTGATGAAAGACTAAGTTTTTACGACAAAAGTGAAATTATGTTCTCTGTAAGAAAATGTGCTTCAAAAATCTCTATTCTTGAGAAATTTGAATGGGAGACAAATAATTTTTCTGCATTTGCATGCATTTCATGTTTATCATTCTTCATGGATAATTTATCTTTGTGCATGTTAGTTGTCTAACTTGTTAAGATTTCAAGTAAATCTTACCCTTTGTGGATCCATTATCATTTCACTCGAAATGATAGAAGTTATAGATTTAGATAGACTCAATGGACTACTGGATCAAGAGGATTAAGGAGGAACCAAACGTCAACAGGAGACTTGATCTTATTTTGATATTTCTAGGCCTAACCCTTCGTGCTATAGAACACATGAAGTAGCTGGTTTAGATTCTTTTTGGAAACTTGATATTTTGTACTAAGATTAAGCTACCTGATGATTTAAAACTTACGATTTAATCAATATTATTGGGATAATTTAGTTATTCTGTCATGAGTTCATTTTCACTTTTACTTTCTGCTGCGATTATTGCATACTGCTAGCTGCATTTCTAAGATGCATCGCATATTAACTATCCTGTACAAGGGTATGTAACCTTGTGTTGCATGTCCTAACGCTCTAAGTATCCGTAACATCCCAAGCAGAGGTTGTGGGCGTCACATGGTGGTATCAGAACAATTACGTTTCTGGGTAAATCCACGTGTCCTTAGGTACATGCAAGAATATAGGTTTTGATTTTAGATCGGGTAGGCTTGAATCATGAAGTAAAAATATTTGGGTAAACTTTAAAGCTCTCTCTTTCCTCAAGCACTCTCCTCGACCCAATCCCTGGGTCTCTCTCCAAAGCATACATAAAGAAAAGACCAAAATCTGTGAAACCGAGAAGATATATAGGAAGGAAAAGCTCTCAAACAAGGATTTTTGAAAATAAGTTTATCCCTCTCCAAGAGAAACCACACATATATACAGCGCCGGCTCAAGAGGTAGGCAACTAAGGCCACCGCCTAGGGCCCCCCACCTTGAGTAGGCCCCAAATTAAAAGAAGAAAATAATTATTATGACCCTAAGAAATAAACTATAGAAAAAATATTAGTTAGCATAAAAGATGAAAATTTTTTGCCTAAAATAAAATCAATCTTAAATGGTAAGATTTGGTAAAAAGAAAAAACCAGTCAATATAAAAGTTTTACTAAAAAAAAGTCTCACTGCAAAATTTTCAGACAATAGTAAAATTGAAATAAAAATAGCAAAATGATGATATATTATTACTCTTGAATATTTGATAAATATGATGTTTATTTTGATATCAATGGCATTTGTTTTCAAAATAAAGTATTAAAAGAAGTATATATGGATAAGGGATAATACTCTGTACAGAAAAATTAGATTCTCTTTCAAATTGTTATAAGACTTACAGATATTTTTAATCAAAACAATATTAATATTTGTTTTGCATCTCAAAAATTTTCAATCAATTTTATTATTTAATATATAAATACTATTATCATTTTTAAATTAAAGCGTCATGTATTTAATAATCGCCTTATGTATTGAGACGCCCCTGCATATATACCTCCCCAATCTCCATCTCTCTCTCTCTCTCTCTCCGAGTTTTTTTTTTTTTTTTTGTTTTTTGAACATTCCCTTTGATCTCTTCACAATCCACAGCTTTAACAAAAATCTGTTAACAAAAAGAAAGATGTGAAGAAGAAGAGCGGAAGAAGCAGAGAAGACACTTTCTCTTTACAACCTTCCACTCAAGCCCAACAACAAAAATGAAGACAACAAAGCCCACGGAGACTCTTCGAACCACTCCCCACGATCGAGCTCTGAGATGTCGGATTTCTTCAAATTCTTTAGCGACTTCAGTTCCGAGATGTGTCCAGCCGACGCCATCTTCTTTTGCGGAAAACTCATTGCTATCAAAGAAAAATATTCTCATCCAACCTCCCATCAAATTCCCAAAGCGTCCACCAGTACCAAAGAAAAGCCAAACAAATAAAGTTGAGCGACGAATATCAACTTGGTGAGAAAGTGACAGGGGGCTTAAGGACAGAGAGAGCGACAGGAGCAGAGAGAAAGAAGGGATGGTACGGACAGAGAGAGAGGGCGACATGGTTGAGAGAAGAAAAGATGCTTATAAAATGAGATTTGAGAAAAATATGTGAATATAAATGAAATAGTTTGTAAAGTTAAATAAAAATATATAAGGTTAAAAAGAATATTATTTTTAATATTATTATTTTTTTTTAGATTTGAAAAAGTTGAAGAATAATGCTAGACATAAGTTTCAAATGTAGCAGCTTTATACAAGCCTTTTGTAAATATGTGAGTCTCATCAATAAAAATTGAGTTTTTTACATTTTTTTATAGTGGGGTCATTTTTTTATAAAGAATTTGTGCGAGGTTTGTGCATTTAGGATTTGTATATATCATTTTTTAAAGTTGAATTGTTTTTTGTTTTGTTTAGAAGTTTTAAAAAATTGTAATGATTAAATAATTATTAGATAAAAAATTAAAAATTAAAAATTAAAAAATATCTATATTTGAGTAATACTTAAGAAGAAAATAAGATGAATTGAGACAAGATGAGATTAGATAAAATTAGATGAAATCATCACTATTTCCAAACAATCCCCGGCAACAGGCATATGAGAAAGGAAAAGAGATTTTGTGACTTGTATGTGGCTCTACGGTATGTATATTAGACTAATGATGTCGCCCTCATTAGAGAGTGCAGAACTCACAAAGGCATCACATCTGGGTTGATATAAAATTTACAAAGTAATGTTTATTTGTGTTATAGGGGTTGATTGTTGGTTTGACGTTCAATAATTATGGCTTATCGGCTTAATCCCGTTTTGATTCAAATTCATTTATATCAATTTCAAACTCATTTATTTTGTATTGAATTTACGGGTCATGTGCTGTATTGCCACCCCTAACTGAATCTAAATAATCTTCTTGTACCCCTCAATTTATAAAAAAAAATATATATAATTAGCGTGGGAAGGCAATTTCCGACTTAAATATTTCTCACCAGGAGTATCTCTAGGCCTACTGACACGTACTATTTGAAAGTTTATGTAATATTTTACAAGCTGACACTTAAAAATAAAAAAATAAAATAAGATTGAAAAACCAAAAGGGAATAAAAACATTAAAAAAAAATCGGTACCACCCTTTTTTAGTATTTCATCTGTAAGTTTTTTTTTTTTTTTTTTAAAAAAAATTAATTACTTCTTAGCTTTGGTCCTGAAAATAATTATATTTTCTATTCCAAAATTTTTGTTTTAATTTGATTTTTATTCCAAGTGCTGTGTTTTTAAATTGTTGTTTGATTTATTTAATGTTATTTTCATAACCCTTTGATCAATAGAGTTTATGTGTGAAATATGTGTCAAACTTCAATTGGATTCGACATGACGATTAGGGTTATTCATGGGAGATGATCAAAAGGACCATTATTGATCAAACTGAAAAAAATCATAAATCAAACTGGCAATTGGTTGGATTTGACCACGTGCTTAATCATGCATTAAGTTGAACAACTCAAGTGCGCTCTCAAAGTGTCAAATAATGGATCGAGGGAAAACGAAGCCCAAACTTAGCATGCGAAGGTTATTTCACGCGCTCATAGCTTCGGCCTTGAGTACTTCTACGAGCAGGTAATAAATTTTCAGAACTAAATCTTGGTTTATTTTTAATAAAATGAGTTAAAATTAAAATTATAAATTAAAAAAAAATATATTATTTTTATTTTGAGATTTAAAAAAATTAAATTTTTTATTTTATTTTATGTAAAAATTTAAAAAATTATAATAATTAGATACGATGAGATACGATAAATTAAAATAAGTTGTGTAAACAAAATTTAAACTTTTATGAAAGAATTTGAGCTTTTGCTCAATAAAACACGTTGGCTAATACACCATTGCTGCCACTTCCAGCGACAACTAATGCGTGAAGGCCCCTTTGTGATTGATAGCTTTCACTGCCACCATTATCAATGCATATGTTATATATCTCATTAGAAACCTTGCTCGTCAAGCTTTCCACAGTCAATAAGATGACTTTTCTTTTGACGAGTTTTTAAATGACACTTTTCATAACTAAAAAAATGAAAACTTTTCCTCAAAATCGAAATTCCGTTTCTATTCAAATTGGTAAAAAATATATATATATATATATATATATAAAAAAAAAAGTTTCAAGGTAATTTAAGGCAAGGCTCATATTTTGGCAATGAAAAATAGTGTTGAACATATACTTTATCATATGAAGAAACTATACTCACGTACATTTTTCATACCCAACAAAAGGTACTATTGTCACATGGATTGTTTATTGCATACGCAATTTCTTTAGAAAAAGAGGACACAGGCTGGGTGGTCAGTAGTAACAATTGACATATTCCAGATGTAAACAAGTACATCATTATTTCTTACTGTTCAAGTGCTTTTTAACATCTCGCCATAATTTGTTGTAATTCAAGCATTACGACCGTTTCTGCATCGCTGGATTGGCAAGCGGAAGTACTTGGCGAAAGAAGTTCTGGGGACTGGGATGAGCTTCCCAACCATAGCCAGAGGCCAGCTGTCAGAATTACAAGGGCAAAAGTTCAGGCCCATATCAACTGGAGTAAAATAATTTTTAGTACCTTGCATGCATGTTAACTTCGGACCTGAAGCTTACATACATTATTTTGTTCACCTATAGTATCAAATGTAATATGAGAACTAGTTCAGAGTTCTAATTAGGAATTAGCTGGCTGTTAAAAAAATGTTCAGATAGTTTTAGATCATGTGACCCATCATTCGCAGTTATTTCCCATTTTCCCTCTTTTGCTGCAAGAAAAGGATAAGACTATACAGCTTAAAGATCCCTCTGACTGGCAGTTCTTATGAAAATATCACAAACCTTGGTATAACATTGAATAATATTTCCTTTTTTCGACATAAAAATGGTTTCCTACAGTTTAGACTAATTAAATGGTGAGTAAGTGGTGTTGAATGTAAATGTGATACCACACTGACACAATATAGGATGCATTGCAGAGGTTTCAGAAATTCGATCAAACAAGACTCCAATTATTTTTATATCCAGACTTGAATTATCTTATCAATAGCTACTGACAAATGACTGAACTAACCTGACAAGACCAATACCAATGGTTATAAGCCATTGCTTCCCATTGAGTTTTACTGTTGATGTAAATTTTCCAAGGAATTCAATGATAATTATCTACAAAATTGTTAAAACAAGCATTATTAACAGCAAGTGATTGCACATGTGAAATACTGAGAGTTTGTTAAAACATTATAGTGGCTGGTTACCTGAAGTACTAAAGTCATTCCAACTATACCCATGAAGAGGTGGCTTCTGGTGACTCCACTGAAGACGTTTATTTCATCTGGTTTCCGAGCATTGAACTCATTGAATATCTGTATTTGAAACATTGGCAAACTCAATGTTGCAACTTATATAGATAGGAAAGTAAAATTAAGTTAAAAGTACACAATTAGGTAAAAGGTCAGTTTTCCTTATTTCATTGAAATCCATCTATGATATCCGATTAATTTACAACCTTTCCAAATTGGATTTAATTGGTTCAAAATGTTGAATTTGAACCCAAGACTGAATTCACAAGGCACTCTTGTCAATGATTAGTTAACTAGTTATTTGACTAGACTGGCACAAACATTAGTTTCTAATTTTCTACCCTGATATTCCAAGCTTTAGATTAGTTTCATAAGGTTCTAAAACACAAAGAACAGCTATTCAATTAAAATATAATTTCCACAAGATTTCAGAAGTCAATTTGTGTTCAAACCCTAGTTTCCGACTCGTCTTTGGTGATTTAGGTGAGTTTTCTTTATGTTGTCTTAAGTTTTTCCTTCAAGATTCACATGTAGTTCTTGAATGACTATCCCAATGGATTCTTTTATCTTCTTGAATGGTTTTGACAACACCAGTGCAAGAATCGATCTTTCACAAAAACTAGTGTGATTGTCATGACAACCATTTTGGCTACTCATGGTTCTTTCATAGTGTTTTTTTTTTTTTTTTTTTTTAAATAAGAAATCCATTCCTCTCCAGTTTGTTGTTTGATTGTGTTGATGTTAAGTCAAGACTTTAGAATAAAGTAAGAATGGAGAAAGATGCATTCAGTGTGCTGTTCTGCTGTCTACACAATTTGCCAATAAGTTCCGTAAACAACATGATTATGGCAATGTTGCTTGGTTTTAAGATGTATGATTTTTAAAAATAGTTTTGAAGTGGCATGTTAGAATTTTGAAACAGAGCAAGAGTTGGTGAAAACAAAGTTTTACAAGCCATTGTCACTTAATGTTAGAAACTCGTATCATCAACAAATTTGAGCTGAATAGTTACTTGATTAATTTATATGTCTTGAACTCCAATAAAACATGGGGATCCTTGTTCAAACTTGGTTCATATAAATACTAACTAAGCTCGAACTCAACAAAAGCTCAAATCAAACAAAGTAAAACAAGGCAAGTTCGAGCTCGGCTTGAAATTGAATTCAGTTTTTTAGGAAGGTAAGATGATTTTATGTGGATGACATTGTGATTATAGAGGGAGTGGAGGAGTTGTCAGGCTGAAACAATTTTTTACAGCAGTGCTTTTCACACCAAAGATTTGGGTAAACTTGCATACTTCCTTGGAATTGAGGTTGCAAGGTCAAAGATAGGCATCAACTAATCTAAGTCTTGGATAGATGGAGGAGACTTGTTCTTGGATCTTAGCAGAAACAATCAACTAGTGGGAAACTCAAGTATCTCACCATCACAATACCAGATATCTCATATGCAGTTAGTGTGGTGAGTCAGTTCTAAGACGTTCTGAGATTCACATTGGGACATTGCCATCCTTATTATTCGTGATACCAGAAGAAAGCCCAGGGTGAGGTATACTATTTAGGAAACTTTGTCATCTCAGGGTAGAAGACTTCACGGTCGCATGAATCTAGAGTTGGAGTCTTTACCAAGAAGAGGTACTAAGTGCTTGTAGCAGAGTAGAAACTTCATATTTATTATGCTATTTAAATATCGAAGACTGAGTTTAATGTTTAAGTTTCTTTAAGAGGGGTGTAACCTCTTTAAGAGGTTTTCATGACATGGTATGTTGTTGAGTCTATTAATGAAGTTTGCTTTGATTTTATGTTTTGGTAGACTAAATATTTTTCTCACAATTACCTATAAATTGCTTATGCATTCACCGTCTGAATCTCCAATAGAAGCAAATTAAACTTCATAATCTAAAATCCTTCCCTAGCAAAGGTTTGTTGTTTTCTGAACATGATCCCTTCTGAATAGAAACTAACAGAAATGCAAATTAGGTTGGATCAGCTGTGGATTGCAAGTCTAGTAATCTACTTCGGGATATTGCACTTTTGTTGGAGAAAATTTTGTGACTTGACATTGCAAAAAAACATAATGGTCGCTAGGCCAAGTTGCAAAAGCATTGTTCAAAGCCATGGCACATGTAGTTTGAGTTATTATAGTTGAAGATATTGTTGAAGGGAGAAGGGTATGACTCTAATGATACTGTAAGATGGTCTATGAAAATAAGGCGGCAATTAACATTGCACACAACTGGCCCGATAATGTGATGGCAAGCGAAATATCTTTGTCACAGCTTAGAATATACTTTGAAAACGGAAGAATCTATTAGCACCTTTCACACAACTATATTGTACTTATCTTACTCTAGTACAAATAACTGGTTATTGGAATGAGAACCCAATTATGGGTTCTTTTGCTCCGACAGTCACACTCTCTCTCTATCCCCCCATGGGTGCGGGAATGAATTACTTACTTGGCAAAGGACAAATGCATTGAATATCATAGTGTTCTTCACTCGAGTTGGATTTTCTACATTGTCAAGATGAAGAATACTCGTGCCCCAGAAGTTGAGAACAAGGAGAACACTAACTTGATACGAGGCCTGCAATGTCAAGTATATAAGTAGAACAGAACAGAAATATATTACACATTTTCTGTGGTGCCATCTTCCAATAAAATAAAGCTCATAGAGAACAGATACCTGAATGAGTAGGTTCCTCCACATGACATTAGTTATAAGAGGTTCCCTAGGAAAACAGACACGAGATATCTAATCACTCCAAATCATATGATTTAAATAGTGGCTCAAGTAGACAATATGATCATACAAATATATGCAGCCTAGAAAAAGCATTCAAATATCTACATAAAGCTTCTCCAATTTTAATTTACTAAAGAGATCCTAAACCCCATAGTTCTAAAACAAGCACGAATTAAGGGAGGGTAAAGAGAGGAAAAGAAATTAAAACAGAATGGGCCATGACTCTACACCTCCTTTCTATCTTCTCCTAACAGAAAAAGCACTCAGCTTAATAATGCACTAGACCGAGAATGACAAAAACTCAGCATTATTCATAATGGTTCAGAAAGCCTCAGTAGACCTGCAGATTGTGGCATCACACATTTGGAAATCAATTTAACCATAACGTGGATCCTGCTTCCTCAAGATATCCTTGGAACCCAGATTCGATACTACTGAAATAACAGAAACCATTGTGATAATGAACAGTATGTAATAAGCCATTTGTCTGAAAATATTTATAAGGATAATCGCCCTGAGTATTTAACAACCACAGGCAAAACCTACATTAAGGGCATGTTCAGATATTATGAGCATTCTCAAAATTCTCAAAACTTCTCATAATTTCATTCCCAAACGTTACTCAAACACAACATTTTCAATTTCAAATTTTCAACTTTTCAACTTTTTCATCCAATCATTACCTAATCATTATTCAAACACAAAAATCAAAACAATTTTTACAAACTTCAAAACAAAAATAATATTAAAAAATAAAAATCAAACAAGATTTTAACTTTATAATATTTTTATTCAACTTTTTCTCTCTTCTTTCCCAAAACCCAATAAAACATCTTCACTCAAACCATTTCACTACTATTCACAAAATTATGAGATAATCCAAGTGTCCAAACATGCCCTATAGTGACAACAATATGAACTACAATTTATAAAACAGATATAATGGCCATAACATATACAATATCATGAAACCAAACTACATAGAACTTGAAAAGCACTGAATCTATAACTATATAACTGCATAATCAGCAAAGAACATTAGCACAAACCTTCGGCCAACTGGTGATCTATGCATAAGGTGGTCGGTCGGTAGTTCTGTAGCCAAAGCAAGTGCTCCAAGAGTATCCATTATTAGATTAACCCATAGAAGCTGCAGCAAAGAGACAGGGCAATTTTATTCTTGGTAACTTGAAGGGATAATTGAGTGATAACATAAAAAATTGGCCAACTGCAAGCAATCCAACTTCATGATGTCATAGACAACCAATAAAACCAAGTACTAAATTATGGTGAAAGATTAAGTGCCAGATGTTGTGTACTTGAAAACGTCACCAGAGAAAAATGAACAAATAAAAGCATTTATAGTTCATTGTGATATATAGAAAGATTAGAAAACAGACATATACATACTATATATAGAAAGATAAACTTAAATTCCAATCATTCCATCTTTGCTAGCTCTTTGTGTATACCAAATTTTTATGCACTGAGATCATGTAATCATCTTAAGATTGACAAAACACATTTTTATGAAGGAAGCAATAGAATGTGGGGCCCAACAGTCTATTTTAGAAATAAAGCAATGGTATGAAAAAAAGAAGGTTTTGTCAGTATATTCATCAGAAACTGAAATTTTCCAAAAATGCTCATGCCAAAAGTAGTGAAAAATGCATATATTTTGGACCTATTCCCAGATTCTTCGTCCTGCCCACATGTCATATTTGAGAATGCTCAAAGCATGTTCATAGCCAATTATTACAGTACCCACTATCTGAAGGGTAGAGAAGGAGGGAGGGAGGGAGGGAGAGAGAGAGAGAAGAACCTGCACTGCATTTAAAGGAACATCACCAGAGGATACTGCTGCCACAACATTAATCGCAAGGGCTGCGACGTTAACTGTGAGCTGGAATTGAATAAATTTCTGAATATTTGCGTACACAGAACGTCCCCAGCGGACAACCTAGCCGGAGTAAATAAAGAAAATCCACACACATTACAAATATGAGATATTGGGGATTGCTATAACTTTTCTACCATATTCAACCACAAAAAGGAGGAAAAATTAGAAAGAAAAATATGTGCACCATAACTTATTATTAGTCACCATAAATCTACAAGGTATTTGCACTGGACTCATCGGGTCATATATAACTTTAAGTGGCTTACCTGAGACCATAGTGGTAAACCCCACGTGAAGGCAGCTACTTATTCCTTGACGGGATAATATATAATCAGTAAACTCAACAAAGTCCCCATCCAGAAGCCTAGGCTGTTAAATTGTAGCACAACCAGTCCCTCTCCCCGACAAGAATTATAAAAAGGTTGACAGTAAATTTTGAAACCATCTTAACGTTGGATCCCTTACACAAATGAACTGATAGGAGAATTTCAAAATAGCAATTACTTCCAAGCTGATTGAACCAATAACAGATTAACAGGTCTGGCTATAACACTCTCAATCTAAGCATGTTTTAACATTATAATTGCATTCACACCACAAAAGTAAAGGTTAGAGTTTAGATACCTGCTAAGAAACATTTGGATTATGGATGATTTTCTAGAAAGGGGAGAGTACTGGAATAGGAAACTAAGTACAGGGTAAGGCTTTGTATTAGACATCAATTCCAAAAAAGGGTTGTTTTATGAATCAAGCAAGAAAATAATCAAATTTGTAACTAATTAAGGTTTTAGGTCAACCCTAGAAACATTTAATTGTAAAAATGAGTTTTGCATGGATTTTAAATAAATATCAAATGATTTATACAGAAACTTGAACAGTTTAGTGTGAGACTATTTTCAAAGGACAACAAATTGAAAAACCCATTGACCAAGTACTGGTTACCTAGCAGGCCATGCATGGAGTGGACAAGTTTTTCCTACTTAACCTAGGAAGTCCAAACCCTAAGCTATTCTCCTATAAATAAGACCTTAAGCCTCCAATTCTATCATACACCATCCCACAATATTGAGAGGAAAAGAGGCAGAAAACATCTTCAAGAGATCCAACCCGAGCCATCCCCGTCAAGCCAAACCTACCAAACCTAAATTCTCTTCTCTATTTCCTGATTCATAGAGCACAAAATTTTGAGAGAGGATTCTTCAACATATCATTAAGTTTTTAACCTTTCGGTATCATATGTAAGGGAAGCAAATAACACCACATCTAGCAGCCGACATCAAGAGGGATAGGAGGAGAAAGTGAGAGTTTTGAGCTATTCAGCCAGTTATCCTTCGGTCAGTGAAAACCAGGTTGCAGGCTCAATAATTCAAAGTTAAAAAGTTATTATTGGGGTTTTTAATGCTGGAAGGAGAGAAAAACGACTTACAGAAGAGGATTTTCATGTATGGGTGAATAGCAGGAAAAACATGATTTTCCAAGAAATATAATACCAGGGTTTCATGGCCCCATAACCCGAACCTATTATCCAAAAAGACTGTAATCTGGCGCACCCTTACACTAGTTTATGTTTTCAACATTTTTTTATCAAGCCACTTAAGAATTAATTTATTCCTTTTAAGCATCTCTAGGCACTCCCATGATAAACTAGAGCAATTCTCATTAATACTGGTATTTCCTTCATACTTGTGCATTAATGTCAGGTACTTATTCAATTGGTGTTAATACTTAATCAAATGGTCTTTATATACCCTAAAACATTAGCTTTTACGTCTCCCCAAAGCGTGTCATAATTATCCTAAATTCACCTTATTGAGTTGAGTAAATATTCAATCGCTAAGCTGCAAGGCCATTATGAGCATTACAACAATTTAGCTATATAAACTTGTTACTTTAAAATTCAAACTATAGAGAACCTTTTCCAGGTTTTTATCATTTCAAAACCCTAAATATTTCATCATAATTTCATGCCCTAGAACATGCAATCGGTGCCTAAAGCACATAAAAACCATGAGCCTATTTGTTGCAAAACAAGGCAAAAATCTGCTTCGTTTCATGTAGCTGTTTCACTTTTTTCTCCCCTCCAAATAGCTGTTTTATTTACTACATAAACTCGTTGCAGAACTGCTGTAATGCTCCCTAATAGATCAAATTATTGACTAAACAATAATATGTGGAGTCAAGTTATCATATCTTGAGCCATTATACAATGAATAAAACATTTAAGAGTTTCTCAGTATTAGCACATTGATATCCAATAAGTACAATCTTAACTTTCTGATTTACTGCTGGTTAGATTTGGTACTTTTGCTGGACAGGACTATGATGTTAAATGACTAGATGATTTTTTAAAATTTCAGTCACTGATTTTATGTTGCCACTTGTGTGTTCAGAATTATATTTTTCTTGTGGTGTTTTCTAAGTTTTTCACAGGTTTAACTTACATTCAACAAGTACTTGGATTTGTCACCAATCTGCCAAAGGGGGAGATTGAAAATGTGAATTTCAAGAGTTTGGCTAGCATTAGGTGACTAGATGATAGACATCACCTCGAGTTTAAATTATGTGAGTTGTTGAATGTAAAATATTTTGAATTTATTTGGAGTTTGTAATTAAGTGTTTTAGATAAGTCAAAACATATAATTCCGAGTCTTAAGGTCCTTCTCTTATCCATTGAAGAGTTTGAATTTGAAACTGCTACAAGGCCATGGAGATAGTTTCCTGCTGTTAGCAAATTGTTAGAAAAACCGTCACAATAGATTCAATCCGATAGCAGAATTTCACTAGGACTTGGAAATTGCTTCCAGAAATATATTGAAATTGTCTTACTAATTAGGAATACGAGAGATTCAATTCTGGAGATTTTGAGAGCAATTCCCAGTGCTTATTTTGGTGAGTAAGGGAATTTTCATATTGTTTCTCTCAAAGAGTGTGATCGTGATCTGAGGTTCAGGTAGTGTGATCATTTCAGCCACTAGAGTTCCAGTAGAGAGAAGTCAATGTTTGAAGATCGTTAAAGGTTCTGGCTGCTACTGTGGTAGAGACAAACGGGTCGTTTATCTGGTCAAGTAATAGTGTCAATTGACAAATGTTTTATAATTGAAAATTGCTTGTAAAAGATTTTCAAACAGTGGATTGACCTTTCTGGGTAGGCTGCCCCGTAGGATTTTACCTTTCAAGAACTCTTTAAAGAGTTTCCCTTTCTTACCAATTTCCGTATTATGCAATTGATTTATTTTATGTTAATGCTATTCTTATTGAATAATTGCATGAATATTGATTAACAAATTGTTTGAAAGAATTGGTAGACCTTTGGAAGTTTTACTGTACAGGGGTATTTGAGAAATTTCAATTGTCATCAGGGCACGATTCACTCACTTGAGTGTGATCCGTATCCCTATAAATCAAATCATCATCATTATCAGCCCCCCCACATTTTGATGGGGACAACTACGCTTACTGGAAAATTTGAATGAGGGCCTTTCCTCAAATCTCAAGATGAACGTATGTGGTATTCAATGGAAAATGGTAGACTAAGCCCGAGACAAGCCTGGACACTTGGTCTGAGATGAGATCAGCAACTGTTATTGGAATAGCAAAGGGCTTAATGCCATTTTCATAGTTGTCTCTCCCAAATAATTTAAAAGAATCTACATGTGTGAGATTGCCAAAAAAGCTTCGGATAATTTGGAGGTTACGCATGAAGGCACAAGGTTGTTAAAAATTTTAAACTTCAAATGCTAAAAGATGAGACCTTTAATGACTTTTATGCTAAAGTTAATGATATTGTGAATTCCAAGTTTATTCTTGGCGAAAAGATGGAAGATTCAAGGGTAGTGAGAAAGATCTTAAGGTCCTTACCTGAAAGATTTCACCCTAAAATCACAAGAATTGAGGAAAGCAAGGATTTAGATGCAATCAAAGTTGAAGAACTGGTCGGCTCCTTACAAACTTATGAGTCCTTACTTCCTCAAACAAAGAAAGGGAAGTCCATTGCATTGAAAATTGTGAAAAAAAATCAAGATGACTCTTCCAATGAAGAAAATCTGAATTATGAGGACCTAGCCCTCATTGCTAGGAAGTTCAGAAATTTTTTGTTTCCTAAGAAAGCTAATGGAAAACAAAAGCGAGTTAAGAAATTTTCAACAAAGAAAGGCGAAGCTAAAAAGAAGAATAAAGAAAAATCAAATAAGAAAGACAAAGTAAAGTGTCATTAATGCTCCAGCTATAGTCACATTAGAGTGGAGTGCCCAAACTTTAAGAAAAACAAGGGAAAAACATTGAATATCACACTTAGTGACAGTTCAGAATATGAACATTCAGCTTCATCTTCTGATGATGAAAGTTCGCTTGTGGCATTGACCACTGTTGTTGAATAATTCCCAGAGGTTGTACTAGCTAATTTTGAAAGTGGATTTGATGAAGATGACTCAGAGGTAGTTGTTGTTGATACTAATCATGAGCTAAGCATACAAGATGCCTATAACGATTCGTGTGAAGAAGTTGTCAAGCTGAAAAAGCTCAACAAGAAATTGTACAACAAACTCAGAGCAGTGAAACATGAAAATAATAATATTTCTGAATCACTCAATTTCTGAAGTTGAGATCTCAAGGTTAAAGACTCAAAAGGATGCCATAGACAAGGAGTTGAAGAGCTCTCAAGAGAACCAACAAAAATATGTAACTCAAAAGCTAGAACAAATGCTAAACATTCAAAAGCCAAGTGACCGTATAGGATTGGGGTATTCAACTTCCCAAGATAGAGCTCCTAAAGCCTCATCATCCGCTACCACCAGCTCTAAGAGTATTATCTTTGTCAAAGGAAGCCAAATTGTGGATGCTCCTTCAAATTTAAACCTTGCTAACAAACCCAATGTAAGATCAACTTCTAAGAAGTTGAACAGAGGTAAGTTTGTGCCTATTTGTCATCATTGTGACATTTATGGTCATATAAGAAAGACCAAACTGCTTTAATATGAGAAAGATGCAGAAAGATGGCAGTGAAAGGAAATCAAAGAAGAAGGTAAAGATTCTTGGAAACCAAGTCCAAGAGTTAAGCCAACAAATAAACACCGTAAGCTTGAAGCTATGTGAATTATCTGAATTTTTTCTTGGCAACAAGGATAAGACTACAAAAAGTTGTGATGATGTAAAACTCACCTCAAAACTTAAAGCAAAGGCAAAGTGGGTGGTCAAAGAAGATGCCGGTGCTTAGTGGCTCACACAGCCTTCAAGTCAATGGATAGCTGCCTTTGGTACTTGTACACTGCATGTTTGAGACACATGCCGGTGACAAGACCTTGTTCAAGAAAATTGATTCAAGTCAAGGAGGCACCGTGACCATTGGTGATGGAAGCAAGTCCTTTGTTGAGGGAAGAGTAATTGTTGAAATACCTGGACTACCTCTTCTTCGTGAGATTGTAATGTCAGATTTAGGTCGATCCCCTCTTTGAGGTGCTTCCTTCTCATTATATAAAAAATAGTTCCAGAAATAATTACAAAGATAAGATTGAGAATTCAATTTGAATCTCAACAAACTACATCTTTATCTTACCTAAACTAACCTGACTTTATCCAATCTAAATGTGTACAAGTTTAATTTAAATACAAGATAAGATTAGTAAATAAATCCTAATCTATTTGAAATTCAGTTCTGCTGTATCCCAGTAAAATAGGAGATTAGTTGCCATGAAACCCTAGCCACAACCCAGTAAAATAGGAGATTGGCTGCCTAGCTGCCGTATCTTAAAGAAAACCCTAGTTTTCCTTTGATACCCTCCCTCAAATTGATGCTAGTGAGTCGACTAGCAGCAATTTGCTAACTAGGTATTGATGCCGTTGTCAAGTCAAAGCTTTGGTGAAGATATCAGCTACTTGGTGTTCAGTGGACACATGAGGGAGAATGATAGCTTTAGACTCATAGGCATCTCGGATATAGTGACAATCAACCTCGATGTGCTTCGTACGTTCATGAAAAACTGGGTTGGCTACAATTTGAATGGCACTTGTATTATCACCATGAAGAGGCGTGGGATGTGCCTGTGCAAAGCCAAGTTCTGAAAGAATACCACGCAACCACATAATTTCTGAACATGCAGCAGACATTGCTCGATATTCAGCCTCTGTAGATGACTTAGATACACAATTTTGCTTCTTACACTTCCAAGAGATAAGAGAATCCCCAAGGAAGACACACCATCCAGTAGTAGAACGTCAAGAGTCTGGACATCTAGCCCAATCTGCATCACTGTAGACAACTGATTGAAAAGAAGAACCCTTAGGAAAAAACAGTCCACGATTAGGAGTCCCAAGTAGATAGCGAATAATCCGACGAACTACAAAATGAAGATGTCTAGGAGAATCCATTAACTTACTAACAGTGTGGACAGCATAGGAAATATTAGGGCGCGTGGTAGTGAGATAAATCAAGCTGCCAACCAACTTACGGTATAAGGTAGGATCCGAGAGAAGTTCTCCTTCATCTTTCCTATACTTAACATTCACCTCCTGAGGAGTATCAACTGGAGTAGTATCTTCCAATCTCCCTAACTGAATTAGGTCTTGAATATAGTTGTGTTGATTGACAAATAAACCATGTGGCTGAGACCTAACTTGCAACCCTAGAAAGTAGGTAAGATCTCGAAGATCCTTCATGTGAAACACATTATAAAGATGTTGCTGAAGTTTTTGAATCAAAAGTCCATCCGAACCAGAGATGATAATATCATCTACATATACCAATAAAAATACTACTCTAGCATCGCCCTTGTGCAAAAATAAGGAAACATCATACTTACTTTGCTTAAAAGAAAACCCTAGCAAAGTATCGCGAAATTTCTCAAACCAAGCTCGAGGAGCTTGTTTAAGACCATACAAAGACCTCTTCAATTTACAAACAGCCATAGGGGAGGAAATAGGCATACCAGATGGAAGTTTCATGTAGATATCTTCCTTTAGATCGCCATGCAAGAAAGCATTCTTGACATCCATTTGACGTAATTGCCAAGATTTAGAAGCAACAAGAGCAAGTAACAAGCGAACAGTAGTCATCTTGGCAACTGGAGCAAAAGTCTCATCATAATCTATGCCACACTCTTGGCGATTCCCCAAAGCAACCAATCTAGCTTTGTATCATTCCAGTGAGCCATCGGAACGAAGCTTTACGGAGTATACCCATTTACTACCAATTGGTTTGATAGAAGGAGGACATTGTACCACATCCTGGGTCTGATTAGCCGCAAGTGCATCAAGTTCTGTCTGCATTGCTTGCTGCCAGCACTCATGTTCCATAGCCTATTTGTAACAAGAAGGGATAGCAAAGGAAGATAATGTAGCAGTCATAGAAGTGGGAGAAGAAAAACCATACCGATCTGGTGGGTGAGAGACACGGGTAGATTTCTGAGGAACAGAATCAGCAGGAACTATGGCGGATGTTGGATCAGGTGCCGGAGTAGGAGAATCTTGAGAAGCCATAGGAGACTAGGCTAAAGGGGTGCTATGACGTTGAGTGTAGACAAAACCAGGTTTAAACCGAGCCACTGGAGCAGAAGAGGTATCAGGAATGGGCATAGGGAAGGGCTCGGACTCATCATGAAGAATTGAAAAACTAGGTGAGATAGGATTGACATGAGAGAAAAAATTGCTGATTTTCAAAAAATAACACATTCTTGGAAATTCGAATTCTTCGTGCATTAGGATCATAACAAAGAAATCCTTTTTGAGTGGAAGTATATCCAAGAAAAGCACACTTAACAGATTGAGTAGTCAATTTGTGTCTTTCATTTGGTGGAAGATGAACAAAACACACACAACCAAAGATATGCAAATCAGAATAACTAGGAGTGTGACCAAACAGTATGGAATAGGGAGGAACATTATGTAAAATTGGTGTGGGCAATCTATTAATTAAATGGACAGCAGTAGCTAATGCTTCACACCAAAAACGAGATGGAACGGATGAGTCAATAAGAAGAGCCCGAACCATATCAAGTAGATGACGATTCTTACGCTCAGCTACACCATTTTGTTGTGGTGTAGATGTGCAAGAATGTTGAGAAAGAATACCTTTTTCTTGAAGAAAATTCTGAGACATATATTCACCCCCAGAATCAGATAGTAAGACCTCAATTGAGGAAGCAAATTGTGTCTGAATGAGTGCAAGAAAGGCCTTGAAAACAGAAAATACTTCACTTTTAGTGCGAAGAAAATAGATCCAAGTGAATCTACTGCAATCGTCAATAAAAGTAACAAAATATTTGTAGTGAGCATGTGATATAACAGGAGATATACCCCAAACATCGCTATGAATTATATCAAACACCCGAGAAGCATGAGAACCAGATTGTGGAAATGGTAGCACTTTGCTTTTGGCAAGTTTGCAAGAGGTATAATCAAAAGAAATTGTTTCCATTGAAACATAATTTTTATTGTCAATAGCACCAGATTTAAACAAAGTTTGGAGTACATTAGGATTGGGATGTCCTAAACGTCGATGCCAATCCTTAATACTTATTTTGACAGCATTACAAGAAATAAAGGAACTAGACGCAATAGAAGCTGAACTAGGATTTATTGGAAAGAGCCAACCCTCCTTAGGACCCCTCGCGATCATCCTCCCGGACACTCGATCCTGTACAACACAACCAGAAGATGAAAAAGAGACATTACAATTATTTTCAACAAGCTGTCCCAACAGAAAGTAAACTTGTGGAGAGAGTAGGAGAAACCAAAACATTTCGAATGACAGGGGACATCACCCACGGCAGAAATTGGTAGTGAACTACCATTTGCCGTGTGGATTTTGAGAGGACCATCATAGGACTGAAGATTGTGCAACAATTTGGAATTATTAGTCATATGATTTGAGGCACCAGAATCTATTAACCAAGAATTAGGGGAGGACTTTGGTTTACCTGAGATGCCTAAAGCAGAAAATGTAAAAATTATCATTTGTTGTACCATGTCAGGAGTAAGAGTAGTAGAACTAGAACTGGCAGGTGCTGAAGCATGAGTGGCAGCAGCAGGAGCTGAAGAAGAGGATGCACCCGAGACTTCAACAAAGGTGGAATAGGCACTCTCTTGCTTCCGAGGAGGTCAGATTGGGCAGTCCTTGATAATATGTCCAGATTTTTTGCAATAGTTACAAAATTTCTTTGGACAGTGGGTGGCAATGCGACCAAATCCCTTGCAACTATAGCATTGTGTAGTGCTATAGTCTCCGCCCTCGGATTTTCCTTGTGCTGTAAATGCCTCTTGAGCAGGAGATGCAAGCTGCTGTTCCATTGTACTCCGAGTAAGTAACCTTTGCTCCTCCTGAAGCAAATCTCCCAAACAATCATCAAGAGACGGAACTGGATCTCTATTCATTAACTGAGAACAAACAGATTCAAAATCAGAATGTAGTTTCATAAGAAACTGATCCCTCCTACTAGTTTCATGCACACTTTGCACATGAGGGAGACCATTGGCAGGGATAGAAGAATACACAATGTCAGTGTATTCAGCCCACAAATTTGAAAAACCGGAATAGAAGTCCTACACTAATAAGCCACCTTGAGAAAAATTAGCCATCTCAAATTCCAACTCAAATCTTCGAGCGGAATTATTCTGAG
Organism: Juglans microcarpa x Juglans regia; assembly: GCF_004785595.1. Lineage (NCBI taxonomy): Eukaryota > Viridiplantae > Streptophyta > Magnoliopsida > Fagales > Juglandaceae > Juglans > Juglans microcarpa x Juglans regia. Next base: position 10,060,190 of record NC_054595.1, on the reverse strand, counting down.
TGTAGATTCTCTTCAAATACTCCCACATAGCTTTGGAGGTTTTGTAGGGTCGTAGATTGAGGATGATGTAAGGCTCAATAGAACCTAGGATCCAAGACATGATCTTGGCATCCTTACTCTCCCATGTAGACAATTCCTTTGCACTGTTAGGGCTGGAATAGTCCCATCAACATGACCCCAGATATTTACCCTTGACAAGAAGCTGAAAGTGAAATGCTCAAGCAGAATAATTTTTTCCATTGAACCGAATGCACAAGGAATCAGATTTTTCAGATGCCATGAAAACAGATCAAGAGAAAGAAAAGAGAGCTGCTGCCATGAAATAGAGGACCCCAGGAAAATCAAGAAACTAGAAGCAGCCTCTGGAGAAAACAGAAAACAGCAACCCTAAAGATTTTAGGGTTGGCCGAGGAAGTGCAAAAAAATAGGAAATCAGAGTAGCTCTGATACCATGTCAGATTTTGGTCGATCCCCTCTTTGAGGTGCTTCCTTCTCATTATATAAAAAATAGTTCCAGAAATAATTACAAAGATAAGATTGAGAATTCAATTTGAATCTCAACAAACTACATCTTTATCTTATCTTAACTAACCTGACTTTATCCTATCTAAATATGTACAAGTTTAATTTAAATACAAGATAAGATTAGTAAATAAATCCTAATCTATTTGAAATTCAGTTCTGCTGTATCCCAGTAAAATAGGAGATTAGTTGCCATGTAACCCTAGCCACAACCCAGTAAAATAGGAGATTGGCTGCCTAGCTGCCATATCTTAAAGAAAACCCTAGTTTTCCTTTGATATGTAAAGCTTCTTTTATTGATCTGATGTCTCACATTGAGTCACATCCATTTGTAAGTTCGCTTTTGTAAGACACCTTTGTAGATCTAGCACTTCTCTATAACTTATCCCAGCTTCTTAGATGTAAAGCCTTTCAAAACTATCGCATGTATTAATTCATATCATCTTAATCTCAAAAAATCAACATGCATTTAAAGCAACACCAAATTCATTGAATAGATAATTGAAGTATTGAGAATGGTTCAGTATATTATTGCTAAAGGGATAAATGGTATTTCATTGTAAAGATGGTAAAGATGATTTGACCCCTATCTAATAATAGCTCTATGAAGTACAAATGGTAAGATGCCCACTAACCTTTACAACAGAAGCAAAATTATCATCCAGGATAATAATATCCGAACTTTCCTTTGCTACTTCAGTTCCTTGAATGCCCATAGAAAGACCAATATCTGCCTATAGTCCAAATGGTATAAATGTGATCAACTATGACGAGGAAGTCATTCTTGTGATAATGGAAAGTGTAGTAAATAAAAGTTTTCGAACTACAAGAGGCACAGCAAGAAATTGCTTACACAATGGCAAAATGCAAATGAACACAAGCCCAATACGTTCAGAATCTTGGACATTTTTGTCGAAGTCTACTTCAAATATATCCGAATCTATGCTTTATGCACACTTATGGTTACACTTTCGAATTGTATAAATCTCAAGTTTAATAAACATCTATGATTTCTGAAGCAACTAGGCGTGTTATTATGGCTGGGAATATTAATTGGTATAAGATACATGCTGGACTTTTCCCATTCACACAAACAATATGTACTTGTAGCATTAAAAGTGGGATTAATGTACAGATAGGATACAGTTTGCATTTACAAATCAGATACTGGGCATGTATATCTTCATATCCATGCAATGAGAAGTTTCCTAGTGAAATACATCTCGAGGATCCAAACAACTTTGAATTTGCGTTCTGACAACATGTATATCTTCATAACTTGCCGTTATTTATGAACCACTTTCGCACGCCTTTAAGGTTAAAAAAAGGATATAAAAGTTCAAAGCTACTTAAATAAATATCTTGATAAAGAAGCCAAACCTCATGAAGTGCAGGAGCATCATTGGTGCCATCTCCTGTTACAGCAACAACTTCTCCCCCCTTACGGAGTGCTTGCACAAGCAAGAGCTTGTCATTAGGAGAAGACCTACCCATCACCTAATTAAGAAATGATCTATTACAACATATTATATTCCACAAAAGTAATTAAGAAATATTTCTGAGTTTGCAATCAGGAACACTCCTGTGCCGGGGGGGGGGGGGGGGGGGGGGGGGGGGGGGGGGGGGGGGGTGTAATTTATACTTGATGAACATCCTGCAAATTAATATAGAAAAACCACGCTACCCGAACCATACCGCAATTTTCTTGGCAAGTTCTTCCCTCTCTTTCTCAGATAATTCACGGAATTTTCTTCCCTCAATAATGTTAGGCTCTGTAGCTTCCTCACTTGAAGCAAGTATCCCACACTCCAAAGCGATTGCTTTTGCGGTATGAAGATTGTCTCCTGTGACCATTCTCACCTATAAATGACAAATATGATTCCCACAGGTAATTTTGGGATATTTTGTCATTGTAAGTTATCTGACCAAATACACAAAAAATAATCATAAAATAGCATTCATAGACACATAATGGAAATCTTAAATAAAATCAAACCTGATTTTAGATTAATTCCATGTTGGATAAGCATTGGACACTTTTTTTGTAATCAACAGCTTTGCATCACCTTATGCCTTTCAATCAACATTATTATGGGAAAATATGGATCAGATGCTTCTTCATTTTGGGTCATGTAAGCTGTCCTTTAAAAGACTATAACTTGCTTGTATTTACATTATATTTTCCTCAGTGGATGCAGTGCGATTTTCTTAGAGAGGAAGGATTGAGTTTTTATTATTCCCTTTTTTGTACAATTAATAAATTTTTTTTATCAAAAACCATAAAAGAAATAGCCCAAGTACACAGGATCTATACAAAAGGAACACCTAATTAGAAATAGAAAAAGATACAAGGAAACAATGAAAACTCAGGTCATTAAAATTTATAGCAATTGCCCAAAGAAACAAAGCATTGAAGGGGGAAGTTTTTAACTCTTCCATCGTTTGCTCACGATCCTCAAATATTCTATCATTCCTTCCCACTAAATGCACCACACTAGGCAAATAGGAACCATCTTCCACACCGTTACAATTTGTAAGCTGCCATATAAACTTCTCCAACTTGAAAAGAGGTCTACTCTCCTTCGACATAACCTAAGCCAGCCCATCTCTACCAAAAATTCAATCCCACAAGGCTCTAACTATCTCCCAATAAAGTAAACGTTGGTGTACAGATTTCTGTTCTTTTTGCACATACAACACCAATCTATCACAATGATGCGATGTTATCTTAAATTATCCATGATGAGGATCTTGCCCAAGGAGGCCATCCAAGTGAAAAAAAAAAAATTAAAAAAATTCCCACATGGGCACCTCGGTTTGTCAAATACCCCTTGAAGCAAAAGGGTTGTTGGATGACTCAATCAAAATGTATTTTAGGGAGTTTGTTGTAGATTTGTGAATATCTTAGGAGAGTTTTTTAGGAGATCTATCTTTTCCTTTTAGTAGTAATTTCTTTCCTTATCAATTAGTTATCAATTAGTTATTTGTTTCCTTATCTATTTTAGCATTGTAATCTATAAATAAACCCTAGTAAATCTATTTTCAGTATGAATGAGAAAAGTAAACTTCAGTTTATCTAGATGGTATCAAGAGCCGAGCCTGGTATCTCATTCTAGCATTTTTTTTTATCAAACTCTAAACCTGCCGGCAGTCATAGCCTTTAAACTCTAGGCCTTATTACCGTTTCTCTACTTTGTTCACTTCCATAATCCCTGTATTTCATCATGTCCGATACATCCAAACCCTTTTCCTTGATCAAGACAAACACTGATCACAAACCTACCCATACCGAGCCTCATTCTGTCCAAATTACAAATATTCATCTCAATGAAGCCAACTCCTTGCGGTGGCACAGTCAATGCGAATGTATATTTGAGGGAGGGGGTAAATTGGATATCATACTGGTGAAATCAAGACATCTGCCAAAACAGATGCGTCATATTCTACATGGAATGCTGAAAATTCTATGATTATGTCATGGCTCGTGAACTCCATGGATGAAGAGATTAGTGCCAAATACATGTGCTACTCAACTGCTAAGGAACTCTGGGAGAATGTTAGTCAGATGTATTCTGACCTTGGAAATTATACACAGATCTATGAGTTGCAACAAAAAATTGGCAAGACCCAACAAGGGGAAGATAGTGTTACAAAATACTTTAATGTCCTTAAGGAGCTATGGCAAGACTTGGATCTATTCAATGAGTATGAATGGAAGAGCCCTGATAACTGCAACCACAACAAAAAGATGGTGGAAAATGCAAGAATATTTAAATTCTTGGCTGGACTCAATGACGAGTTTGATGAAGTCAGAGGGAGAATTCTATATAGACAGCCTTTGCCTCCAATTGGAGAGGTATTTTCTAAAGTACGACATGAAGATTGTCGTCAGAATGTCATGCTGAAATGGAAGGGAACTGATGGAGCAGTGGAGAACTCAGATTTGACTGCTACTAACTCCAATAATTCGAATACAGTTGCTTCAGCTAATGCCTCTGCACAGGGGCCATACTCTACTCAAAGGAAGTATGAGGAAAAATCTTGAGTGTGGTGTGATTATTGTAATAAGACACACCACACACGAGAAACTTGCTAGAAACTCCATGGAAAACCAGCAAACTGGAAGAGCAGCAAACCTGGAGGCAGTCACCCGAAAGCAAATGAAGCAAAGACCAACTTTCTCAGTTCAGATCAGGTGGATCATCTCCTTCAACCGCTAAAATCTAATCCAATATCTGGTACTTCTACTGGTTCCTTGGCCCCAACAGGTAATGTTCCTAGTGCTTATTCGTTCAACTCATGTACCATGGAACCATATGACCAGTCTCCCTCAATTATTTCATTCTTATTGTCCTTGTTTGAGTAGTAAACAAGTCAACATTGTTGATGGAAGTTTTTCACCAACATTATTGTCCTTTTTTATTTGGGACAAGGTTACAGAGAAAAGTTAATGTAGATTGGCTGGTTGGAAAAAGATCTATTTGTCCAAAGGTGGTAGAATCACCTTAGTCACGAGTACCTTATCTGATATCCCAACCTATTTCCTATCTCTATTTCCTTTGCCTGCAAGAATGGTTAATAGAATGGAAAGGATATATCGTGCTTTCTTGTGGGGCGGATTGGAGGATGAGAATAATTCCACTTGTTTAAGTGGGACAAGATTTGTACACCTTTATCTTTGGGAGGTTGGGGGATTAGAAACGTGAAAACTTTCAATAAGGCACTCTTAAGGAAATGGTTATGGTGGTACCATCAAGAAGGGGATGCTCTTTTGATGCCAAATATGGGAGCATTTGGGGATGTTGGTGCTCAAACGAAGTAAGAGGGGCATACGGTGTGGGAGTGTGGAAATTCATTTGTAATGGATGGGAGGAGTTCTCCAGAAATTTCAGATTTGAGGTGGGTAGGGGTAACCAGATCCCTTTTTTGCATGACTTATGGTGTGGGGATGAGGCCTAGAAAAATGCTTTCCCTTCTCTCTTTAGAATTGCTTTGGATAAAGGCACTTCCGTGGCTGATTATATGGACAACACTGCTGGTTTTATTCAGTGGTCAGTAAGCTTATTAGAGATGTCCAGGATTGGAAGGTGGGGGACATCACTGATTTTTTAGCTTGCTCCATGCTTCAAATATAAAATCTGGAGGGGAGGATAGATTACTCTGGAATCAGCTTCGTCATAAGAAATTCTTGGTTAGATCTTTGCGCAAGGCCTTGGCGTCACATTCCTCTACTGATTTTTTTCCTTGGAAAAATATTTGGAGATGCAAAGTGCCTCTCAAGGTGGCTTTCTTCGGGTGTTTGGCTTCTCATGGGAAAATTCTTACTACTGATAAGTTGAGAAAGCGAGGTATCGTTGCAATGGATTGGTGCTTCATGTGCAAAAGGTGTGCAGAATCAGCGGATCACCTTCTTCTCCATTGTGATGTGTCAAAGGCCTTGTGCGATGAGGTTGTTGCTAAGCTTGGCATTGCTTGGGTGATTGTTAGACCCCCACGTCGAGTTGCCCCTAGAGGAGCCGCCCATGCCCTAGTCATGGTGGAGACATGCACCTTGGCTAGCCTACAACCATGCCTTGGCTCGTGGGATGACACGCACGGGGCGCCCAGCATGCATGCATGCCTTGGCCCGCGCGATGGCACCCACGGGGCGCCCAGCATGCAGGCTAGTGAGGCTAGCAGGCGCACGGCAGCATGCGCAGCACAAACCCGCGCGCACATGCGCGCAGCGCAGGCCAGCGCGCGCATGTGCGCGGCACCAGGCGCCCCAGCGGGCCGCACGCCCAGACTCTTCGCAGTGCGCAGATCCGCGCGCACACCAGTGGGCCGCATGGCCCTGCGAGCACCCAGGCGCCGCACAGGCAAGCCAACCTGCGCGCGCGCGCACACGCCTAGGTTGACCATGCCGCACACCCGCATGGCCTTAGCAGCTCCTGCCGCACATCAGATTGACCATGGGCCCTTGCCGCATGCCAGCACGCCCACGCCCACCCTGCAGAGCACCAGCGAGGTTAGTGGCACGCCCCATGGCGTGCCATCCAGCGCACGGCTCCAGCCCGTGCCATGCAGCCAACGTCCAAGCCACCCACTTGGACCATGCCGAACCAACACTTAGCCATGGGCCAACCAACCAACATGCAACCACTTAGCCCACCATGGGCCCGAGCATGTCACACCATGGTTTAGTCCATGGCTCTATTTTATTATTTTATTTACTTGATCCTTTAATTAATTGTTATTTACTTTGAAGGGACCATTTTAGGGTTTCCAAGTTGTAACCTATAAATAGGAACCTTAGTCATTTCATGAGGATCTTTTGGCAAATTCCCTAGTGGGTAGACTTTTTGTTCTTGAGATCACATTTCGGTGCTAGAGCACTTGGGCTTTTTGGGTGCAATTCGTGAATCCCAAAGAGAGGATCACACCTTGCAATTCGTGAATAGGTGTGATTCATTTATCTATCTTGTTTTACAACTTGGTGCAATTCATGAATCCAAGTTGTTCTATTCTTTATGTTCAAGTCCATCAATAAAGAGGTTTATTTCATCTATGTGCAATTCGTGAATCATAGTTGAATTGGCTATGTTTGTTCACTTGTTCTTGATAATTTTATTATTTGTTCTTCGTGTTCATCATTTGTTCATTGGTGATATCCATTCCATTACAATCATCCAATCCAAACCAACACCAATTTCGACCAACACAAGTGTTAGTCAACTTCCCATAGTTGAGTGATTCCTTGTGTTACCCTAGCCGCATCCTTCCATAAGCAATCAAGGCAAATTCGGCAATCACTTGCCTAATTTAACTTGCCCTAGCCGACCCCCATACTTCCCATAATTAGAGTTCCTATAATTTAGGAACCCTAATTGACCCTTTCCTACCATATCCGGCCATATCTTGTTTCCTTCTAAATCCCACAAATTTAGGAAACCTTCCTAAATTCAAGTCCCAAGCCGTCCAACCCCTCCATCCTTGTCCAAACCCTAACCGACCAACATTCATTCCCAAACCCTAAACACCAACCCAAAGTGGCGCCAACCCTAGCACCTCCTAGTGCCGTGCGCCCACAACCATTCCTAGCCATACACTACCTTGAACCATTTCCTTGTCACCATCATCCTTCTAGACGAGACACTTAACCTCACCATATCATATCACCCATTTGGTCACCTTGACCATCATTGGACGTGGACCAAGCAAGAGAAGAACTATGACTCGGTCACATTGAGGCAAGCTTTGGATTAGCAAGGCAAGTGTTTGGGGACTTGACCGGGGTCCCTAACAGTGATGCCCATGATGGTGGTGAATCTTTTGGCCTGTTGGAAAGGGATTCAAGGAAATCGTCAAATAACGGCCGTTTGGAAGATGGTACCTCTTTGTCTTATGTGGTGTGTTTGGAATGAGAGGAATGGGTGCTGTTTCTACAATAGAGTACGATCGGTGGAAGGGATTAGAGCCTTCTTTTTTCATACTTTGTTGCTTTGGGCTTCGATTATTGTAATGGATGGGATTAGTCTTAATGACTTTTGTGCTCTTTTCCAGCTTTCGCTTGTACTTAGGTGTTTTTCCAGCTTTTGCTTGTGGTGTTTTTCTATGGTTTATTTCCTGTTTACTTGGGTTATGCCAAATTACATGGTTTAATAAATTTCTTACTAATCAAAAAACAAAAAATCTAGTAGTTCTATGAACCATCTAGGAATGACCAATTCTCCCATGAAAGTCTCATATTCCACAATGCTCTTATCACTTCACAATGGAGAAGAAGGTGATCTACAGATTCTCTGCTCCTTTGGCACATGCAACACCAATCCACAACTATGACATTTCTCTTCATTAGATTATCCGAAGTCAAAACTTCCCAAGAGCTGCTGTCAGTAGAATTTCCAAATACTCATCCATGGAAAATAGAAATATTATGAAATAGATAACACTTGATAGTATGAGCTGACTTCAAACTTCGTACTCTTGGAAGGATCAACCAAATATTATCTTCACCTCCAAACACAAGGCAAGCCCTAGCTCTACAATACTCGAACGGTATGTAACAGGAGGCATGAACCTCATGTGTTATCCACAGGATCAACGCCAAAGCATGAAATGTCTTTCAAGACTTTAAGATGATGTAGTTCTATATGCTTTACAAAGAATAAATGAGGACAGCATGATAAAGATTAGCCATGATTATGACAACTAGTGTGCACTTGTTAAGACCCCATCAAAAACCGCCCTAGGACATAGCCCTAGACATACATGGACAACCGTGATGGGGCCACTTCCGGAGTCAAGGCCAAGCTTAAAGGACTTCCCTAGGGGTCTAGTGTATGCCCTAGGAAGATTGCAAGAATGGCACGGGTCAATTAGAACATGGCTCACATTTGCCAACTTGACCGTGCCATGGATCAGCCATGACAGCCCCTCAGCACTGCAGCTGACATGCCATGGGGCCTGCCAAGACATGCCCAAGGTGCCTAGTGAGGTTGGTGGCCAAGCCAGCCCCTTCAGCATGGCCAGCACGCACAGCACGCGCAGCCCAGTGCGCACAGCGCGCACAGCACGCAGGCCGCGCGCGCGCGCAGCGCGCAGCACGCCCAGTGCGCGCCCCGCGCCCACACGCCTCACCAGCACCCCGCGCGCGCAGCGCCCCAGTGCCCGCGCGCGCAAGCCTCCACAGCGCCCCGCGCGCGCAGCGCCCCAGCGCCCGCGCGCGCACTCCTCGTCAGCGCCCCGCGCGCGCAGCGCCCCAGCGCCCGCGCGCGCACGCCTACCCAGCGCCCGCGCGCGCACGTTTCGCCCACGCCCAGCGCGCGCGCGCACACGCCTCAGCAGCACCCCGCGCGCGCAGCGCCCCAGCGCCCGCGCGCGCAAGCCTCGACAGCGCCCCGCGCGCGCAGCGCCCCAGCGCCCGCGCGCGCACTCCTCTCCAGCGCCCCGCGCGCGCAGCGCCCAAGCGCCCGCGCGCACACGCCTCCCCAACGCCCGCGCGCGCATGTTTCGCCCACGCCCAGCGCGCGCACGCTGGCGCCTCAGCACGCCCGCGTCCCGCGCGCGCAGCGCCCCAGCGCCTGCGCGCGCACGCTACGCCCGTACCCCGCGCGCACGCCTCGCCCGCGCGCGCGCCCCAGCACGCCCCGCGCGCACGCCCAGCGCGCGCGCGCCCCAGCACGACCAGCGCCCCAGCGCCCAGCGCCCAGCGCCCCAGCGCCCCAGCGCCCCAGCGCCCAGCACCCCAGCGCCCAGACCAGCCCAGGGCCCTGTCAGCCAGCTTAGCCCACCCATGGGCTCATGCATGCCATGGGTCAACTTGGCCCATGCCAACTAGGTTAATTTTTATTATTAATTATTATTTAATTATTTATTTTTCAAGGGACCCAATGGGGGTTTCCGAATTGTTTTCCTTATAAATAGAACCTTATGCATTTGCCCTAGGATCTTTTGGCAAATTCCCTAGTGGGTAGACTTTTGTTCTTGAGATCATCTTCGGTGCTAAAGCACTTGGGCTTTTTGGGTGCAATTCGTGAATCCCAAAGAGAGGATCACACCTTGCAATTCGTGAATAGGTGTGGTTCATTTCATCTATCTTGCAACTTGGTGCAATTCGTGAATCCAAGTTGTGTTCATCTATCTATGAGGTTTATTTCAATTATTGTGCAATCCGTGAATCAATAGTTGGAGTATTATCTTGTTCATCCATTATCTATCATTGTTCATATATGTTCTTCATCTTGTTCATATATTTTCTTGCATATCAAAATATCTTTAAATCATAAAAAGAGTCTTCACATTCTTTGTTGAGTCAATTCATTCTTAGTGTTCATCCATTGTTCATTGGTGTCATCCATCCCATTTCATCCATTCAATCCAAACCAAACACAAATTTCGACCACCTTAGTGTTTGTCATACTTTCCATAAGTTTGTCAAATCTTCCATAAACTCTTCCCTCCATCAAACTTGCCCTAGCCGAAACACACTCCCAATTTGAATTCAAATTCAAATTTCGGCAATCACTTGCCTTATTTGAATTTGCCCTAGCCACCCATTCCACTTACCAAACTTGTGTTCCTATAATTTAGGAACCCTAGTTGACCCAAATACTTCACCAATCTCGGCCAAATCACTTCCACATTGAGTTCCTTGATTCTAGGAACAACTTCCTAGAATCACTCTCTATCCTTGTTCGGCCAACCCTAGCCAACCATATCCTTACCCCAACTCCAAAGCCGAAACACAAACCCTAGCCAAGTCCATCATCTAAACCATTGACCTAGCCATCCATCTCTTTGGCAACTTTCCTTAATTCAAGGATAGTTGACTCAATCCAATCACTCATCTAATCCCATAATTCTAGGAACTTCCCTAGAATCACTCCATCCCTCCAATCACTCATCCAATCCCATAATTCTAGGAACTTCCCTAGAATCACTCCATCCCTCCAATCACTCATTCAATCCCTAAAATCTCTCAAGGCTCCCTAAAGTGATTCCTTCCTTTTAGGAGACTTGACTTCATCCAATTCAAATTCAAATTCAAACTTCCCTAATCACTCAAAGATTCCTTCCATCTTTCCAACTTACCTTATCCATTCCTAAGCCAACCAAACCCTAGCATCATCCTCCTCCAAACCCTAGCCGACCAACATTCTTTCCCAAACCCTAAACACCAACCCAAGGTGGCGCCAACCCTAGCACCTCCTAGTGCCGTGCGCCCACTACCACTCCTAGCCATACACTACCTTAAACCATTCCCTTGATATCATCATCCTTCTAGCCTAAACACCCAACCTCACCATATCATATCACCCCTTTGGTCACTTTGACCAACATTGGACGTGGACCAAGCAAGAGAAGAACTAAGACTCGGTCACATTGAGACAAGCTTCGGATTGGATAGGCAAGTGTTTGGGGACTTGACCGGGGTCCCTAACAGCACTGCTCCTGTTGTCCTTACCAGTAACACAATTGTATCAAATTATCAAGGATTTTACTAGCATAAGACCGATAAAAAGTTTGATGTCAAAGCAAAACATGTCTATTTCTGAATAAATTAAAATATTGGATGATTTAAAATGTAGAAGCAGAGAATTCGTGGAACACCATATAGAGATAGACATACAGTTACCATTACCATCCTAGACATTGAAGTGGAGTCTACCGCTCGTATATGGCTTCAGGTCAAAAACCTAAGCTTGTGCATCACTCATGAAAAAAATCTCATCACTCTCATTCCTTGACCAAGGAGGATTGCAGAACAGGCAAATAATAGGTAGCAAAATAGAACCTAGAATTTAGTCCTAGAAGGATATAAGTCTGCCACCAATACCTGAAACTGGAGATGCACTAGATACTCTAGAAGGGTACATGTCCATATGATAATGGTTTCAGTGCACAATGCAAATCAACACACCATGACTATAAATAGAAAAAATATGAACCAATTATTCAAAAAGATGCAAGAGACTACCTTTATACCAGCATCTGTACACACTTTGACTGCGTCTTTCACACCAGGGCGACAGGGATCCTACACACAATCCAAAGGACAAGTACGTTGTGAATTTGTAATATGAGATGCAATTAGAAGACACCACAGGAATAAAATTAGCATCATATGCAGCAGAATTAATTGTTTGGTCTTGGTTGAATGCTATGATCCACAGACACGACAACAACAGATTCATCAGCACTACTACACCACCAACATTAGACAGGGTTGGTGACCCCTTGTTGGAAAGTTTCCAAATTTATCCAGTCAACTCTCCCTGGATTATAGGAGAAATTTCTATAATTATGTAAATATTCTTAGGAGATATTCTAGGAGATTGTTAGCAATTGCTATTCTTTCCTTTTAGCTTATCCTTGTAGTCTATAAGACATACGGATTGTACCTTATTTTAAAAAATAAGAAATACTATTCCAATTCTTCTCCACTTCTAGATGGTATCAAAGCCCGGTTTTCTGTTCCTTTTGGCAGTCATAGCCTCTAAACCTAGGCCTTATTGCTGTAACCCTGTTCAGCCTCCATTATGTCTGAAATTTCCAAAACTTCCACCATGGCCAGACCTGAACCTGTGGTCAACACCAAAACTGAAACCAAAGTAGCCCATACCGAACCCCATTCAGTCCAAATCACAAATATCCATCCCAATGAAGCCAACTTCTTGAGATGGTCACAGTTAGTTCGAATGTATATCCGCGGGATAGGTAAGATTGGGTACCTTACTGGTGAAACCAAGGCCCCTGACAGAGCAGACCCATCATATGCTATATGGGATGCTGAAAATTACATGATTATGGCTTGGCTTGTGAATGCAATGGATGAAGATATTAGGGCTAATTACATGTGCTATCCTACTGCAAAAGAACTCTGGGATAATGTTAGTCAGATGTATTCTGACCTTAGAAATTATTGTCAGATTTATGAATCGCAGCAAAAGATCGGCAAGACCCAACAAGGGGAAGACAGTGTGACTAAGTATTTTAATGTCCTTAAGGGACTATGGCAGAACTTGGATCTATTCAATGATTATGAATGGAAGCATCCTGATAATTGCAACTACAACAAGAAGATGATGGAAAATGCAAGAATTTTTAAATTCTTGACTGGACTCAATGATGAGTTTGATGAAGTCAGGGGGAGTATTCTTGGTAGACAACTCTGCCTCCAATCGGAGAGGAATTTTCTAAACTGAGACGTGAAGATTGTCGTCGGAATGTTATGCTAAAGAAAAAAGGGGCTGATGGAACAGTGGAGAACTCGGCTTTGGTTGCTGCTAATCCTACTGTTTGGCTGCTGCTAATGCCTCTGTACAACTGTCATATCCCAATAAAAAATATCCAGTATGGTGTGACTATTGTAATAAGCCACGCCATACCTGAGAAACCTGCTGGAAACTACATGGAAAACCAGCAAATTGGAAGAGCAGCAAACCTAGACCTGGAAACAAACAACCAAGTGATTCCTAAAGCAAATGAAGCCCAGACCAATGTTCTAAGTTCAGAGCAGATGGATCAACTTCTTCAATTGCTGAAATCCAATCCGATATCTGGTACTTCTATTGGTTCCTTGGCCCAAACAGGTAATATGCCGAGTGCCTATTCTAGTTCTTTAGCCTTTGCACGATGGATTATTGATTTGGGTGAATCATATGGGAGTTTTTCACCCATTGCAGGAACAGGTTCAATTAGAATTTCCAGGAAAATAGAATTAAAATCTGTCCTTCATGTTCCTAAACTTACTTGCAATCTTCTGTCTGTTAGTAGATTATCCTGTGATTCTAACTGTAGTATCATATTCTTTGATTTTCACTGTGAATTTCAGGACCAGAGCTCAGGGACAATAATTGGCAGTGCTAGGATGATCGATGGCCTTTATTATTTTGATGATACCCTATTCAGCAATAAACAAGCTCAGGGCTTGAGTGGTAGTACTAGACATTGACATCCCTCTTTAACCAAACTTATCTTTAGGGGGAGAAAGAGAGTAGTGAAGATCAGTTTTGGCAAACTTCTATACCAATGCCTAATGTTTTCCTCGACATTGACATCCCTCTACAAAAGATTCAAGGAACTAAAATTTTAAATAGTGAAAAAAATGGAAATCCCAATCTGCCTGTACAAAGCATAAGGGAATCACCAACAGGGGGAGAATTGCTACAGAATAATCCCTCTTCTGAGCTTCTTGTAGAGGCAAGTATCATTCTAATACTAAGGATCATCCCACAATTCTAGAGCAGAATCAATCATCACCTCCAAAAATTGGTCATTTAGAAATCCTAGGCAATCCTTCTACTACACTTCCAGTTGATCAATCTACTGACCTTAATGTACCTATAGCCATTAGGAAAGGAGTTAAGAGCCTGTACCACACCCCATTGCCAAATATTTATCATATCACAGACTCTCTCATAATCATAAGGCCTTTACATCCAATATTTCTCACCTATTTGTTCCAAGGACCATTCAGGAAGCTGTGGATCATCCGGATTGGAAGTTAGCAGTTCTTGAAGAGATGAATGCACTACGAAACAATGGTACTTGGGAAGTTATTGATTTACCAAAGGAAAAGAAAATTGTAGGTTGGTTTACAGTTAAATGCAAGGTTGATGGCAGTATAGAGAGATATAAGGCAAGACTCGTTGCAAAAGGGTTTACACAAACATGCGGAATTGACTATCAAGAAACTTTTGCTCCAGTGGCCAGGATAAACTCAATCCGAGCGTTACTCTACTTAGTTGTATATTCTAACTGGCCCTTACACCAGTTGGATGTAAAGAATGCTTTTTTAAATGGAGATCTAGAGAATGAAGTGTTTTTGGAATTACCACCAGGTTTTGAAGGTAATCTTGCCAGAGATAAGGTGTGTAAATTGAAAAAATCATTGAATGGGCTCAAGCAGTCTCCAAGAGCTTGGTTGAACGTTTTGGGAAGGTTGTAACTGGTCATGGTTACTGCCAAGGTCAAGCTGATCACACCATGTTCTATAAGCACTCAAGTGAAGGGAAGGTTGCTATTCTAATTGTCTATGGTGACGATATCATTTTGACAGGAAACGACAGCAAAGAACTTGAGAAATTCAAACAGATGCTTGCTAATGAATTTGAGATTAAAGACTTTGGTGACTTGGAAGTATTTTCTCGGTATGGAAGTTGGAAGGTCGAGAACAGGTATTTTTGTTTCACAAAGAAAATATGTGCTTGACTTGCTTGGAGAAACAGGTTTACTAGGGTGTAAAGCAGCTGAGACATCTATAGAACCTAATTGTAAACTACAACCTGCCAAGCTTGAAGAAGTAACCAATACAGACCAGTACCAAAGATTGGTTGGAAGGCTAATTTATCTATCACATACATGTCCTGACATAGCCTTTGCTATCAGTATAGTAAGCCAATTCATGCACTCACCAGGACTTGACCACTTTGATGCAGTTTATAGAATCCTGAGATATTTAAAGGGAACTCCAAGAAAAGGTCTATTGTTTGAAGACCATAAATATCTATAAGTTGAGGTATACACTGATGCAGATTGGGCTGGGAGTATAACCGATAGTAGATCAACTTCTGGTTATTGTGCCTTTGTTGGTGGAAATTTGGTTAAATGGCGCAGCGAAAAAGAAAAATGTGGTAGCTAGGAATTTAGAGCAGTTGCTCATGGAATTTGTGAGGTGTTGTGGATTAAAAAATTATTGGAAGAATTGAAAGTCACTAATCCACTACCTATGAACCTGTATCGGGATAACAAATCTGCCATAGCCATTACTCACAATCCAGTGCTTCATGATAGAACAAAACATGTTGAGGTCGACAAGCATTTTATAAAGGAGAAGCTGGATGGTGGACTGATTTGTTTACCCTATATCTCTACTATTGAACAAGTAGCAGATATACTTACAAAATGACTACGAAATGAGCAATTTGAAAATTTAATCAGCAAGCTGGCTATGGAAGACATCTTCTAACCAGCTTGAGGGGCAGTGTTGGAAAGTTTCCAACTTTATCCAGTCAACTCTCCCCGGATTATAGGAGAAATTTCTGTAATTATGTAAATATTCATAGGAGACATTCTAGGAGATTTGTTAGCAATTGTTATTCTTTCCTTTATTGGTATTTCCTTGTAGTCTATAAGACATACAGATTGTACCTTATTTTAAAAAATAAGAAATACTATTCCAATTCTTCTCCACTTCTAGATCCTACCATCAAAAACCAAAAAACATCATAGCCATCAAACACTATGAACACCAATCCCGTTTTGACTATCACGGATATCCCTCCTTCTTTTAGAGAAAATACACGGGAGAGAGAGAGAGACTAAGTAAATTCAAAAAATGTCCCAGTAACCTTGCTCTAATACCAAGTAGTTCTTTTTGTTTTAGAGATGGGGTTTAGAGAAAAGAAGAATTGGAATAGAGGAAAATGGTGGGTTGGAGAGAAAATAAACGGAAGAGAGAGACTGAGTAAATTCAAAAAATGTCCTAGTAACCTTGCTCTAATACCAAGTAGTTTTTTTTTTTATTTTTTATTTTTTAAGAGATGGAGTTTAGAGAAAAGAAGAATTGGAATAGAGGAAAATGGTGGGTTGGGGCAAAATCACACACTACCCTCTTATATCCAACAGTTATACATTCATTGGATATACTTGATTATAAATTAACAATTCTCATAAAGGAAAGCAAGAACAATAATGCATGGTAAATTAATAATTTCGTTTCTTGATGTTTACCTTTATACCAACAATAGCGAGCAAAACAAGACCATGTTCGGGTAAAACCCATTTAGCTAAACACTCCTCATCAGTAGGAACTTTGTCCAATTCATATGATCTATATGCAATGGCAACACATCGCAAACTGCTTGCAGCCATGTTGTCAATAGCTGCATTAAAGAAGTCCTGGGGAAAACATTTGGGGCATAGTTTCAAAATTTAAGTACAAGTTTCAATGCTTCAAATGACATTCACCTTAAACAAAATGATATCAATCTGCTAATGCTAAGTCATTCGTGTAAATTGGTCAACAAGAGTTTGCATCAATGGTCACATAACAAATCCATAGCTTAACAGACCAATTGGTAGCAAAACCCAAAAAGATTTCTTACCGGCAAGATTAAAATATCATTGTTTTAGTTAGAACTGAAACTAAATTTCTTTTCTAGATCATGTTACCTTGACAATCATGTCTGTTTTCTATATATTGTGCATTACCACCATCTTAAAGGACAACTGCTGTTCAAATACTTTGAATTGTTCATGATCTTCGTGATGGGATATGTTTGTTTATGCAACTAATGGCTAGCTATTTCCACACAGTGACTTACCACCATTTTAAACGACAACTTCTGTTCACGTTATCAAGAGCCACGATTCATGTACATAAAATAATGTATGCACTCTTCATCCATAACTTCTTGAATCTACATTTTCACTTAATTTACATAACTTCTGCTATTTAATTCCTTTGGGTTTTTATTTGATTTTTTCTTTTTTTGTTGCCATGCTTTCACAGAAACTTACTTCAGTGGTATTGTAAGCAAGAAACCACCGTTCCTGACCTTATCTTCTTCAATAGATTGCAGACAACCATTTGAGTCAAGATACTCTTTACATGAGGCTAGAACAATCTCAGCTGCTCCCTTCCAGTGTATATGAACTTCAGACTCATTCTGCCACAAAAGTTATTTATGAAAGCTCATGAGCAATTGCTAAATTGGGCAAATTAGGCAAACAAGAGAGATGCTCAACATATAAAATTAACATGCAATGATACTAGTTCAATGGTCAATCATGAAAATCCATGAATTCCATCTATCCCTAGTCAATCATGCCTAGGTGTTGCTCTTGTATATGTCCCATGTACCTAGGCTATGCCTACTTCTCGTCAATAAAATTCTTATCTACTGTTTAAAAAAATATTACAAATCTTTTATCATTTCCATGTAAACCTCTAACCCAACTTCCGGAGTTGCCAAAGTTTCAGAGTAGATAATTTGGAACGGTAGGCACCAGTTGGTTTAAGCGGTAAACAATTCCTCTAAATGTAAGTGACGAAACATTAAACTTGACATGAACATCTTGTACTCTATCCATTTTGCGCGTAGATTAACATCTTATTTTCAAGGATTTCAAAAGTTTTTATTAAATAATTAAACGGTCGGGTGGGGTTATCAATTATAAAGTTGAATTAGATTTTTTCTTTGATGTCCAATTTGAGCTTGGAAGGCATCCTTCTTGAAAAAACCTTTTTCAACAACCATTTGTTACATTTTATCACACATATTAATAGCATGCACAGATGTACCAAATTATGGGTCAAAAATACCCTTGGGTTGATACTGGTCAACAAAACTGATAAATTACCAATTGTTCCAAAAGCTTAACCCAATAGAGAAAAATAAATAAATTTAATATCTTAACAAGTCTTATATCACTCCTCTTCAAGTGTGGACCCAAGTTTTCCCTCAATGAGCACGGCCCAACACGGAAATTTCTCCTTCAAATAACAGAATGGGATCTATGTTCGATCTGATGATCACCTACATTAAAACCATGTCCGAGAAGCTTAAGCTCATAGGCAACTATGAATCTAAGCACCCCAACAAAGCCCAACACAGTGGATTGGTCAGGATTAGTCTATTCTAATTAAAAGATATGACTTGACAGTGTGGCTCTAAGTTTCTCCAAAAGAAAAAAAGAAATGCACTGAATGCACTTTAAGAAATTAATGTTAAATTTCCTCATCAAACATGAAGAACACAGTTATGAAAAAAAAACGAGATCTTGGTATAAGTCAATTACCCGTTTTACAGCAACACCACCACGCTTTTTCTCTGAATTGAAAGGGAAGACATGGAGAACAACTGACTCTGATCTCACAACATCAAATTGCATTCCCAGCTACAGCACAAATCAATTCTAAAATGAACTCTACAGTGTATAAGAAGAAACAACCTTGGGCACTAGATCAAGTTAACAACGATACCATGATTGCCCAAGAAAGAACAGCCTTTTCTGTAGGAGATCCAGAAACCTCTATTTGTCCATCCTGCCATAGAAAAGTCATAGATAGAATTTAATCCTATAGAAACAACCGTAGAATGAATAGGAAAAATTAACTATGAAAGAGCAACCAGATAAATTCATGGAACTAAATATTAACTCGATGACAGAAGAAAATAAGGCCAGGCTTAAAGATCAAAATTATGCTAATCTCCTTCAGAAAGCATGGATATTCTAAGTAAATCATTTGGGTGATTGTAACACAGACAATATCATATTAAATTGGCAAACAAGTTGCATTTCTTCGGAGGAAAAAAGCATTCTTATTAACCGTTGGCAATAAAATAGGGCCTATATAAAAATAAAATCAGTTGTTTCCACCATTACGAGCACCATGAAAAAATCCTAGATCAATTTTAAGCATTTGTTCTGAAATTATCTCTATCACTTCCATTTTTAAGTCCTAAATTAATTGGGAAAAAAAACAAACTTAAAGATCAAGGTGCAAGAACTCTAATCAGGATCTTGAAGCACAGCTTTTGATTCTTGTGTATATGATGCTCTGGAATTTTCATGCTGTTAATCAATAATTAAAAGCTTTTAGTGTTGTCACCTTGGACCAATACTTCACCATATTCGACTTACTTTTGGTGGTATAATTGCATGGTCAATATGAGCCAAAATACACACCTGCAAAACCCCACCCAAAACCATCATCCACATTCTTAAAAGAACAAGCCATCAAGTATTCCCCAACCTATACCTCCATAGACTAATCATCCAAGAACTCCTCATCATCCGAAAGGTCCTCAACATCATCTTCGAAGTACACAAAACCCTGGAAGAATCCTTGTCTTTGTTCACCAAAGAAAGCATCCTCTCACCATCGGCAAATGCAATGACATCTGAAAATTTCCCCATAACAATTTCAGCACCATTTGGAGATAACTAATGGAAAACAAAGGAGAGAGAAGGTCTATCGTCACCTTGAAGACGAGAAAAACATTCATTCCGAGCAACCCCTGAAGAAACCATCACCTCACCGCAACTGGCCACGAAAACCAAGGCTAGAACCTGTTCCAAGGTACTCGCCGGAGGGTCGTTGGAGACCGTCAACCTTGTCTGCGACGACGAGGAGCCCAGAACAGCCGCTAGCGAGATCATAGGACTATTTGCTCTCATACCTAAAGAAGTAGATCCAGATACAGGTTTCACCCGCCACTCTGTAGGAGCAGGCCTAAAATTCGGCCCTCCAACTTTTTTATTCTTCAAGCCCAGCCCACCAAGCCTCGAATTTGGCCCTCCAGACTTAGGCTCCGTTTGGATACATAGTTAGCCGCATCTCATCTCATCTCAACATT
The DNA here is from genome assembly GCF_004785595.1 of Juglans microcarpa x Juglans regia. NCBI lineage: Eukaryota > Viridiplantae > Streptophyta > Magnoliopsida > Fagales > Juglandaceae > Juglans > Juglans microcarpa x Juglans regia. Next base: position 10,039,821 of record NC_054595.1, on the reverse strand, counting down.
CAAACACTACTCAAACAAAAACACTTTTCAATTTCTCTTTCAAATTGTTTCATCTAATCATTACTAATCATTACAACTGTCCCAAACTTCCATATAAGACACAGAAAACAATTCAATCTTTTCAAATGTCAAAACAAAAATAATATTAAAAAATTATATTCTAACAATATTTTAACTTTATAATATTTTTATTCACTTTTTTCTTTCTCCTTTCTCGAAACCTAATAAAAATCTTAACTTAAACTATCTCACTACAATTTACAAACCATTTCACTGCTATTCATAGATTTCTCATCTCATCTCATCTCATCTCATCTCATCTCATCTGACTATCCAAACAAAGCCTTATTATTCTTCAAACTCGGCCTAGCGTCACAACCTGCATTCTCTTTAGGTCCAATAGCTTTATCAGCAGGAGGATTTAAAATACATGGGCCATGCAACCCACGACCCAAGCCCATAATCAGGCCCAAACCCAAATCAACTTGGTTCATCAGGCCATTCATCTTCTCCATTACCCCCAACAACTCAGCTCTAACAGCCCATAGAACTCCTTCGACTTCCCCCACCCTCGAGCAACCATCAGGATACCAACTGCCACCCCCACCAGCCTTCTTTGCATGGCAATTGTCAACATGAGGAGCAAACTGCCAGCCGTTTTTACCATCACCACCAATCACCTTACTGTTCTTTTGAGAATGACCCTCCACCACATTCAAACTGCTTCCTGCCGGAGAACACGCTGATGACCTTAGTACCAAAACATATGAGACTCCTTTGGAAGGGAAGAACCTCCCCATAGATGGCACGCTTCTAGAACCCTCCCCACACCGAACCATAGAGTGTTTAGGAAGAGAGTCATGTGCTCTGTTTACATCTACCAAAACGAGGCTTTGAAACCAACAACCATACGGGTGTAATGCGCAAATCCTTCCCAGCCATTACCATTTAAACCTTCAGGAGTAACCAAAAAACCTCTCTTATTCCCATTCTCATACTCAATCAACTGCAAAAACCGACCCATTGAATTAACGTGGTGTTGAATAGTAAAAACTCTATTACCCATCCGCAGTTTTCTGAAAAAACCTTCACACCAAGAGAATTCTAAACATTCCTCTACCTTTGCCACCCATGAAGTCGTCGACCCACTTAAGGAGACATGCTTGACCACCCTTCTGCTTTTTTCAGTAATGTGAATGCAATTCCACCCTTCTTTGAATACACAAAAGTCTTCGATTCCACCTTTAAACGCCTAACACCTGTCATCAATCTCCACTCTCAAAGAAATAAGGAAAGATGCTAATAGCGCAATGAGTAAATTTACGTTGTAGGAGTGTCGACATTTATTCAAAATGGATGGGGAGTTCTTCAGAAATTTCAGATTTGAGGTGGGTGGAGAATCTCGGATCAGATCTTGGCATGATTATGGTGTGGTGATATTTCTTTGAAGAATGCTTTCCCTTCTCTTTTTAGGATGGCATTGGATAAGGATGCTATGGGTGATTACATGGATAATTCTACTCGTTCTCCACAATGGTCTATGAGGTTCATTAGAGCTGCCTAGGATTGAGAGGTTGGGGATATCACTGATTTTTTCAGCTTGTTATATGCACTAAATATAAAGTCTAGAGGGGAGGATTGGTTGCTGTGGAATCACCCTAGTAATAAGAATTTTTCGGTCTGGTCTTTGTAAAAGGTTATGTCGACCCATCCTCCTATAGATTTTCCTGGGAAGAGCATTTGGAGAAGTAAAGTGCCAATCAAAGTTGCTTTCTTTGGCTGGTTGGCTTCTCACGGGAAAGTTATGACTATTGACAAGTTGAAAAAGAGTGGTATTATTATAATGGATTGGTGCTTTATGTACAAAAGAAATGGAGAATCGGTGGACCATCATCTTGTTCACTGAGATGTGGTTAAGGTTTTATGGGATGAAATGTTTGCTAGGCTTGGCATTGCTTGGGTGATGCTTAGGTGGGTGGTGAGTCTTTTGGCTTAATAGAGAGGAATTCAGGGCAATCGTCAAATTGTAGTTGTTTGGAAGATAGTGCCATTATGTCTTATGTGGTGTACTTGGAA